>NC_042618.1:94222634-94550927 GCF_901001135.1 Rhinatrema bivittatum
CAGCCCTCCACTGGACCTACACGCTCCAATGAGACCCAGCAGCGCAATGCTGGTCTTGAGAGTAGCCCTCCAGCCACTCGATAGCCCTTTTGTACCTGTCGCTTGGGAACGACAAGTGAATGAGACTAGATGGAGGCTGAGGGCAGGAACTAGATAAGACATGGAACTGAAACAGAAGACTCAGGATAAGAACATAAGAAATTGCCATGCTGGGTCAGACCAAGGATCCATCAAGCCCAGCATCCTGTTCCCAAAAGAGACCAAACCAGGCCACAAGAACCTGGCAATTACCCAAACACTAAGAAGATCCCATGCTAATGATGCAATTAATAGCAGTGGCTATTCCCTAAGTAAACTTGATTAATAGCCGTTGATGGGCTTCTCCTCCAAGAACTTATCCAAACCTTTTTTGAACCCAGCTACACTAACTGCACTAACCACATCCTCTGGCAACAAATTCCAGAGCTTTATTGTGCGTTGAGTGAAAAATAATTTTCTCCGATTAGTCTTAAATGTGCTACTTGCTAACTTCATGGAATGCCCCTTAGTCCTTCTATTAATCGAAAGTGTAAATAACCGATTCACATCTACTCATTCAAGACCTCTCATGATCTTAAAGACCTCTATCATATCCCCCCTCAGCCGTCTCTTCTCCAAGCTGAACAGTCCTAACCTCTTCAGCCTTTCCCCATAGGGGAGCTGTTCCATCCCCTTTATCATGTTGCTTGCCCTTCTCTGTACCTTCTCCATTGCAACTATATCTTTTTTGAGATGCGGTGACCAGAATTGTACACAGTATTCAAGGTGCGGTCTCACCATGGAGTGATATAGAGGCATTATGACATTTTCTGTTTTATTAACCATTCCCTTCCTAATAATTCCTAACATTCTGTTTGCTTTTTTGACTGCTGCAGCACACTGAGCCAACAATTTTAAAGTATTATCTACTATGATGCCTAGATCTTTTTCCTGGGTGGTAGCTCCTAATATGTAACCTAACATCGTGTAACTACAGCAAGGGTTATTTTTCCCTATATGCAACACCTTGCCCTTGTCCACATTAAATTTCATCTGCCATTTGGATGCCCAATCTTCCAGTCTTGCAAGGTCCTCCTGTAATATATCACAGTCTGCTTTTGATTTAACTACTCTGAATAATTTTGTATCATCTGCTAGGGATGTGCAGAGGGACGCCATACGTTGCATTCGGGATTCGGATTCGTCGGGGGGCAGATACCTTGCATTCAGCAAGGGGGCCCCCGATACATTCATACGTTAATTCTTATTAATTTCCCGGTTAAAATTGAATTAACTACAACCCCCACCCTCCTGACCCCCCCAAGACTTACCAAAAGTCCCTGGTGGTTCAGTGGGGGGTCCGGGAGCCATCTCCTGTACTCACACCCTCGGCTGCCGGTATTCAAAATGGCGCCGATAGCCTTTGACCTTACTATGTCACAGGGGCTACCGGTGCCCCTGTGACATAGCACAAGATGGCTCCGGCCATCCATTGCTCCTACCATGTGACAGGGGCTGACCAATGGCACCAGTAGCCCTTGTGACATAGTAAGGTCAAAGGCTATCAGTGCCATTTTGAATACTGGCAGCCGAGGGCGTGAGTGCAGGAGATGGATCCCGGACCCCCTGCTGGACCACCAGGGAGTTTTTGTAAGTCTTGGGGGGGTCAGGAGGGTGGGGGGTTTGTTTAAATTCACTCCTTTAGATGGTCGAATAATTCGGCAAAGATTTGTTATATTCGTGGGGAATCGCGATTCGTTTCCCTTCCCCATGAATACAACAAATATGGCCCTATACGTTGCGGATTACCAATACATAGGAAACGAATGCACACCCCTATCATCCGCAAATTTGATAACTTTACTCGTCGTATTCCTTTCCAGATCATTTATATATATATTGAAAAGCACCGGTCCAAGTACATATCCCTGAGGCACTCCACTGTTTACCCTTTTCCACTGAGAAAATTGACCATTTAATCCTACTCTCTGTTTCCTGTCTTTCAACCAGTTTGTAATCCATGAAAGGACATTGCCTCCTATCCCATGACTTTTTAGTTTTCTTAGAATCCTCTCATGAGGGACTTTCTAAAATGCCTTCTGAAAATCCAAATATACTACATCTACCTGTTCACCTTTATCCACATGTTTATTAACCCTTTCAAAAAAATGAAGCAGATTTGTTAGGCAAGACTTCCCTTGGGTAAATCCATGTGACTGTGTTCCATTAAACCATGTCTTTCTATATGCTCTACGATTTTGAACTTGAGAATAGTTTCCACTATTTTTCCCAGCACTGGAAGACTCAGACGAAGACTTGGAAGACTCAGGATACTTGGAGGGCTCAGACGAGGACTTGGAAGACTCAGGGTACTTGGAGGACTCAGACAAGGAATTGGAAGGCTCAGGATACTTGGAAGACTCAGATGAGGACTCGGAAGACTCAGAATACTTGGAAGAGTCAGACAAAGACTTGGAACTCAGGGTGCTAGGAAGACTCTGAGAAGATTTGAAGAAGCTGGAAGTCTCAGGCAAGGATACAGGAGAGTACTGGGTGAGTACTTCATTGCAGCATGCCCTACACAGCTACCTATGGCTGGTCACGGACCACGCTGGTTGTGAAGCAGACTCCAGGCGAAGTTGGAACCAAGACATGATGAAGATTCAGGAGAGGCCAAGGCAATGCCCTACACAGCCGCCTGTGGCTGGTCGCGGACCACACTGAAAGGAAGCAGGTTCTGGCAGAGTCTTGGGCATGGACAGAAGCAGGCTCAAGGTACTCCTAAGATCGGGACAGGATACAAGACTCAGGATTCAAGACTCGGAACTCAGAATTCAGGAACAGACCTCTGCATTAAAAACAAGGGCCCTCCGGAGACTTGAGCTGCAGGAATGAAGATAGGCCTTGTACCACAAGGCGCCTACACAGCCCCCCATGGGCTGGTCACGGACCACAACAGTGGCATGCCCGGAAAGGCAGAGAAGCAAGGAACCTAGAAGGAGGACGAGGAGCTGGAGATGAGGAGGACATCAGGACCAGGACTGGAACATGGAACATAAGGACTTGGATAATCAGGACTTGGATGAGAAATATCAGGACTTGGAACACCAGGACTTGGACGAGGAACATCAGGACTCCTGGATGAGGGACCTCAGGATATGGAACATCAGGACTTCGACGAGGAACATCAGGACTCCTAGATGAGGAACAACAGGACTTGGATGAAGAACATCAGGACTTGGACCATGCAACAAAGGAGCTCTGATGAGGGATGAGACCAGGAACATCAAACAGAGAGATTATGAACATCAAGAACATGGAACACGAAGCCATCTGGACAGGAGCAGACCATGGAAGACCTTGACCGGAGAAGAAGAGGCATGGGCAACCATGGAATCCGATTCGAAGGCACCGAGGAACTGAAGAAGAGCCCTTTTATAGGGCTGACCCAGGGAACACTGTAATGACATCATATGGTAGGGCCGTGGGCTTTTCCAACCCCTGGCCCTTTAAATGGAAAGGAGAGGCACGCACTCGTGCCTAGAAGAAGTCCGGGGGAAGGCTGCATTGGCAGCGTCCCTGCTGCAATGCAGCAAGGCCGGAGGTGGCTACCATGCTGCGTGGGAGGTCCTGGCAGTAGTGTTCAGGCCATGATGATGGAGGAGGCGCCGGCAGCGGCTTTCAGCTGCTAGAGAAATCCCAACGGTGGCTTCCCTGCCACGGAGGCAGAGTCAATGGTGGCGGCTTCAACCATAAAGAAGAACATCAGTGGCACCCAGCCGCACAGGCAAGGCCCTAGAGATGGCGGCGACTGGCCGATAGTAGAGGGCCTGCTTGTGGGATGGGGTCCACGGGCAGGTTTGTAACAACTATATTACTCCAAGTATGAAGGAATTACATTGACTACCAATGTGTATCAAGCACAACTGAAAATCTTAGAATGGGCAGAGCAATTTTCAAAAGCCATTCACCTATGTAAATGGCTATTTTACCTAGGTAAAATGGTTGTCTGCAAAATTGCCAGCCATTCTGATCCTAAGTGGTACTTTTACCAGTCAAGTAGTAGTGATGTGCCTTCATTTAAAACAAATAAGGAATCTAAAACATAAGAACATAAGATTTGCCATTCTGAATCAATCCAAAAGTCCATCAAGCCTAGTATTCTGTGTCCAACAGTGGCCAATCCAGGTCACAAATGCCTGGCAGGTTCCTAAAAAGTCAATATATTTCATACTGCTTATTATTAAGTAGTGGCTTTCCCCAAATCCATCTTAATAATGATTTATGGACCTTTCCTTTCCAGAAACTCATCTAAACCTTTTTAAGCCCAGCTACAATACATTTTTCACCACATCCTCTGGCAATGAATTCCAGAGTTCAATTATGTGGAGAGTAAAAAAGTATTTAGTCCTATTCCTCTTAAACGTATCACCTAGTAACTTAATTGAATGTCCCTTAGTCTTTGTACTACTTGATAGAGTAAACAACCAATTCTTGTTTACCTGTTCTACGCTACTCATTATTTTACAGACATCTGTCATAAAATAGTGACAGAAGTCATAAAATAATAACACAGGCCTGAACCTCTTTAGCCTTTCCTCATAGGGGAATTGTTCTAGACCCTTTATCATTTTGGTCACCCTTCTCTGTACTTTTTCTAATTCTTCTATATATTTTTTGATATGCGGTGACCAGAACTGCACATAATATTCAAGGTGAGGTCACCGCATGGAGAGATACAGAGGCATTATCAATTTCTATGTTTTATTCTCCATACTTTTTCCTAATAATTCCATGCATTCTATTTGCTTTCTTAACTGCTACCATGTACAGATCATAGAATTTCAATAAATTATCAATAATGACACCTAGATCATTTTCCCTGGTAATAACTCCCAATGTGGAACCTTGCATTGTGTAACTAAAATATGGGTTGCTCTTACTTTGCGCTTGTCCACATTAAATATCATCTGCCATTTAGATGCCCAGTCTTCCAGTCTTACAAGTTCTTTTTGCAATTTCTCACAATCCTCTTGTGATTTAACAACTTTGATTAATTTTGTATCATCAGAAAATTTGATCACCTCACTCATTGTTCCATTTCTAGGTCATTTATGAATATATTAAAAAGCAGTACTCCTAGTAAAGATCCCTGGAGCATTCCACTATTCACCTTTCTCCATTGGGCAACGTGACCATATAGCCCTATTCTATGTATTCTAGTTTTTAACTAGTTCTCAATCCACAATAGAAAATTGTCTCCAATCCCATGACTTGTTTAATTTTGTCAAGTCTCTCTGAGGTATTTTGTCAAACGTTTTCTGAACATCCAGACATACTATATGAACTGGCTCAGCTTTATCTACATGTTTATTCATGCCTTCAAAAAAATGAAGCAAAATGGTCAGGGAAGACTTTCTTTGGCTAAATCCATATTGACTTTGTCCTATTAAATTATGGTGTAGATTTTTAAATGTATACGCGGGCGTAGATTAGTGCGTGCAACCTGGCGCGAACAAATCTACGCCTGATTTTATAACATGTGTGCGCTGCCGCACGCATGTTATAAAATCCAGGGTCGGCGCGCGCAGGGGGGTGCACAATTGTGCAACCTGCGTGTGCCGAGCCGAGCAGCCTGCCTCCGTTTCCTCTGAGGCCGCTCCGAAATCAGAGCGGCCTCGGAGGGAACTTTCCTTCCACCTCCCCCCACCTTCCCCTCCCTTCGCCTATCTAACCTACCCCTCAGTCCTACCTAAATTTGTGTGTACCGGCTTGCCATCCCCTGGCACAGGCCGCTGTGCCAGAGGACTCGGGACCACCCCTGGCCCACCCCTGAACTGTCACCATGCCCCTGGACCCGCCCCCTGACCGCCCCTGACCCCGGACACACACCCCGGACACGCCCCTGGATTGCCGACATACCCCCTGACACGCCCCCTTCACGCCCCTTTTATGAAGCCCCGGGACTTACGCGCCACCTGGGGCTTGCGCACGCAGGGGGGGATTTAGGTAGGGCTGGGGGGTAGGTTAGATAGGCGAAGGGAGGGGAAGGTGGGGGGAGGTGGAAGGAAAGTTCCCTCCTAGGCCACTCTGATTTCGGAGCGGCCTCGGAGGGAATGGAGGCAGGCTGCTCGGCTCGGCGCGCGCAGGTTACACAATTGTGCACCTCCCTGCGTGCGCCGACCCTGGATTTTATAACATGTGTACGGCAGTGTGCCATATCTGATTTGAATGATATCTTAAAGATTACCGGCAGTAGGTCTGCAATTTCATTTTTCAGTTCTTTCAGAACTCTGGGATGTATACTACCTGGTCCAGGTGATTTGCCTCTCATTAGTTTGTCAATTTGCCCTAGTACACCTTCCATGTTCACTGAGATTTGTTTCAGATCATCTGAATCATCACCTTTAAATATCACTTTTGGCATTGGTATCTGCCTTATATCTTCCTCAGTAAAGACTGAAACAAAAATTAATTTAATATCCCTGCAATGGCCTTGTCCTCCCTTAGCAACCCTTTTACCTCTTGATCATCTAATGGTCCAACTTTCTCACAGGCTTTTTGCTTCTAATGTACCTGAGTTTTTCCTTCTACAGCAAGCTTCTTTTCAAATTCTGTCTTTGCCTTCCTTATCAATACATTGCATCTATGTTGCCAGTGCTTATTCTGTTTCCTGCTCTTTTTTTTCATCCATACCTCTCTTCCATTTTTGAATGAAGTTCTTTTGGCTAGAATAGCCTTTTTCTCATAACTTTTTAACCAAGCCAGCAGTTGCTTGATTTTCCTTCATTTTGGTTCATCAAAAACAGTAATTAATAGACAGTGTCTCAAAAAATAACAACATTTTTATTTGCATTCATTTTTGAATCCCATAGAAGTCTATGAGGTAGTAAAACTGCAGGGTTTTTTTTTTCCTCAGTAGCCAATTATTTTACAGTGAATCTAGACTGACCAAAGTTGGCATTGGAAGGGACATGAAAGAAGCAAAGAAGCGAAATCAATCAAGGTCAAGCATTTTTTTTAGCCAACTTATGCTAGCTGGCATCTGCAATGGATTGATAGTAACATCCTCATTTTTCTTCTCAAACTGAAAGCACGCTTGACAGACACCATGTTACTTCACTTATGTGCTGCAAAGGACAGAGGAAGAATGTGTAGTTCTCAGAGCTGAAGACATTTTTTTAAAGAGACAAGAAAAAGTAAGGGACTAGGATAAATTAAATGTGAGGATGTTGATGTTTTCTCTTCTCACACATTGCTATTGTGATTAAAAAATGTCTGTTATATATGATACACTGTGCTCTGTATCATAAAACTAGCATGCAGAAGAGTTGTAAATCTCTGTGTTCTGTGTAGGATGAAATTTTACTCATTTTGCTAAAGACAGGGAGGGAGTTGTATTTAGATAAAACAGCAATCTGAGCCTGGCTTCAATTTCTAGTTCTCTGTGAGCTTTTTAGATTGGAAAAATGAGTCATACTGAGAATACAGTGTGTGTGTGTGTGCACTCTTTTTCCATAAACTATGGTGCATGGAAGAGGGATTCAGCTTTGAAAGTAACTGAACAACCTCTTGGGGAAGGGGGAGATTTTTCTGAAATGGCGGGCTCCACCTTAACCAGAGTGGAACCAGGCTGTTGGCACCAACTTAAAAAGGAGTTAAAGCAGTTTTTAAACTAGAACAAGGGGGAAAGCCGACAGTCACTCAGCAGTACATGTTTCGGAGGAATGTATCTTTGAAGGAAACTAATGAAGCAGGATAGTTAGGGCATTCCAACAGAGAGGTTCCAATAAAAGGAAAGGTAGTCCATGTGCTTGTAAGTAAAGAATCACCTGAGCTAAATAATTCCAAATTATCCCTATCAACTGAAAAGCAGCTTGTTAATTCATACAAAAAAGACACTTTGATATGTCTGTATGCCAAAGCTAGAAGTCTAAGAAGTAAGATGGGAGAGTTAGAGTGTATAGCAGTAATGAGATAGACATAACTGGCATCTCAGAAACCCGGTGGAAAGAAGCTGACCAATAGGACAGTGCTATATCAGGGTACAAATTATATTGCAATGATATGGAAGATCAACTTGGTGGAGGTGTGGTACTTTATGTCCGGGAGGGTATAGAGTCCATCAGGATAACGATCATACAAGAGACTAAATGCTCGGTAGAATCTATATGGCTAGAAATCCCATGTGTGTGTTGCGATTCCGGGCCACCCCCGGAATCGCCACTCACCGGCTCGCGGGTCGGCGCGGATCCCGCGCTCCCCAGGGCCCCGGGGACGCCGCCGACCGCAGGCCCGGTGTTCCCCCAGCTCGCCCGGGCCTACAGCCACTTCTGCTGCCGCTTCCCTGCCTCGCCGGAGCAGCCGGCGCCTCGCGGCGCTAAGCCCCGCCCCCTAGACGCACGCGCGCGTCTCTCTTGATTATTTAAAGGGGCCAGCGCGGGAAAGCCTTGGGGACGCCCCTGATGTCAGACGCCTCCAGGGTACTTAAACCCTGCAGCCAGGCCTGTACGTCGCCTTGCAACGAGGTTCCCAGGCTTGCTCCTGTCCCCAGTTGCTGCGTTCCCGCTGTCTTGTCTTCCATTTGGTTCCTGACTCGGATTGGCATACGTTTCTTCTTGGCTTCTGACCCCGGACTGGTAATTGGATTTCTTCTGGCTCCTGACCTCGGACCGGCTTCCGTTGACCCCCTGGCTTCCGACCCCGGACCGGCTTACGTGGATTCTCTGGCTTCTGACCTCGGACTGGCTGACAGTGATCCATCGGTTCCTGACTCCGGATTGGCGAGCAAAGACCCTTCGGCACTCAACCTTGGACTGCAGCGGACCAGGCCCCCGTGGGCCCTCCTAAGTCCCAGCGGCCGGGTTCCTACGGGCTCCTCCTGGGGGGACTCCGGCTTCCAGGGTGAATCTCCTAAGTCCCAGCGGCCGAACTCCTACGAGCTCCTCTCGGGGGAGGATCGGCTTCCAGGGCGAAGGTTCTCTCAGCACAGTGCCAGCGCCTTCATCACCGCCTTCCTCGCCAGAGCTCTTGGTCGCATAGGGCTCCCAGGATTCCACCTTCGGCCTGCCACTAGTCTGTCAGCTCCGCCTCCCGGTCGGGGTCGCTGCTACAAACATCTACAGCAGCTTCTCTTCTGGCTCCGATCGGCCCAAGGGTCCACGAATCCAACAGATTGCAAGGCCTTGGACCCGGCGGACCTTGCCGGCCTAAAAGCCATTCCGGGTATTGCCCAGAAGCTGCAGCAACAGCAATCCTGCCTGGATACCTTGATGTCTGCCGTCCAACGCCTGACGGACCGGGTAGAAGGGACTTCTGCAGCTCACTCCGCAGCATCCACGTCTCAGATCCACTCGAATTCCCCTGTTCCGGTACAGATGCCAGCACCTCCTAGGTACTCTGGGAATCCGAAGACCTGTCGGGGATTCCTTAATCACTGTTACATTTGTTTTGACCTCCTGCCAGCACAGTTCACCACAGACCGAGCAAAGACGACATACATTATTTCTCTGATGGATGGGAAACCGTTGACTTGGGCTTCCTCCCTTTGGGATCGCCAAGATTCCCGTCTAAATAACCTCGTGCAATTTGTCAAAGCTTTCCGCAGGATATTTGACGAACCATCCCGGGCCTCCACAGCTGCCTCAGAGATCCTTCAACTGAAGCAAGGTAATCGCCCCCTTGAAGAATTTGCAATGGAATTCCAAACCCTGGCCACCGAACTGGGCTGGGGCGAGGACAGCTTGCATGGGATCTTTCTGGAGGGTCTGTCTTCTCGGTTCCAGGATGAACTTGCGGCCCGAGATCTCCCGGACGACCTGCAGGAACTTATCGAATTGGCCGGACGCGTGGACCGGCGTATCCAGCGCCGGTTCCGAGAGCGAAGGCCCGCCCAGGGGCCCTCCGCCCGTCGGACCACTCCGCCTTGAGCTCAGCCTTCACCACCTGCAGCCACAACTCCATTTACAGAGGAACCTATGCAGTTGGGCCGCGGCCCTCTATCTTCCGAGGAGCGCAGACGCCGCCGTACCTTAGGACTGTGTCTTTACTGCGGGGCCCAGGGGCATTTTCTGGCCCGTTGTACCGAGCGTCCGGGAAACGCCCGAACCTAGAGCTCAGCGGGGAGTTGACTCTAGGCAACATTTCTCCCAGCTCCCCATGCACCGTTCCAGTACGACTTTGCCTTCCAGAGGGAGACTTCGACACCCTAGCCCTACTCGACTCTGGATCCGGGGGGAATTTCGTCCTCCAGGAGCTGGTACAGCAGCTACAGCTCGAGGTCCGTCCGCAGGAACCGCCTGTGCGGGTTTCTTCCATTCAAGGGAACCCCCTTCCTGGGTTAATATCCACTCGCACCAGTCCTCTGAAGCTCCAGGTTGGAGCCCTCCACCAGGAGGAAATCTCGTTTCTTATTCTTGAAAAATCCATCCACCCAGTCATCCTGGGCCTACCCTGGCTTAGGGAACACTCCCCGGTGATTGATTGGAGGTCCCTTCAGATCGTCTCCTGGAGTCCGGCGTGCCGCCGTCATTGCCTTCCCGCACGCCCACTACAACCCATCTCACTCTGCACAGCCCCGTTAACGGTTCCTCCCCAGTACCATGCATTCCAGGATGTCTTCTCCAAAGAAAAGGCAGAGTTGCTCCCGGAGCATCGACCATTTGATTGCGCAATTAATTTACTTCCAGGAACCACACCGCCCCGTGGGAGAGTCTACCCTTTGTCTCTGCCAGAGACCCAAGCTATGTCAGCCTATATAAAGGAGAACTTGGATCGGGGTTTCATCAGGCCATCTAAATCCCCGGCCGGAGCCGGGTTTTTCTTCGTGGGAAAGAAGGATGGGTCTCTTCGCCCCTGTATAGATTATCGGGGCTTGAACCAGATCACTCACCGGGATCGTTATCCGTTGCCCCTGATTCCGGAGCTGCTGGACCGCCTCCAAGGCGCTCGCGTCTTCACTAAATTGGACCTCCGAGGCGCTTATAACCTCGTTCGCATACGCCCTGGGGACGAGTGGAAGACCGCTTTTAATACCAGGGACGGCCATTATGAATACCTGGTCATGCCTTTTGGCCTCTGCAACGCCACCGCGGTATTCCAAAACCTGATGAACGAGGTGCTCCGTGACTTCTTATACACTTCCGTCATCGTATATTTAGACGATGTACTGATATATTCTCAGGACCTCGAGGCACATCGGCAACATGTGCGCCAAGTTCTACTGAAACTAAGGGAGAATCGTTTATACGCCAAACTAGAAAAATGCCAATTCGAACAGGAGTCTCTGCCATTCTTGGGGTATATTGTCTCCTCCACTGGCTTCCGTATGGACCCCGACAAAGTGAGCGCCATCGGGACCTGGCCACAGCCGTCGGGGGTGAAAGCACTCCAACGATTCTTAGGATTCGCTAATTTCTACCGACAGTTCATCCCGCATTACTCCAGCCTGGTAGCCCCCCTGACGGCCCTTACACGGAAGGGCGCGGATGCGCGAAACTGGTCCCCCGCTGCTACACAGGCCTTCCAGGATCTCAAGGAGGCCTTTTTACAGGACACCTGTCTCCGTCATCCAGATCCTCAGCGTCAGTTTATCGTGGAGGTGGATGCCTCTGACGTCGCGGTAGGGGCGGTGCTGCTCCAAACCTCCCCGGCAGGCAAAACCTGGCCTTGCTCATACTTCTCCCGTAAGTTCTCACCGGCAGAGAGGAACTACGGGATTGGGGACAAAGAATTACTGGCCATAAAGTTGGCCTTTGAGGAGTGGCGCCAGTGGCTGGAGGGAGCTCAACATCCGGTTCTGGTGTACACCGACCACAAGAATTTACAGTATTTGTCACATGCACAGAGGCTCAACCCTCGGCAGGCCCGGTGGTCTCTCTTTTTCAGTCGGTTCGACTTCTCGCTTCGCTACCGACCCGCAGCCAAGAATGTTCGGGCGGATGCTCTCTCCCGCACTACCGAGGTTGAAGATGGGGAGGAAACTCCTCAATACATCCTAGATCCAGCTAAAGTGCTACTGGCAGCCACGGAACTGGGTCCCGAAGGAAAGACGGTGGTTCCGGCTCGTTCCCGGAGAAGAGTCCTGGCATGGGCACACGACTCCCTGACGGCGGGTCACCCCGGAGTCACCCGAACCCTTGACTTGCTCACAGAGTTCTACTGGTGGCCAAGAGTGAAGGAGGATGTTCGGCTCTATGTCCAGTCCTGCCCCACATGCGCTCAACAAAAGCCACTTCCGGGCCGCCCCTGGGGCCTGCTCCAGCCACTCCCTATTCCCACGGAACCGTGGTCCCACTTATCCACAGATTTAGTGGTGGACTTGCCGCTCTCTGAGGGGAAAACCGTGATTTGGGTCACCGTTGATCGGTTTTCGAAGATGGCTCACTTCGTCCCTCTTCCCAAGCTACCTACGGCCCCTGAGTTGGCTGATCTATTTGTTCAACATATTTTCCGATTGCATGGACTACCGTCGCATATCGCCTCAGATCGAGGCCCGCAATTCACAGCCAAGTACTGGAGGGCGTTATGCAGGAAATTCGGGGTACAACTGGATTTTACCACGGCATTCCACCCCCAGGGTAACGGACAGGTGGAACGAACTAACCGCTCCCTGAAGACCTTCCTCAGAGCCTTTGTAGATGAGCTTCAAGACAACTGGGCCTCTCTCATCCCCTGGGCGGAATTCTCCTATAATCGCCACAAGCACTCCGCCACACTACAGCCTCCCTTTCAGCTAGTTTATGGGAGGGTGCCTAGACCTCCGTTGCCATTACCAGTGCAGGTTACCTCCCCGGCGGCACAACTAACAGCCAATCAGCTCCAACGCCTCTGGCTTACTACTCAGGAAAAACTTTGCAGGACGGCCACCCGCTTTAAGGCTTATGCAGATAGGGCTCGACGGCCCGCTCCGGTCTTCCTACCTGGGACGAGGGTATGGCTAAGCACTAAACACATCCAATTGCGGACTCCATCCATGAGACTAGTGCCGCGTTACATTGGACCTTTCCCGGTGGCCGAACGCATTGGGGCTGTATCCTACAGACTGCGCCTGCCATCCACGCTCAAGATCCATGACGTCTTCCATGTGTCCCTCCTCAAGCCACTGGTGCTCTCCCGATTCCGGCCATCTCCGCCAGAGCCCTCCGAAGTTTCCTCAGATCCGGATACCACCTACACGGTACAAGAGGTGCTGGATGTCCGGTTTCATCGTCATCGGTGGGAATAACTCCTGTCCTGGGAGGGTTATGGCCCTGAAGAGAACTCGTGGGAGCCCTCTACCCACATACTCGACAAAGCGCTCCTTCGTCAATTTCATTCGGCCCATCCGGATAAGCCACGGCCTCCCGGGAGGGGGTGTAGGAGGGGGGGGGTACTGTTGCGATTCCGGGCCGCCCCCGGAATCGCCACTCACCGGCTCGCGGGTCGGCGCGGATCCCGCGCTCCACAGGGCCCCGGGGACGCCGCCGACCACAGGCCCAGCGTTCCCCCAGCTCGCCCGGGCCTACAGCCACTTCTGCTGCCGCTTCCCTGCCTCGCCGGAGCAGCCGGCGCCTCGCGGCGCTAAGCCCCGCCCCCTAGACGCACGCGCGCGTCTCTCTTGATTATTTAAAGGGGCCAGCGCGGGAAAGCCTTGGGGACGCCCCTGATGATGTCAGACGCCTCCAGGGTACTTAAACCCTGCAGCCAGGCCTGTATGTCGCCTTGCAACGAGGTTCCCAGGCTTGCTCCTGTCCCCAGTTGCTGCGTTCCCGCTGTCTTGTCTTCCATTTGGTTCCTGACTCGGATTGGCATACGTTTCTTCTTGGCTTCTGACCCCGGACTGGTAATTGGATTTCTTCTGGCTCCTGACCTCGGACCGGCTTCCGTTGACCCCCTGGCTTCCGACCCCGGACCGGCTTACGTGGATTCTCTGGCTTCTGACCTCGGACTGGCTGACAGTGATCCATCGGTTCCTGACTCCGGATTGGCGAGCAAAGACCCTTCGGCACTCAACCTTGGACTGCAGCGGACCAGGCCCCCGTGGGCCCTCCTAAGTCCCAGCGGCCGGGGTTCCTACGGGCTCCTCCTGGGGGGACTCCGGCTTCCAGGGTGAATCTCCTAAGTCCCAGCGGCCGAACTCCTACGAGCTCCTCTCGGGGGAGGATCGGCTTCCAGGGCGAAGGTTCTCTCAGCACAGTGCCAGCGCCTTCATCACCGCCTTCCTCGCCAGAGCTCTTGGTCGCATAGGGCTCCCAGGATTCCACCTTCGGCCTGCCACTAGTCTGTCAGCTCCGCCTCCCGGTCGGGGTCGCTGCTACAAACATCTACAGCAGCTTCTCTTCTGGCTCCGATCGGCCCAAGGGTCCACGAATCCAACAGTGTGTTGGGTAAGATTATAGTGATAAGAGCATACTACCTTTCACCTGGCCAAAATGATCAGTCAGAAGGTGAAATGCTAAGAGAAATCAGGGAAGCTAACCAATTTGGCAATGCAGAACTAATGAGAGATTTCAATTATCCCAATATTAACTGGGTAAATGTAATATCAGGACATGCTAGAGACATAAAGTTCATGGATGAAATGACTGCTTCATGGAGCAATTGATTCAGGAATCAATGAAAGAGGGATCTATTTTAGATTTAATTCTTAGTAGAAAGCAGGATTTGGTGAGAAAGGTAAGGGTGGTTGGACCACTTGGCAACAGTGATCATAACACTATCAAATTTGAACTAATGACTGGAAGGGGACAATATGTAAATGTACAGCTCTAACTCTAAATTTTCAAAAGGGAAACTTTGATAACATGAGGAAAATAGAAAAAAACTGAAAGGTGCGGCTGTAAAGGTTAAAAGTGTACAACAGGTATGTACATTTTTTAAAAATGTAATCCATGCATTAAAAAAGGTGGAAGGAAGGCAAAATGATTAACAGCATGGTTAAAAGGTGAGGTGAAAGAGGCTATTTTAACAAAACATTGTTCAAAAATTGGGAGAAGGATCCATCTGAAGAAAATAGGAAAAAGCATAAGCATTGTCATGTTAAGTGAAAAACACTGATAAGGCAGGATAAGAGAGAATTTGAATTGAAGTTGGTCATAGAGGCAAAAACTCATAATAAAATATTTTTAAAATTAATCTGATGACCAGGGGTTAAAGGGGCTCTTAGAAAGACTAAATTAATTCCTTGCTTCTGTGTTTACTAATGAGGATGTTGGGGAGATACTGGTTCCAGAGATGGTTTTCAAGGGTTACGAGTCTGATGAACTGAACCAAATCACTGTGAACCTGGAAGATGTAGTAGGCCAGATTGACAAACTAAAGAGTAGCAAATCACCTGGACCAGAAAGTATACATCCCAGAGTGTTGAAGGAACTAAAAAATGAAATTTCAGATCTTTTAGTTAAAATTTGTACACTATCATAAAAATCATCCATTGTACTTGAAGACTGGAGGGTGGCCAATGTAACCACAATATTTAAAAAGGAGGCCAGGGGCAACCCTGGAAACTATAGACAGTGAGCCTGACTTCAGTGCTGGGAAAAATAGTGGAAACTATTCTAAAGATCAAAAAAACACAGCATATAGAAAGACATGGTCTAATGGAACACAGTCAGCATGGATTTACCCAAGGAGTCTTGACTCACAAATCTGCTTCATTTTTTTGAAGGGGTTAATAAACATGTGGATAAAGGTAAACCAGTTGATGTAGTGTATTTGGATTTTCAGAATGTGTATGATAAAGTCCCGCATGAGAGGCTTCTAAGAAAACTAAAAAGCCATGGGTTAGGAGACAATATCCTTTCGTGGATAACAAACTGGTTAAAAAACAGGAAACAGAGAGTAGGATTAAATGGTCAATTTTCTCAGTGGAAAAGAGTAAACAATGGAGTGCCTCAGGAATGTGTACTTACACTGGTGCTTTTCAATATATTTATAAATGATCTGGAAAAGTATACGATGAGTGAGGTAATCAAATTTGCAGATGATACAAAATTATTCAGAGTAATTAAATCACAAGTGGATTATAATACATTGCTGGAGGATCTTGCGAGACTGGAAGATTGGGCATCCAAATGGCAGATGAAATTTAATGTGTAACCTATGCAGTAGTTACACGATGTCAGGTTCCATAGCTACCACCCAGGAAAAATATCTAGGCATCATAGTGGATAATACATTGAAATTGTCGGGTCAGTGTGCTGCAGCAGTCAAAAAAGGAAACAGAATGTTAGGAATTATTGGGAAAGGAATGCTGAATAAAATGGAAAATGTTATAATGCCTCTGTATTGCTCCACGGTGTTATATTATGACTTGAGTACTGTTTACAATTCTGGTTGCCGTATCTTAAAAAAGATACAGTTGCACTGGAAAAGGTACAGAGAAGGGTGACCAAAATGATAAAGATGAAACAGGTCCCCTATGAGAAAATGCTAAAGAGGTTTGGGCTGTTTAGCTTGGAGAAGATATAAAGGTCATTAAAATCATGAGAGGCCTAGAACGGGTAAATGTGAATCTATTATTTACTGATTTGGATAATAGAAGGACTAAGGAGCACCCCATGAAATTAGCAAATAGCACATTTAAAATTAATTGAAACAAATTCTTTTTCACTCAATGCATACTTAAGCTGTGGAATTTGTTGACAGAAGATGTGGTTAATGCAGTTAGGGTCAGATTTTCAAAGGGTTACGCGCGTAAATCCTCAGGATATATGTGCGTAACTGCTCCTGCGCGCACCGAGCCTATTTTTCATAGGCCCGGCGACACGCGCAAGCCCCGAGACACGTGTATGTCCCGGGGCTTTGTGAAAGGGGTGGGGCAGGGGTGGGGCAGGACCGAGCCCTCCGGCACAGCAGCCATACCAGGGGATCCCCCGCCTGCACTTGGTCGGCGCGCGCAACCTATGCCTGCCCAGAGGCAGGCGCAACTTATTAAACAAAGGTTGGGGGGGAGTTTAGATAGGGCTGGGAGCGGGTTAGGGAGGGGAAGGTGGGGGGGACGGATGGAAGGAAAGTTCCCTCCGAGGCTGCTCTGATTTCGGAAAAGGGAAAGCACCCCCTTGCGCGCACCAACCCCGGATTTTATAACATGCATGTGGCTGTACACGCATGTTATAAAATCGGGCGTACATTTGTGCGCACCGGGTAGAGTGCACAAATGTACCTCGCGCACTTAGGTTTTAAAATCCGGCCCTTAGTGTAACTGGGTTTAAAAAAGGATTGAATAAGTTATTGGAGGAGAAGTCCATTAACTGCAATTAATCAAGTTGACTTAGGGAATAGCCACTGCTATTACTGGCATCCGTACCATGGGATCTACTTCGTGTTTGGGTACTTGCCCGCTACCTGTATCTTGGATGTGCCACTATTAGAAATAGGATGCTGAGCTTGATGGGCCCTTGGTCTCATCCAGGATGGTAATTGCTAATGTTCTTATGTGTCATCTGTGTAAAATAGTTCCAGGCAGTCATTAGACACTAGCAATGTAGCAATTAGCAAGCAGTAAGCAGTATAGCATGCTTTGAATAACAGAGTGTGCCTATGTGAACTGCAATGTGTGCCTTTGTGTGTGTGACCTTTATTCCACTCTCTAGTCTCCATTCTAGTGTGTGTTTATGTGTAAGTAAATGAGAACAGTGTATAAACATTACAGTAATACTACCTATTAAAAGAAAAAAAACTCCTTTCTCTATGCACTTCTATATACTGTATAAAATTGCTTAATGCCACAGAAAATGGGATCAAGAGGAAGGCACTCTAGTACAAACAATGATGGTAAAGGGCAAGGTAGAGGAAAATATTTGCCTCCTTCTGGGAAAACACATACTAAGGCAAACCCGTGTCTTTTGCACTAATAGTGAAAATACCAAACTCCCCCTCCCAAGCTAAAGAGATTTTTTTTTTTAATCAACAAGAAAACAATGGCACAGTCAGCATCAAGAAAGAAGAATCTGTGCCAAGAAGGACATTTTCTGGCTGCTCCAACTGTTAGCTCTATTTTTATGGTAGAGGGGCAGGATAATGTAGTCAATGGAGGGTATCATTGTCAGTGAAGGGGCAATATCAGTAGGAGCAGAGCAGACAAAAGCAGCATAGTACTCATCTCTGATTCCTCCTGAGCAATATATGCAGCAACTCCTACAAGAACGTATTCAGGTGACTCATGTGAGGGCTTCTTGGACTCAGAGGATATAATGCTTCAAGTACCTGAGGAGAACTTGGGGAGTCTAGTTACTAATGTTTGTAAGCAGTGGCCTAAATGGTGTTATATTATGCCATAGAACACACACACAATCTTAAAAAAATAAAACTCAGTTTACTAAATATGGTAAAATTGTAGAAAATTGTATAATCAGCAAAGACAGCAGTACAGCAATATTACATAAATCAATAAAAGCAAATAGCTATTTCAATAACAAAGATAAAAATCTACAAATAATACTTCCCTCATAGGTATTTATTTCCAGGAGACAATTTATCCTGTGAAACAAAAGACAGTATGAGCTCAGGGACCTGCTTGGGGATCTGCTCTTGTCTATGGACCATCCAAAGAACACTGTCCACTGCAGTTCCTTACATTTTCACTTTCTTTGGCTTTAATCCAGAGTCTACAAATTAGGTGTTCTAACTTGCACTCATAGCTCTGACAATGTCCAGCTGTAGCTCATTAGGATATGGTTAATTAAAGATCCTTGTACTGCCTAAGAACTGGCCTCATCATTTAGAAAAACATATGTTAGAAAGAACAGAGTCTCCTGCCTTATATTCAGTTCATTAGTACCAAGCAGACTAGAAAGAAAAACAAAGACAGAATACCACGTTTTCAGGCCTTAAAGATCCTTATGCTTAAGCTATGTGCAATACACATACGGTACTTTGATCCACATTTATCCATTACTAGTGATTGCTTTGATCTACTATTAACCATATTTTCACTTTTAATAATCTTCAAGGAAACAAATTAACTGTCTAAAATAATTTTAAATCACACAATATGTAGTCACAATAATTGTGTGATTTAATTATTGATTTTGTCATTTAAAAATAGCACATATACAATGGGATAATACACTCAGTTTTTCTCATGACCACTTAAAGGAAGTACTGCTTACTACTTCACTTTTTTCTGAAGGAGAATCTTTCTGCTTAGCCCCGAGTTGGACTGATTTAATTTCCCTCCAAAAAAGATTGATTCATGCTGAGCTACATAGTGCCACAATGGTGGAATATTTAAAACACCAGTGCATCCCTAGGGGTTTGCAAAAGGTTAAGGAACCAAAAATATACACAGAGTAATCTGACTTCCTTGAAAAGTGGTCTTTCATTCTAAATAAATGCAGAATGGTTCTAATGCTACTTATTGTTGATCAGGCACGTATGATCTCAAATGATCTGATATCTCAGACTAAAACTATGTTGGATTCTTTAAAATCTGATACTGTGGTGGATATTTTTGACTCAGGTTTACAGGAGTTTAATAAAAGTATGGACAAATTCAGATCAGAATTAAAGCTGACTAAGATCAATAAATTTCAGCGAGATGAGGCACACTATAAGAAGGGCCCCATTTACTCCTGGTTAAACAAGGATCAAACAGCTAAAGGTGCCAAACATGACACCTTTAGTTTAACTGATAGTTCACCTGAAAGTGATGAGGAACCACAGTCGGGGGAGTTCTTTTCGCAGCCGCTGCATCAGGGACAGAATGCCCGAGGAAGATGCAGAGGAGCTCGCAATTACAACACGTCAGATTGGAACAAACCTCGAACGCGGTCCCAATTTCCGTCTACCCATCCTCAAAATCAGTATCCTCCACAAAATCAATATCCTCTAACATAGTTCCAATTATGTCCTCTGCAGTTATAAATTTATCAGATTGTCTACTAACAAAGGATGTAGAATCTGTACTTAATAAAGGATTAAATTATGTACCAACTCAACGACATGATCCTTTTGCATTTCAACGCGACATTTTCAAATTTATTAGGCAGCTACAATGCAAAATTTTCTTTGAGAAATTTCCAACACAATCATGCGAATATTCATTAGTCAAGAGTAAGTCCCATTGGTGTCCTCCATCTCCGGGTGATCCTGCAATACTTACTTTCCAGGAATTATTCCTGAGTGATGTGCAAAACATTGAAAGTTCTTCTGTACATCAATTCTTTAATTTAACACATGCAGAAAATAATGCATTAAAACAACTTAACATGAGAAAGGACATAGTAATTAAACCCATGGATAAGGGAGGAGCCATCGTAATTCTCAGTAATACACAATACAAACAAGAAGTATATCGTCAATTAATGGATACTAGTTCCTACCAACAGCTAACTATGGACCCTACATGTGAAATTTTAGCTGAAGTTTCCAAATTGGTTGAGGTTGGCTATACACAAGGATTTTTGACATCTCAAGAAAAATAATTTCTTGTCAATAAACATCCAAGGATACCTGCTTTGTACATTTATTTATTTTATTTATATATTTATAGGGTTTTTTTTTTATACCGACATTCATTTAGTAACATCACATTTGTTTACAGATAACTTGAAATTAGCAACAGTGCTTTACAATTGATAAACAGAAAAGTATAGTTAGCAAAACAGGTTGATGAACCAACGTGATTAAACATAAAAGGTGGATAACTATGTAATTGGAGAGTATAAAACAGTGTAGAAAGGTATGTACAAGCAAGATACAAGTATAGGGGTAGATTTTATAAATGTACGCGCGCGCGTACTTTTGTTCACGCACCAGGCACGAACAAAAGTACGCTAGATTTTATAAGATATGCGCGTAGCTGTGCATATCTTATAAAATCCGGGGTCGGCGCGCGCAAGGGGGTGCACATTTGTGCAACTTACGTGCGCCGAGCCCAGCGCGCGCTGCCCGTTCCCTCCAAGGCCTCGGAGGGAACTTTCTTTCTACCCCCCCGCACCTTCCCTTCCCCTGCCTAACCCACCCCTCCGGCCCTATCTAACCCCCCCCCCCACCTTTATCGGAAAAGTTACTACTGCCTCCAGGCAGTAGTAACTTACGCTCACCGGCGCGGCAGGCCCAACACAGGCTGCTGCGTCGGGGCACTTGGCCACGCCCCCGGACTGCCCACACGCCCCCCCAGACATGCCCCGATCCCAAACCGTGCCCCCTGGCCATGCCCCTGAACGCCCCTTTTTGCAAGCCCCGGGACTTACACACATCCCGGGGCTTGTGCGCGCCACCGAGCCTATGCAAAATAGGCTCGGCGCGCGCAGGGGGGGTTTGGGGTAGGTTTTCGGGGGGTACGCGCGTATCTTACACACGTACCCCTTTGAAAATCTACCCCATAATCTACAACATTGCATAACTAATGCACAAAATCATGAAGAAAGATATCAAGTTGTGGAGAGTTAGAGTATAGGAGAGGAAGCAAGCGCGCAAGGTTGTAGAAATGTAAAAGGGAGATCAGGGCAGAGATGCCGATTTCTGTATAAGGTAGGTGGCTAGAAAATTAGGGGAAAGCTTGCATGAAGAGCCATGTTTTAATTTTTTGTTTTAATTTTTTGTGCATGATTCTTGCCATAGGTCGAGGGGCATGGCGTTCCAGGTTGCTGGTCCTGCTATGGACATGGCACATTCTTTGGTTGAAACGTGGATTGTGGTTTTGTGTGATGGCATGTGTAGGGTAGCAGCATGTTGTGATCTGGGTGCTCTGGAGGGTTTGTGGAAGTACAGTGAGTTGTTGAGCCATTGCATTTCTTCAGTATGTAGTGTTTTGTAGGGGTGTGCATTCGGATTGACCGCATTAGTAAAACGCAACTCATATTTTTTTTTTACTTAAAAAATTGATTCGACATAAACGATCGGATTTCCCACATATCGAACATAGATATGTTCGATATGTGGGAAATCGCGATTGTTGAGCCAAAATAAAAATATAAACCCCCTCACCCTCCTTAATCCCCCCCCCCGACTTACCACAACTCCCTGGTGATGGAGCGAGGAGTGAGGACGCCATTTCTGCAATCCTTGGCGAGAAGCATGTGACGTCGGCGGCACGTCGAGTGACGCCGGCGTCACGTGATTCCCGGCTCGTTCGCGCCGGACGGCTCGTTCGGCCCAAAAAGAACTTTTGGCCAGCTTGAGGGGGTCAGGAGGCCCCCCCAAGCTGGCCAAAAGTTCTTTTTGGGCCGAACGAGCCGTCCGGCGCGAACTTGCCGGGAATCACGTGACGTCGGCGTCACGTGATTCCCGGCTCGTTCGCGCCGGACGGCTCGTTCGGCCCAAAAAGAACTTTTGGCCAGCTTGGGGGGGTCAGGAGGCCCCCCCAAGCTGGCCAAAAGTTCTTTTTGGGCCGAACGAGCCGTCCGGCGCGAACGAGCCGGGAATCACGTGACGCCGCGTCACTCGACGTGCCACCGACGTCACATGCTTCTCGCCAAGGATTGCAGAAATGACGTCCTCACTCCTCGCTCGATCACCAGGGAGTTGTGGTAAGTCTGGGGGGGGGATTAAGGAGGGTGAGGGGGTTTAAATTTTTTTTTTGCACATATGTACATATACCCAACTCATTGGATTTTTTTTATGTCCATATTGGCCGCAAGTGGGACCCCCTTTCGGACATAAAAAATATGAACATAAAATTTTGCTCTGCACATCCCTAGTGTTTTGTGTATTAACGTTAATGTTTTGTATTTTATTCGCTCGGCAATGGGGGGCCAATGTAGCTCTTTGAGGATGGGTGTAATGTGTTCAGATCTGTGAGTGTTGGTGAGTATGCGTGCAGCAGCATTTTGCAGCATTTGAAGAGGGAGAATGGTTGATTTGGGGAGTCCAAGGAGGAGTGAATTGCAATAGTCGATTTTAGTTAGGATTAATGATTGCAGGACAGTGCGAAAGTTGCCTTGATGGAGGAAGGGTTTTAATTTCTTATGGAATTTGAAGTAACAGTCTTTTATTGTGTTGTTAATATATTTTTTAAGGTTTAAATGATTATCTATAGTGACTCCGAAGTTTTTAACATAGGGCCAGATTTTAAAAGGGTTACGCGCATAAGGTACGTGCGTAACCTTCTAAAACGGCCCTGCGCGCGCCGAGCCTATATTGCATAGGCTTCCGGCGCGTGCAAAGCCCCGGGACGCACGTAAGTCCCGGGTCTTTCTTGGGGTGGGCGTGTCGGGGGGTGTGACATGATCGGCGCGTCATCCGTGGGCGTGTCAGGGGGCGTGCCGCGGTTGGCGCATCATCCGGGGGCGGTGCTGCGGGCATGGTTTCAGCCCGGGGGTGTTCCGGGGGCATGGCCGCGGCCTCCAGACCAGCCCCTGGACCAGAATATGGCGCGTGGCAGCTGGCCCGGCGCGTGCAAAGTTATGCCTGCCTCTAGCAGGCGTAACTTGTGCGACAGAGGTAGGGGGGTTTAGATAGGGCCGGGGAGGTGGGTTAGTTAGGGGAAGGGAGGGGATGGTGGGGGGAGGCGGAGGGAGGTGAAGGGAATGGGCAGCGCGCGCAGGGCTCGATGCGCGCAAGTTCCACAAATGTGCACCCCCTTGCGCGCGCCACCCCGGATTTTATAAGATACGCACGGCTACGCGCGTATCTTATAAAATCCAGCGTACTTTTGTTCACGCCTGGTGCGCGAACAAAAGTACACGCTTTGTGTTTTAAAATGTACCCCTAATTGTGTAGGTGTGATTGTAGTGGAGAGGGTTGGGGGGAGGATGGTCCAAGACCCTTGACCATCCTCCTGGAAGACCTATTGTTTCTGCGAATGATTCAGTCTTAGAACCTATTTCTATTGTTTTGGACAAGGTCCTTCAGCCATTTGTGTCTACCACTCCATCTTATGTCAAAGATAACACATATATGTTACAATATTTAAATTCTATATCACTTGAGACAGATGATTTGTTACACATTTGACATTGAATCATTGTATACTGTAATTCCGCAAGATGAAGTTCTAGTATTGGTATCTAAATTACTCTCTACTTGTCCACAACCACAACGGATTCCTGTTACATATATTATTCAATTATTTTATTAGAACTTACGTTAAGCAAAAATTATTTCACATTTGAAGAAAACATTTTTCTGCAAATACGTGGAACTGCTATGGGTGCCGCAATAGCCCCTGATATAGCCAACATCTATGTTGCGGACTTTGAGACAAGATTTATTCAGAATTCCAAATGGGATGGACATTTAAGGTGTTGGAAATGTTACATAGATGATATCTTCATCATATGGCATGGGTCAGTCCACAATCTACTTGCCTTCCATGAGTGACTGAATATCCTTAATCCTTGTCTACGGTTTACCATGAATTACCATAAGGATGAAATTGCTTTTTTGGACATTCTCATTATTAAACAGGACACAGGATTAACTACCAGCATTCACCGCAAACCAAATGAGTGGAATAATTTGTTGAGGTTTGACAGTTTTCACCTGACTAATTTTAAAGTTAATATTCCTGTGGGCCAATTCCTTAGGCTACATCGCCTATGTTCAGACACCAAAGATTTTAAAGTCCAGGCCAAACAAATGGCACAGAGATTTCTACAATGGGGGTACCCTATGTCATCTATTAAAGTGGCATATCAACAGGCTTTGTACTCCAATCATGATCTTTTACTGTCTAAGAGAAGTTCATTGGTGGATTTGAACCAGCAGACAGTGGTCTTGCACCATAGCACTATCTCTGCTGCTATCTGTGGTGCCATTCGTAAGCACTGGTCAAGATTGCAAAACGTACACCCTATTTTTCAAGCCCCAGTATATTTTACTTTCTCTCGTGGCCCTAATGTGAAAAATCATATTGTTCAATCAGCATTTCACAATCCACCATGAGTCAAAGACTATAATATGGATGCTTGCGATTGTAGCCTATGCTTTCTTAAATATCCAAAAGCCTATTTTAAAATCACCCTCTGGACATGAGATCCAATTGTTAACTGAATTCATGTGTAAAATGTCTTATGTCTTATGTCCTGGTGCGTGAATTACATGATCATTTGCCTTGCCAATTAAAGTATACTGGTATGACTAAACGCATGGTAAAAACCCACCTTATTGAACATCACAGTTGTTTAAAGACCAGTAAACTTGAGGCACTGATGGTTTCTCAGTTTTTGGAAGCAGCCCATAAATTTTACGACATACAGTGCACCATTCTGGAGTTTGTCCCACAGCATTGGCGCGGTGGTAACCATGAAAAAACATTAAGACAGCATGAACAATTCTGGATTTTTTATTTTAAAAAATTATCCCTCACGGGCTAAATCATTAAATTGAGTGGACTGTTTTTTTTTGTGATGAAACCAACTTTTCTTGTGATGAAACCAACCTTGTCTTTTTGATTCGTGACGTCATCAATGATGTATCGGTCAGGTATCCTTAAAATACCGCACATGCCCAGTGCCAAATTTAAATGGTTGCCTGACAGTGCACATCACCACTCGTGTCCAAAGTTTCAGACACGTTCTTTCTATCGTGAGTAGCTGCTGAATAATGTGATGTACTATTCCCGATGTGTTGCCATTATATCTGTATATGTAGATATATATTGTGAAAATAATTCTTACAAGTGTTATTCTCTATTTTTTAAACGACATTTTTGGAAATATACCTTCGTGCTGAAAAGAAGCCGTACTAGCAGGCCGCTGAGGCAGCTTGAGCGAAACGTGATATCATGTTGGGTTATGCCAAATGGGGGAAGTATCTCTTTCTTATATAAAAATTCTAAAAATCTTTTAAAAAATATGGCTGGATTTTAAAAGGGTTACGTGCACTGGGCCTATTTTAAAAAGGCCCTGTGATGCGCGTAAAGCCCCGGGATGCGTGTAAATCCCAGGGCTTTACAAAATGGGTGACCCGGGGGCAGGGCGGGGCGGTCTGGGGGTGGGGAAGGGGTGGGGCCAGAGGCCTCCGACAGAGTGGCCATTGCCGCTGAGTTGGAGGATCACGTGCCGGCAGGCTGCCAGCGTGCGCAACTTGCGCCTGGCCAGAGGCAGGTGCAAAAGGTACAAAAACATTTTGGGGGGGTTGAGTAGGGCTAGGGGGAGGAAAGGTTAGGGGGAAGGGGTAGGAAGGTCAGGTTAGGGGGAAGGGAACGGGGGAAGGCAGCGCGGCTCGGCGTGCGCAAAGTGCACAATTGTGGACCACATTGTGAGCGCCAACCCGATTTTATAACTTGCGTGAGCCTATACACATGTACGCTACGCGCGCTCCTTTAAAATCTATCCCTATATGTTTTTTGAAAGTGCCTTCATGGACCAATGATTAAAGTGTTCCCGCAGCGGTGAAAAGACTGCAAGTTCAAATAGTAACTCCAGTATCCGCGGGGTGGTATGACAGTCCTTAATAACAAAAAACATTTTGGTTAAAATTGTTGATTTATAAAAAGATCTATTTTTGCTAAAGTGAAAAGTATTTAAATTGATGTATTTCTATATTAAAATAATTTAAATACATTGTTCTATCCTCTAGTGTGCAGGTACAAGAGTCAAAAAGCCATACTGTCTGGGCAAAGAGCATGCCACAAGAAGAGAAAGTATTTCATAGCATGAGATTTGACAGTTTGGGTTTTAAACTAGGGTCTGCCTTGTTGGAGGGCTTGTGCTCTTCCAGTGAACCATAGGCTGGTTTTTATATGTTGCAGCTAAGTAAGCTTTGAAGACTTGCATATCATTTTTAGCAGCCCTGCAGTCACACCCCAGAGAACTCAGATTGGTATTTGAGGGTTTATAAAGGATCACTGGGGATATCCTATTGTTCCTGGCAACTTGAGTGTTGTGAGGCATGTTTTGGATCCTGGATGAGGATGATCTGTTACCCTGAAGATCTGTGAAGTAATTCTGCTGAACCTGACTGTGAGCACTAAGATCCTCCTAGTATATGGTGATGCTTAAGAAACCTGACAGTTTGCTGGGAACCTCATTCTACCTCTAGCAGAAATTAAGCCATTATCCTAGTTGGCTGAGGAGGGCCTTGTCTTGCAGTGAAAAGACTGTTTTCTGTCGATTATTTTTCCTTTCCACTGAAAAGGAATTTAGCCCTCTCCCTGGTTGCTTGCGAGAAAAAGATCAGTGTAGCTAGTGCTTTGTGAGAGCAAGGTTTTTTTTTTTTAAGTTGCTTTATTTTGGCTTCAAGTTCTGTTTCCATACATCTGTTGTAATTTTTTTGCTCTGAAGTCTGGTAACTTTACCTTGACGCTGGTGCCATAATTGCAATTCATTGTCTTTGAACTTGCTTTGAGCTTGTTGAGAAAATATCCCTTGCTCAAAGTTTCAAAGTTTTTGCTTGAAGTCTATATGCATTTTGAGCCAGAAACTACATCTGTAACTCTGCCTATGTAGCGTTCCATGCCCTATGACTATTATCTATATACTTATATTAACCAAAACTGTATATATATGATGTATGTTCAAACACCATATTCATAAGCTGAAAATAGGTAATACCATGCACTATGTGATTTTTGTGTGGCTATCACCAATAAAGAATCCCTTTTACACCGATCTCCATTGTTCGTTCTGCTTATCAGCATAATTGATCGGTTTCCGATTTGTTTTCCGAGTCCTACATCTCTGGTTCATGCCTCAAAATGCCCAGGCCCCTCCCCTTTTTGAAATCTTTGGAAATGTGAACGTTTCGGAAGATACTCACATAGTTGGTCGGTTTTTAAAATCAGCTTGGCGTGTGCGAGCCCAACTTATTCACGCATCTCTTAATTAATGCACGTGCCAGGCTTCTAAAAATCACTTCTAATAGGTTAATATTTAAAGAACTGTGTGCAGCAGCATATAAGCGTGAATGTGGCCACATGCATATTTTCTACACTATTTTATAAAATGCACATATTTTATGAGTGTATTTTATTAAATATGCATAATTCTACCAGGCAACATATGCATTTAGATAGGCTTACGTATGAAATCATGTAATGTATTAAAACCACATATATCAATGGATTAAACGTGTATTTTTCCCAATTTATTTTAAATATAAATCCTCATATATTTTACATGTGAAAGCAAACTAGGGCTTAGTCATGTAAGTCCCAATTTACATACAATAACCCAGAGCTTTTCACACGATGTCAATCTTTTGCGACGCTGCACCACCAAAAATATTTAGGCAATGACCTTCATAATAGGCTTCCTCGTTAGGGCTTTCGCCTATTCAACTCGGCCTTATGCATAATCATAGGTCATGATGTTGAAGATATTTTTTTGAGAAAATGTTCTTTTGCAAATTAAAACGAGTAAAGTCAATGACTATTTCAAACTCTGACTGGCATTATTCCATATATATAATCCATCATTTAAATGGTTAGACTTATCTGGATTGTAGCACTTTTTCAGTCAAAACCATGACAGTGTTCACAGTGCTGACCCGACACGGAGCCGTGTTTCGGACTGCTTTCACCATCTCCCAGTCCTTCATCAAGGGTAATAGTTCTGCGTCGAAAACAGTCATTGATCAATTTTACTAGTAAATCTAACAAATTCAACCATGATTTCAGTGGACTTAAAGTTATATCAGAGCAAACCGTATCTCAAAAAAGTACTTACACAGTTGTCGAACAATTCAAACATGGCGCTTCAGCGTTTTTTACCCATTTCCGGGGAAACCTCCCAGAACCCTCAATATAATGGAAAAATGACGTAATGTAGCTCCTCCTATCTGTCAAGCTTCCTACATGATTTACCGTACACCACATTATATAAGAGTATACCATTCTATAGAGGCATTAAGCCCTGCTGGAATCACAGTATTTAATCTAAATATCCATTTAGTTGTTGAACATCCTATGGCTCCCACAATTTACATGGTCCCTAAAGTGCATAAAGATATAGTGGACCCACCTGGACGTCCAATCGTGACCACCATTGGTTCCCTCCTGGAGCCCTTATCTTCATTTGTTGATGCAGTGTTACAGCCCTTTGTGTCAAAATCTAAATCCTTTTGTAAGGACACAAAACATATGCTTGTGAAGTTGGATGAGATGGACGATGTACAAAACACATTATTAGTCACGATGGATATCCAAGCATTATATACAAGTATCCCCCAGCGGGCAGCTTTGAACATCATTGAGACTACCTTGAATAAACGGGTTCGGCCACATCGTATTCCCACCACGTTTTTGATGTTGCTAACAGAGATGGCGCTCTGTAACAATTTTTTTATGTTCCAACACACGTGGTATAAGCAGATACATGGTACAGCGATGGGGGCCACTATGGCCCCCAGTTTGGCAAATCTCTATGTGGCACAATTCGAGGAGTCATTTTTATACGATGCCATGGAATTCAAAAATGTCAAGTATTGGACCCGATATATTGACGATGTGTTTTTCCTGTGGCACGGCAATCAAGATATGTTAGCACAATTTCATAGTTGGATCAATACGCTAGATAGTAACTTACAGTTTACAATGACATTTCATTCTGAGCAAATAGACTTTTTAGATATACATATTTCCAAGAATAGAGATAAGTTAACCACTACTCTGTATCGTAAATCTTGTGAACGTAATACCCTGCTGCATTTTTCAAGCTTTCACCCCCACCATCTGTTAAAAAATCTGCCGATTGGCCAGTTCCTGCGGTTGAAGCGAATCTGCAGTACTACAGGGCAGTTTCAGTTACAAGCAGAACTTTTGGCTAAAAGACTTTTACAACGAGGTTATCCCATTCGATACATTAAGACAGCATGGAAAAGAGCCACAAATGCCCAACGATGTTGGTTATTATTGGATAAACAGAGTGATAACCAATCGCCTCTAGTTTGTACGATTCCTTTCTCTGACAGGGCTGGATCCATTGCACGTTCAATTAAACAACATTGGGCTGTTCTCCGCCCCCATAATGCTTTGTTTGAAGATCATCCTATCATTGCGTACAGCAGAGGACGCAATATTGGAGATATGGTGATGCATTCATTTTTGCAGGAATCAATTGAAGATGTGTTGCCACATGGCACCTGGCCGTGCACTGGTTGCTCAGTTTGTAAACAAGCCATCATCGGAGAAACCTGGACAAATGCTAAAGGGTATAAACATATAGCACATCACTATATGGATTGCCGGTCCACCCACGTCGTCTATCTCATCGAATGTCCGTGCAGACTTTGTTATGTGGGTAGAACTAAAAGGATGATCCGTACACGTCTCATAGAACATCGGAGCTGTATCACTACGGAAAAACTGACTGCTCCCGTAGTGATGCATTGTAAAGAGTTTCAACATTCTTTCGATTCATTGCGCTGGAGAATCCTAGAAAAAATTTTGAGTCATCCTCGCGGAGGAGATATCAACAAAGTCCTCAATAAAAAAGAACAGCAGTGGATATTTAGATTAAATACTGTGATTCCAGCAGGGCTTAATGCCTCTATAGAATGGTATACTCTTATATAATGTGGTGTACGGTAAATCATGTAGGAAGCTTGACAGATAGGAGGAGCTACATTACGTCATTTTTCCATTATATTGAGGGTTCTGGGAGGTTTCCCCGGAAATGGGTAAAAAACGCTGAAGCGCCATGTTTGAATTGTTCGACAACTGTGTAAGTACTTTTTTGAGATACGGTTTGCTCTGATATAACTTTAAGTCCACTGAAATCATGGTTGAATTTGTTAGATTTACTAGTAAAATTGATCAATGACTGTTTTCGACGCAGAACTATTACCCTTGATGAAGGACTGGGAGATGGTGAAAGCAGTCCGAAACACGGCTCCGTGTCGGGTCAGCACTGTGAACACTGTCATGGTTTTTGACTGAAAAAGTGCTACAATCCAGATAAGTCTAACCATTTAAATGATGGATTATATATATGGAATAATGCCAGTCAGAGTTTGAAATAGTCATTGACTTTACTCGTTTTAATTTGCAAAAGAAAATTTTCTCAAAAAAATATCTTCAACATCATGACCTATGATTATGCATAAGGCCGAGTTGAATAGGCGAAAGCCCTAACGAGGAAGCCTATTATGAAGGTCATTGCCTAAATATTTTTGGTGGTGCAGCGTCGCAAAAGATTGACATCGTGTGAAAAGCTCTGGGTTATTATATGTATATTGTTTGTTCCCAACACTTTTCTACAATAACATCAAGTCCCACTCTAGTTATCTTTAAGTCCCAATTTACACACATGAATTGGCCAATTTTAAAATATGCACTTGTTGAGGAAATTAACCAGTTTACCAATTAGTTTATCAGTTCACCCAGTCCTTCTTCAGGTCATTGAGAGCTTCCTGGTTTTTTAGCCTGAAATTCCCAGTCCACCCAGACTTCTCACCGCTGTCAGAACTACACATAAACATGTTTAATATTATTTACACCAGATAATTAGCAAGTATAAAAATATGCGAGCAGGTTGGAAAAAAAGGTATTTATTTATTTATTTATTTAACTATTTTCTATACCGACCTTCATGGTTAGAACCATAACAGATCTGTTTACACAGAATGTTTTTGTTTTTTTAAATAGCAACTTACACGTGTAACTGTTAGCCCAGCCTTGGAACACCACTAGTCCACTCCTTTTATACAAATGTTTATGTGCATGTGAAAGTGAACATACACAAGTATTATTTACTTTTATGAAATACGGAATGCTTGATTAGAGGCTACTTATGCTCTAATTTACGCTCATAACATTTTGAAAATTCACCTGTCAAGACTCACAAGATTAAAAACTGTTGGTGTTTCATCCAAAGGGAACCTGCTCAAGATCAGAATTTCAGTTTTACCTGGGTTAAGTGTGAGATGATTTTGAGTGAGCCATACTTGAATATTGGGAAAACAAATGTTAAGCAATTTACTAGTTCCTGGCCAAGAAGAAAGTTTGGATACAAAAAATTGAATATCATCAGCATAATATTGGAAGTTAATACCTGAATTTGCCAGTAATTTGCATAACAGAATCATGTATATGTTGAATAAATCAGCAGAAAATGTACAATCCTGCAAAACTATAGTTGTCAATTTATGCCAATTTGAAGACACTGTAGCAATAGTAACCTCTTCTACAAAATCAGTACGAAAACCATTGAAAACCTGTGCCTGAAATACCAATTTTAATAGGGCGACTGAACAGAATAATATGTAGCCCCAACCTGGTGTGCAACCTTACCATGGGTGAGGCCATAAAATAATTAGTAACTCTTTGTGGCAGACTTCCCAGGGTGCAGGTTCTTTTGATAAGGGAAAGAAAGGCATCTCCTTGGGTCCCAGTGGAGGGTGACTAACTCTCTTCTCCTGGCTCCCTGGGTGAGGTGATAATTAATGATCCTTGTAGGTGCCAATAGTGCCAAATACATCAATGGAGCCACTGGATTCGTGTCCAAATACATTTTTACTGTTGCAAATAGTTATAATAATGGCACACTACTGATCCACATCACTACTGAATTAGTTCTTTATTTAATTCTCCTCAATCTGTTCAGGAATGCCTATTGCCAGCATCAGGGGAACTACTACTCTCCAGGGCTTTGTGAAAATAGATGTCCCCAGGTGGCACAGGGTGTCCCTTTGATGGCTGGGTTACCCCTCCCAAATGGCCAAAAAAACAGGTTACTGTCTCTGCACAGAGAGATAAGCTCTCCCTCTCTCCCCAGAGTTCACTGAATGAGTGATTCCAAGGAAGTTAGGCTTTTCCTATACACATAGTTAGTTGGTTTCTAGATTTATTTTTTTTTTCTGATTTAACTCTTTCCTTTTGTCAGTTGTGATCCCTGATAGGAGGGATCACTGAAGGAGGACTCCGTGTACTTCAGTAAGGAAGACATGGCTGTCAAAACTTTTTCCTGGATCTTGAACGCAGTCTTTGCAAAAGCTGAAGATACCACTGGAGTGTACCCTTAGAGCAGGTCACTAACACCCCCTTCCTCAATGAGGGTATGGAGGGCAGGTGTTCTCTAATTTACCCGGGCCCAGACCCAGGGTTCCTCATTCCCTGGGTCCAGGAGTGAACAGACTCCAGTAAGGCTCCTACCACTTAAAAGGTTAAATTCCAAAAAATGTATCCACAGGGAAAAAAATCCAACAAGCCAGTGAGTAGACAGAAAAGGAAAGATCCCTCCTGACCCAGACCAAGACCACCAAACAGGGCTTGCTTGGCTCCTCTGACTGGCCCTACAAAACAACAAAAACTAAGCTCCTCTCTACCTCATTACTCTATTCCAAACTTAAAGGACTGCCTTTTGAGCTGTAGCTAGGGAGCTGCTGTATAGTATTACCAAGGGGACAACCATTCCAGACCCTACAGAAGGAGGGGCTGTAGTTGAAGGCTTTGAGACCTGGCCTCTGAGTAAGGCTGAAGTTTGTCACAGCAACCTATTACACCCTTGGCCTACAAAAGGCTTCGGCCTCGGCCTGGGCCTATGCCGAAGCCGGCAAATCCTCACCGGACTAAGTGGTGGCCAGGGGGGATCCCAGCCCCAGCATTTTTTTGGGTGGGTAGGCAGGAGGCCTGGGGAGGCCTCGTTTTCATTTTTTGCCATTTTTAATTGTTTGATTAGCTTTTTTTCTCACAAATGGAAATGAATCACAGTCCACAAACCAAAATTCATGGAAAAAAAAAATCCCTCCTGAAAACAAACCGAAAACAAAAACAATGTTTTTTCTCCTGCACATCCCTGCTGCTTGCTCAGTACAGCCATGGACTTGAAGGTGCTATAGGCTTGAATGGGAAACAAATGACAATTTTGTTTTAATTTGGGGGTCCATGAAAGAAACAGAAATGTTCTCATTTGTTCCATTTTACCAATTTGTTGAAATTGAATGCACTTCCCTTCTTAGGAGCACTATTGAAAATGTGCCTTTATGCTGTAAAGTAATATAATTAAGTTTATTATAATGTTAGCATGAAAAAAATAGAGCATATAGATAAAATAATCCATGATTCTAGAGGGATATGTTATGATCAGGCTTGTGAACCCTTGGACCGATGGGAGGATGGTATACCTTAGGAGGTGGGTCCTCAGGTTCCCCCCATCGGGTGGCGAGGCGGAACAGAAGATGTGACCAGCTGACCCTCGGCACTTAAGACTGAGGCGACTGTGGAGAAAGCGAAGAGTCGAAACATCGGAGAAGCCAACTGCGTCTTCGCCACTGGAAGCCCGCGGTCCCCCCGGGAGGAGCCCGTAGGGACCCGGGCCGCTGGGACTTAGGTGGACCTTTGAGAGGTCGAGGAGTCGTGAGGTTGGTGCAAGGGATAATTGGAGCTTCGCCACTGGAAGCCTGCAGTCCCCCCGGGAGGAGCCCTTAGGGACCCGGACCACTGGGACTTAGGTGGGCACTTGGAGACGATGGTCCAGAAGAAGTCCAAGGTCAAATGCCAGAGGGTCGTCGCTTACCAGTCCAAGGTCACACACCGAGGGATCGCCGCTTGCCAGTCCGAAGTCACACACCAGGAATCACCGCTTGCCAGTCCAAAGTCACACACCAAGAATCACTGCTTGCCAATCCAAAATCATACACCAAGGAATCACTGAGATGAGACAGGAACCAGGAAGCAAGGATCAGAAGCACAAGGAGACTCACGGAAGCTAGGAGACTCAAGCAAAGCTATTGCCAAGTCAAGGAATGAGCAGAGGAAGTCTCCTTATATACTTCCCCTGGTCTGGTGCATTGAAAACAGGTGCAGGCAATTAAAGGGACGAGGTCCCTTTAAATTCAGCAAGGAGGTGCAGCCTCATGCCTAAGAGGTGGCGGCCATTTTGGATTCCCGGCCATGGAGGAAGGCTGCCCGACGCCACAAGGGAGGAGCAGGGACTGCTCCTATCCCGACGACCACCCCGGAAGCCCATGCCGGCGTGCAGGAACGACGGGCACCAGACTCCTGCAGCTTCCCCCGATGCTGCCGAGGCGGCCCGCCATCCAAGTTCAGGTAGGGGGCCGCGGAACACCTCTTTAGGGCGCCTTCCCGGAGGCTTGGGTTTAGACGGATGGTCTCTATGGAACTGATCAAGCAAGCCTCGGTCTAGGATGTTGGCCGATGGCTCCCAGGTGTTTTCTTCGGGACCGAACCCCTCTCGGGCTAGCAGGTGCTCCCATTTCTTTCTATGCTTTCACATGTCCAAATCTCTCGGAACTGATAGGTGAGGTCATCTTCAGAGACGATAGGTTGGGGAGTTGGAGGCGTACTGGAAGGCCAAGATAGCACCAGAGGCTTCAAAAGGGAGGCATGGAACGTATTATGGATCTTGAGAGATGGCGGTAGTTGAAGCTGATACGACACTTCACCAATCCGATGGAGGATGGGAAATGGTCCAATAAATCGAGGGGCCAATCGTGCTGAAGGCAATTTCAGGCAGATAAACTATGTGCTTAGCCATACCTTTTGACCAGGTCTCAGAGGCTGGTACGGTCTCCATTGCTGATCTGCATACCTTTTTGCCACCTGACTGGCTTTAAGCAGTACATGCCATGTGGAGTACTGTCTGGGTGAGAGTTCTAGGTAAATTAGGGGAAGTTCAAGCTGAAGAACCAGGAAGCTCTTGATGATCTGAAGAAGGACTTGATGAACTAGTGGACTAATTAGTAAACTAATTAATTTAATTTACTCATGCACATTTTAAAACTGGCTGACTTGTGTACATAAATCGAAACTTACGTTAATAAATCCTTCTTTACTTTTATGCATAAAGGGGTAGATTTTCAAAGGGTTATGCACGTAAGATACAAGCGTAACCCCCGAAAACCTACCCCTGCGCGCGCCGAGCCTATTTTTCATAGGCTCAGTGGCGCGCGCAAGCCCCAGGAGGCGCATATGTCTCAGGGCTTTCGAAAATGGCCGTATCAGTGGGCGGGACAAGGGGCATGGTAGCGGTCCGGAGGTGGGGCCGGGGGCATGGCTGCGGTCTGGGGGCGGTCCGGGGCAGTCCCGAGTCCTCCGGCACAGCCGCTGTGCCGGAGGTTCGCACACCGGCAGGTGGCTTGCGCGCGCAAGTTACGCCTGCCTTGGGCAGGCGTAACTCGCTGAAATAAGGTAGGAGGGAACGGGGAAAGCCATCAGGGCTCCCCTAGGGCTCGGCGCGTGCAAGGTGCACAAGTGTGTCCCCCCTTGCGTGCGCTGACCCCGGATTTTATAACATGCACGCGTATGTTATAAAATCGGGTGTACATTTGTGTGCACCGGGTAGCGCGCACAAATGTACCCTGCGTGCGTAACTTTAAAAATCTGCCCCAAAATATACACATTTATATTTGTAAAATAGGAAAATTATGCACATTCAATGCATTGATATGGTTTAAATGAATTACACATATTTATGCTTAAGCCTACATATGTATGTGGTGTAAAGATTCATATCATATGCCTGGGTTATAAGATACTTGTGTACATCTGCTCGTAGTCATATATATTATGCACACATATGCCACTGAGTGCATTTGTTTCAAAGTTATCCTCCCTGCCAGTATTTCCATGCCTTAAATATCCATACAGTTCAATTATTGCAGTCAAAATATCTACACCTCCAAATGCCTCCCGTTGAATTTCTAAAGACCAACCCTGATTGCCAGAAGACTTATCTCCCTTTTCTTGGCAGCATATTGTTGGATTTACAGAACATAGACTAGTTGTTCTTTACCTATTTTACAATTTTTGTTTTGGCATTCCCCATTTCTGGTTAGGATTTCAGTTGTTCCTGCCTTGTTACTGCTGTGTCTTCCCAGCTACCTTGATTGTTCCCCTCAGGCTAACCACTCAGTATATTGACCTTGGATCAGCCTTTCACTTCACATTAGATTATGAATTGGTGTTTTCCTATTTGTACTGATGAAAGATATTGACTGGGTTGCATATTGAAACTGCTCTGTATAGTAGTTGGCTGACCTTATCCAATCTCTAACAAAACAGCCAGGTCCATTTTTAACCCAGACAAAGCAAAGATAAAAAAAAAAAATCCTCTTGGTATATGAACATCTATAGAACATCAAAGGAATCACATATCACTAAACTGAAGTCATCCATAGCCCCATGAGCAAGACTAAAGCCATCTTAATTTCGATTTCCTCTTCCATACATGGCCATTCAGATTAAGAATTGTACCATCTTTATTTGTAATTTGATTGTATTTTATAAATACCTTCACCACACTTCTATAACATAGCAGGTCTAACACTTGAAGACCACTGAGCTAGGAATATCACATCCGTCAGTGAAAAGTGAACTGTCAGTCCAGTTTACTTAGCACAGGTTTGAATCTTGTGAAGAGCAGTACAAATCATTAAAGTTTCAATTTTGGCTACTCTCCATTTGAACATCTTTCCTATACATAATTTAGATATACGCTACACATTGATCATCTTAAAAAAATATCTTACATTTACCACATGCATGGATATGAAATGAATGAGCAGCATTCAGACTCTTAAAGCATTTCCAAGGGAAATTTAAACATCAATAGGGGAAAAGGTTTTAAGGTTGTGTATATGTGAAGGGTTAGGGAAAGAAGAAAGGAAAGAGCTGAGTGAGAATCAAGAAGCTAAAAATTATTAAGTAAATTATAGCAAGAATCATACATTGCTGCTGATCCTGCCATGATTCTCATCCTATTCCTATATAATAAGAATGTGCATTGACGTTTAAATGACATGAAAAATGTTTTCTTTAAAAATGAAAAGAAAAGAAACACCAGTTTATTTTTCTTTAACTTTCATTTAAGAAAGTCCACAGAAAAAAAAATGAAGTCAGAATTTCCTTGCTTTAAAGCAGGTACAAAAAAAGCATGCAGGTAAAAAGTACCTACATTCCACCTGAAAAAAAGATATGGTAAACATGAGAAGTGTATGGAAAAATATTAATATGCATAGCACCATATTGACACAATGGGAGAATTTTCACAAACATTTCCATATGTAGGGAAACCATTTACATGCGTGCTTTTAATTTTCAAATGTATGAGCATATATGTTTTCTGAACATTTTCGCCTGCTATCTAGCAGGTGGAAATATGCATGCCTATGCTTTGCGATGGTACTTGCAGTCCTGTTTATTTTCAAAGGGGCTAATGCAATACAGTGCGCTCAGCTGAGCACACTGTATAACCCACAGTTGGACGCGGGTTGTACGGGCGCTAACTAATCCCCTTAAGCAATAAGGGGATTAGGATTTAGTACCTCTACAATTGTGTCCAACACGGAGTGAAACTAATAGTGCTCATCACATACAAATGTATGAGAATGAGGCTATTAGCTAATCACTCCCAATGCAAAAAAAATGTGTGTCTAGGACGCACATTTTAGCGATCTGAAGTTAATGCCTGCCCGGAGCAGGCGTTAATTGCTGAGCGCTCCTAAAACTCGTATAGAAAAGCAGAAAATACTGCTTTTCTGTATTGCGTCCTACTTAATATCATTGGAGGAACAACTCTTTAAAAATTAATTTTTAAAAAGCACAGCAATCGGGTGCAGGAAGCGGATGCTCATTTCACAAGCTTCCGGTTCCTGAACCCCTGGCACATCCATGGGTTAGGAAAACAGATGCTGATAAATTCAGTGTCCATTTTCAGGATATCCACAATGAATATGCACGAGATAAATTTGGTATGCATATGTATCTCGTGCATATTCATTGTGGATATCCTGAAAACCCGACTGACTGTGGGGTCCCCAGGACAGGTTTGGGAAGCCCTGCCATAGGCTGTCCTCAGTTGTGGTTTTGGGGTGGTTTTGGGGTTTTGGGGTGTTTTGAAGAGACAAAAATACCTGTGATTCCAGCGCCCTTTAAATTTCCTAGAAAAAGATTAACGTGGGAAAATTGACTGAGAACAATCACAGGGCACCCCATTTTTCAGAGAGAGACCTCTAACTTGCTATTTACTTAAGTGAAAACATAATGTCAGGAAACTTGCACGTAGATAGCAGCTTCTCCGCTGCATTTTTTTTGGAAAATGTGGGGAAATGGAAAGTGAAGCACAAAGAAAATCTTCATAGAAACCTTTAAAAATAGTTGTTAAAATAATCTGAGCAAAAAATAATGTGAACATTTGATTTTATTATCAAATTTAACTCCAATCCACTAAAATTGTTGGAATCCAGTTTGGGATTTTGCTTTGGTCTACTTGCATTCTGGCTTGGCAGCATTTCAAGCTGTTTATAGTTCCCACATGCAGTTCTCCAGGTGGGAAACTGAAGTAAAGAGGCCAGCGTAGGAAAGCCTCAGATTCTAAAATGCTTTGGCTTGATTGGGTTTATTTAAAACTTATCAGCTGGTTTAAATAACAATAAAAATCCTTATTCATGTTGTTTATCCAAAGCAGGGGGTGTAAGGGATGGTTTATACTGTTCTAAATATCACCTCTGAGGACTCCTGGGTACTATTTTATTTTATATCATCAGCAGAGGATGAATACTACTTGGTCAGAAAAATGTTACAATTGTTTGATTTTGGAGAGAGTAGGAACTGGCAGATCACAGGAGCAGGAGTGCATTGCTCTAGCTCTTTCACAGGGCCTGTTCTGATGCCTTGGCGAAGCAGAAGCCACAGAGAGAATAAGTATACATAACTTGGAATGTCTATGATATTATGTGTTTGGACTGGAATCTGCTTTTTCAATTTCCCTGAAAGTAAGAGGCAGGAGCTTTAGTTACTGTTAAATATACAGCTGAAGACGCATGTTTATTGATTCAGCTTTTTGAGGAAAGGAATTTGTGGAAAACATTGTGAAGGAATTTGAAAGCAAATATTCATTTTGGTTTAATGTCATGTTTGATGACCAATACCTATCTGTTGAAGTGCTCTTAATGGAGTTGTTATTGTTTGGTTATCTGAGAGAATGATGTGCATAGTGCAAGCCCAACTATCTCTGCTTAAGTGTTACCCCTGAGACTTTGAGGATTACTGTATTGTCAGTTGATGCAGTCTGCTGAACCTCACTACAGCAAATTAACTGCAGAGGCTGCAGCTGTATGCTTTTCTCAGAGGCTTATCAATCTATAAGTGGGACAACATCTGGATTGTTAGGTCCCAGCAAAAAGAATGAAAATAACAGAAGTAGCTGCAAGAATTACACCTGAACCACAGGTACTGTGACAGGGAAAATAACTTTTGTACAAAGAATGAAAGTAAAACGCAGTGTGAGTAACTGTGCAACTGCTGCTTCAAGGACGCTGGTATATCCACTTATTCTCTCTGATACACTGAAGAACAGCGAATATTGATTCACATTTTATTTTTACCCTATTAGATAGACACACATGTGGTTTTCACTTTTTCCTAGATCCTTTCTTTTTTGGAGCTTAACTATACCTGCAACAAATACCACTGCTATTTTTCCTAGTCTGAACCTTTTAATTGCTTACTTAAATGGCTGAGGATCAAATATATTTACCTCTTTTGCTGTATTTGGAGCATTTTTCTTACTGGTATCCACTCTGTAGGCAGATGTCTATTTATTGGAGTTCATTTAATACCATACTTTCAAGGAAGCAGAGTAACCTAGTGGTTAAAGCAATGCATTGAAACCTGAAGAAATGGGGGTTCAGATTCCAATTCTTCCACTGAATCTGTGGCCTTGGCCAAGTTACTTCATCCTCCCTCTGTCTAGATACAGTTTTATATGTCTTCTGGGGAAGGGACCTGTCAAATGTACTTAAACCAATAGCTCAGTTTTTAGAAAGACGAGTAATTACATCCAAAACCAGGACTCATGAGATTCCTCTGTCTTAATGCTGTGATTTTCAGAGTAACAATACAAACTCCTTTTGACTATCATCCTTATACCTTGGTTATAATTTGAACTCTTCACAAACACTTCAATTAGGAGTGATTTAAAAGCAAAAAAAAAAGGGTATTGGGTCAGAAGGGGTAGATGAGGATATCTGTGTGCTGACACTAATCTTCTCTCCACTCCTTCTGTTGTGCTGTAGTTGTGATGTAGCAAAGTTTTTATAAAATAGTTTTCAACCAGTCAATGGCTATGAAAAGGAGTACTTGTGAGAGATATTCTATTAGATGAACATTATGACTTCTGTTAACTTCAGCTAAAAGAGAAAATCAAAACTCTAAATATATGAACACCAAAACTGGTTTGCTTTGCCAAAACTGAAAGCCATCAAGTTTAAGTGGGCTCTAAGTCTGGCTGAATTTCTGCCATTTTCAGTGGAAGTCCTGATCTGGCATTACTGCTGAAGAGTTTCAGTTTATCTTAATTGAAACAGATTTCTTATTGGTACCTATTGCGGAGACACATAACCCCTACCTCACCAAGAAGCTGAGCTGTAACCACTCCCTCCTCCACCTTCCTGGGAGGGAACTTCTCAGCTCTAACTGCTAAAGGAAGCCACATTAGGGACAAATGAGGTAGCTTCTCCCCTCTATTCTGCTGATACTGAGAGAGGGGGGTGTAGAAGCAAAACTTTCATCTCTATAGTGCTTACAGAAAATCCCTAAAAAAAAACAATCTATACATAAATAATATCAAAGCCGAAAAAGGGAGGAGGCAGCAAATAGAGAACTATACAAGCTGGGAGTGAGTGGTTTTGATTAAGCTCAGACAAAATACACAGAGAATGTAATGCAAATTATGATGGAGCTAGATCCTGAGAACGATGAAGAATTTTAACCTCCTCTCACAGACGGCAAGGAGAATGGTGGCATTGGCAGCAAAGCCTTAGGAAACACCAATGGCAGTAGCCCTGAACTGGCATCCGCTGGCAAAATAATGTAGTGGTGGCGGAGTGGAGTCATTGCAAAACTGGGAGCAGCAGCAATGGTGATAGTGGCAGAAGGTTGGAATAGAGCTCACTGAGGTTGCACTGGTGCTGATGCTACCGCCACTGCTCAGTGGCCTTTTGCACCATCTACAATTGACATGGTGATAAATGCTTTTCAGGCGACTTGGGGCTTCATGGCTTGTCATCATGCTATGTGAATGAAGCAGAATGGCCCATCACCTCAGGGACTACAGTAAAGTTGTTGAAGATAGGGGGAGGTTTAAAAATAAGGAAGTGGTGGTGAATGTATATTGAGCACACGTGCGCTGCAAGTTTTGCGCTGAAAAAATCTGGCAATGGATAGTAAACAGATGTGCGTTCTATGTTTAAAAGTACAATGTTTGCAAAAAATATTAGTAAATGTGAATAGTGTACTAATGAAAATGGTATTTCATATTCTCTTATCAGGAGGAATCCCCTGAAGCAGGCGAGCTGTGCCGCCGAAACATTGCAATGTCAGGAGGGTAGAATTTTAGCAGTCACACACGCATATTGGTTGATAGCACTGCCTGTCAGGCAGTTGATTTGGATATTTACGGGACAAGTTCACACAATGGTGCGGAGAGGTTGTCATGAATTTGGCAAGATAAGTAAAAAAAATTTAAAACGATTAAAAAGTTAAAAATTGGTATATATATTAAAAAGAGTACATTAGTGAAATTGGTAAATGAAGTTACTAGAGATGTGGTTCGTTTTTCGCCCTATTTAGGAAATTTAACGAAATTTCCTAATTCGTTTCTGTTTCGGAGTATCCGAAACACGACATAAATGCCATTATTTCGGAGCCCCCGAAACCGGAAACAAAATTTTCCCCGCAATTCGGGGGAAAATTCGTTTTTGGGTTTGCCTGGGGAGAGGGGCAAAAATTATTTTTTTTTATTAAAAACCACCCCAAATTTAAATTAATTATAATACACCACCCCCCGATCCCTCCCCAAGACTTACGAAGATCCCTGGTGGTCCAGCAGAGTCCCGGCTTCCATTTGCCATGCCCTCCGTGCCCTAGTTCGTGCCAGTGCAAGCCGCGCGCCAAAATGGTGCCGAATAGCCCGAACGACCATGTCACAGGGGCTTTCGGCGCTATTGGTCAGCCCCTGTCACATGGCCATCAGCGCCATCTTGTGCTCCTATCATGTGACAGGAGCTGACCAATGGCGCCGAAAGCCTCTGTGACATAGTATGGGCAAAGGCTATCGGCGCCATTTTGGTTACTGGCAGCCGAAAACGAAATCGCTTTCGGACCCTTGCTGGACCCCCAGGGATTATTGGCAAGCCTTGGGGGGGTCAGGAGGGGGCTCCTGACCCCCCCAAGGCTTGCAAGGGTCCGAAAGCGATTTCGTTTTCGGCTGCCAGTAACCAAAATGGCGCCGATAGCCTTTGCCCATACTATGTCACAGAGGCTTTCGGCGCCATTGGTCAGCTCCTGTCACATGATAGGAGCACAAGATGGCACCGATGGCCATGTGACAGGGGCTGACCAATAGCGCCGAAAGCCCCTGTGACATGGTCGTTCGGGCTATTCGGCACCATTTTGGCGCGCGGCTTGCACTGGCACGAACTAGGGCACGGAGGGCATGGCAAATGGAAGCCGGGACTCCGCTGGACCACCAGGGATCTTGGTAAGTCTTGGGGAGGGATCGGGATTGGGGGGGGTTGTTATATATGTACGAAAATGCTTAAAATTGTTTTTAAATGCTTGGGGTGGTTTTTTTTTTTTTGCTTCGTTACCGATTCGTTTTTCGGTCCGGTTTCGGGTTTCTCGTTTCGTTTTCGGGCAAACGAACCGAAAACGAAACGAGAAGACCCGAATTATACCACGAAGTATTCGAACCGAAAAACGACCCGGTAGAAAAAAACGAAGCACATCTCTAGAAGTTACTATTCTAGTGCCATTGCCATCATGAAAGAGGTTGTAGCCCTGTATAGGGCAAGAGCCTAAGCGATTGAGCACGCAGTCTGATACCAATTTCTGAAGGTGAAAAACAAACGGATGAAATGTTAAGACATAATTAATCCTCACATATTGTGTATGTTTGATGGAATAAGATGTATGACACACAGAGATTATGGAGTGGTCCTGGGAATTCAGGACTCCCAGGTGAAAGCAAAGCTGAACCTTATTGACTATACATGGGACCAGTCAGAGTTGTAGAGTAGGGAAGGGAATTAGATGACTGCTTTGCATCTAGTGGTGCGTGTATGGCAATTAAATGCCTCCAAGACCTTGCTTGCATGACAGAGATTCCTCAGGCCCTTATCTTGCTTGGACATGAGAGGCAGAAGAGGAGTCACCCACCTGCAGTAAATGAAGTGGAATCCATTTGTGACTCATACATGGCACACACAGACCTGTAGGGAAGCGATCTGAGGCTTCTTTCCTTCTGACAGCATGAACTGCTGACCCTGCCTCCTCCATCAATTCCACCCATGCAAGCTACTGGCAGAACTCCCTCCTCTTGTTCTTTGGCCCTCATGAGCAACGGACCCTGACTCCTTCCTTTCAGTCAGCACAGGCTGCTGACATGGCTATCTTCTCTTCCCCTTTAGTCATGAGGGTTACTGATGCCACTTCCTCTTGAATTGACCTGACCAGTTTCTGGCTTTCCTTACTGCTCCTTTGGCTCCCCCAAGGCAGCTGAGGCAAAAAGATTCAAGTCGATGACTCAGCTTGACCAAGCACAAAATCATCTCTGATTTCAGCATAGTTCATGCTCGCTGTTTTTGAAGATGTGATCAAAAGACTGTGATGAGATCTAAAGAAAGATACAATCGATGTAGTGAATTTTTTGATGGAGTTATGTGTGTAGACGGAGAATACACATATGAAAGTGCGTGCTATTTTATAAACTTCAAAAATACACTTGTATTTTTTTATTTTGTGTGCACATTTACCTATGCAAAGAAAAATGCATTCTGGGAAGGGATCAAAAGAAATATATGCAAGTTGATATTTTATAAGAGATTTATGTAAATACATTAGGAAACCTAATTGTGGAATTTTATACCTGTTAATTATCTAACTCAGCTATTGGTGGGTGGGAGGTCTGGGTGAACTGGGAAGAATTCAGGATGAAGTACTAGAGGGTCTCAATGAAATGGAGATAGACTGGATAAACTGGTGGAGGTATTAATAAACTATTGATATTAATTAAGGGGTCATTTTAAGACCCGTGCACACACATAGACGTGGCTATTTTATGACACACAAACGTTGGTGCAAGCGTGTTATAAGATATGATATCCACGTGCACATGTGCGGCAGATTTTTACATCCCCACATGAGTGTGCGGGTGAGTGGCCTCCTCCACATGCAGGGGGGGAAATTTTAAATGGCAATGTGTGGTGATGAGAGTAGGGCTTCCCCAGTTCCCTATACCCGTAAGTAACCTTCCTACCCTTTCCCCTCTCTTCTCCTCTCTGACCCCTAACCCCCTTTCTAGCTACTTATGTTTTTTTTTGTTCAATTACTTACTACTCCTCGGGAGCAGAAGTAATCTCCACATGCTGGCTTGCTGCCAGCATGTGCTTCCCTGGGACAGCAGCTAATGGCCCGGCATTCCTGCACGTAACGGGGATTATGTGCGTGGCCAGGCCCATTCTAAAATGTACGAGGCACATGCATGGTCCGGCCGCACTGTAACCGAGTATAAATCATGGTTTATACAAATGGTATACAGTATATTTGCTGGAAAAATATACAATCATATGTTTATAAAATAGGAAAAGAACACAATTTCATTACACTGCAGGTATTTTCACATAAACAAATACATGTGCATACATTGGGTGTTAGACATATGCAATGCATATCTTATAATCTTACTATAGTAGATCTCAACATGGCTATATAAGTGCGTATATGGGGTTGCAAGACATTTTTATCCTCCTAGTGGCCTAGTATCATTTCCATGTCATTCTAAGAAATGCTATTAGAACAAACAAACAATTCAAGAGGTTAAAAAAAAACCACTCTAGTACCTGCTCTTGTGCTGCAGATCAAGAACAGTCTCATTTTATGAGTGGGATTTACTGCTTCCATTGTAATAAAAAAAATCTAGACATTTGCTAATCAGCTTTAAGTAAAAAAGATCTGACCTAGCAATTAAGCCTTTATTTCTTTCCTGAGTAATGAGTTTAGGTTATGTTTATTCAGCCATGAATAGCTAAGTAGCTTGGGGTAAATTTTTCAAAGACTGAAGGATCTATATACTAAAGAGAATTAGTGTCAATGCCTAATTTAATACATACTGTATTAATATGAATTAAGGTGGACTCTACATATCAAACATGCAGAATCACTTTATTTGCATATGTATTAGCATTACTATGTAGTAATGTAACTCACATGCAAAAGACACAAAATACAAAATTATACGAATGGCCTCATTATATATTAATTTTGGATAGTAAAATCAAAGAATCAAACCACAAGAGTGAAAGATCAACAACATATGAAGAATAATAATAAAAACATTTAAACTGACCAATCTTCTGAACGGGTAATCTGATATTATTTGCTTTTAAAAATCCAAAACAAAATTTGCTTGAATGACCCATGTTATAATTATTGATGCTGAATATATTAGCCTATTGTTATCTGGCTACATATAGTCGGATAACTTTAACCTTAACTGGCCAGCACTTGAATGTGGGTTGTTAGACCTAAAGATATCTAGTCTTTTGTGGCCGGATAAGCTACTTAGCTCTTTATCTTCAAAGATATCAGATTAGGTAGCATTCTTTAAAAAAAACAAAACACACACAACCCACTGTCACAGGGTTCCTGGTCTGATTTTCACACTCCCACCACAAAATGTTCAAACTCAACTGCTGGCCAGAATCCTCCCCAGCCTATTAAATTGTCTAAATTAAATAGATATTGTCATCGACCGGGCCAGGCCCTCCAACCCTCCATCTTCCCTCCTCCCTCCTCACTAAATATACCAAAAATATGGCCTATATGCACCATGCACCACCCTCCCCCCAAAGCCTTCCCAACCACCTGGTACCTGAATCAAGGCCCCCTTTTCTATCTTGGGATCGCAGTACAATGTGATTCTCGGTGTTATCAGCATTACTCAGGTAAGAACGCTGGAAGCATACTCTGTCAGCACTAGGTTTAACATGAGACTGAGACTCCAGAGGGATATGAAGGAATTTAAGAAAGCTTTAAAAACCAGGTTATATACAGAGGCTTTCTCAGCAGATACCAGTTAAAACTTGCCCTTGTTATCTTATGTTTGTTAATTTCTTTTAAATTGTAATAGGTTATTGTATTATTTATATGTAAAACCTAGTTTTATTCAATTCTGCTTATGCTATTGTAGTTAGTTTTTAGTTTGGTTTTTTTTCTTATAAGTGTTTTATACTATTATGCCTTATTGTATTTTATGTCTGATTTTATTGTGATGCAATGTTTACACCAACATCGGTTTAGACAAATAAATTAAATAAATAAATAAAATAAAGTATGCTGGTAGAGTAAGCTTCCAGCTTTATTAAAAGTAATGATGGAAGTGCCCAAGATCACATTATACTGCCATCACAGGATAGAAAAGGGGAACTCATTTCAGGTACCAGTTGGGTGGAAGGGCTGCATGATGAGGGTATATATATAGCAACCAGTCCTTCCATTTGTGACTTCACTGTCTTGTCAGAGCTGAGTCAGTGCATATAGACAAGGAAATGGTGCACATGACAAATCACAGTGAATCACTTTTTCTAATCTACCATATCATTGCTATCTGGATCAAGTGATACTGATGCATTACCACTGTAAAGTCTGAGCACGTGCAAGAAGTAGCCTATATTTCTCTCTAGATTTTGTCAGAGGCAGATGTGCTAAGAGAAAGCTCTCACAGAGTTTAAAAAACACATTTTTGGTATTACAAAAAGGCTGCTTCTAATCTTTTCTGTGCTACAGTGGTCTGTCTCACACTGCAGAAGAAAGACACCCAGTGGTACTTGCTGTTGATTTTAGATTTTTTTCTTCACAGGGAAAGTTTAGGGTGGTTGATATTGTGGAGTGGTGCAGCAGTGCTAGCAATTTTTTCTCTCTGTTTATCTGGATACAAGTAAGGTGAACTCTATGTATGCTCAGAGACTGAAGAGAAGAATGTTAGCAGTTTGTGAATATTTTTTGGTGGTGTTTAACAGTTTTTTTTTGTGAGTGGAGTCTATTAAAGTGCATGGTATTACATACAGCACAGCACACATACACTGTATTCTCTCTGTGTGTATGAGACGAACAGTTCTCCACATACTCAGTTGAGTGGTAATGTAAGAGGGGGTATAGTTATTTTACCATTAAATAAAAAAGGCTTTGTAATATCAAAAACCCCAATAGGCAGTGAACTAACTTTGAACAAATTCCATCATGTCAGAAAAAAGGAGCTAAAGGAATGTTGGCAGGGCTGGTATCCAATGCAAGGGAAACAATAAAAAGGTAGACCTGCAACTAAATTGAGGAGATACTTTTTCAAGTCCAGAATGGCAGGAGAGAAAGGCAGCTTCAGGTAGAAAAAAATTGAATTTTGGAGAGAATGTACCACTGCCGCTTGTTATTTTCCCTGTTTTAGAGCTGTGGGAAAAGGAGGAAGAGCCATCCAAGACATAAAAAAGGGCAGCAGGGGTAGCAAAAGAGCAATACCCAAAACCAGAAGTGCACACTTCTTTTATAACTACTGATGAGGCAGTGAATGCAGAATTTGTATCAACTGAATCTTAGGAAGAATCTTGTATAGGTTCCTCTGAATAAGAAGATATTGAAGAGCTATTAGTGAAGAAAATTTGGGAGGATTCGTTAATAGTGTCTTAGCTGCCACTTAAGAGATAGGGGAGATAGATGAAACCGAGGGTGGTGAGGAAGAACAGGAAACACAGGTAGAGATCATGAGTGATACCTCTGGCATTGTTTCTAAAGGTCCACTCTCTCTACTTCAACTCTAGTGCCAGCATGAGCTCCTAAGGATTTAGAGAAGAAATCACAGAAGAAATTCCAGTTATGGAAGCACTTTAAAGTGAAGGATTATGTGCATTTTGCTCAGTGTATTCAATGCATGAAGAATGTCAGTTGAGGAAAGCAAATAGAGAATCTCATAAATGTTAGTATGCAGAATCTGTTGCGCGTCCCGGCTGCATTAGTGTCGCGGTCTGGCCTGCTCACCTCGCGCTGCCCTCCACCAGTTCCGGCCTTGCCGTAGCCGCCAGCTCCCAAAATCCCCAATGCTCTCCCCAGGCGTCCTTGGCCTACTCCATGCCACAGGCCTCTCAGAGGAGTTCCCGTAGGGGCTCCGCATTGTCCAGCTCCTCAGCGCCGCACCTAGGCACGCACGTGGCCTAAGTCTTGGCTTTTAAAGGGCCAAGCGTGGGAAACCAGGCTCCTCCCATCCCACTCTTTTCTGATACTTCATTTTGTTTTATGCCTCTACAAGCCCAGCCTTGTTCTCCCACTCTGTTATTTGTTAGTTATACTGGGATGCTTTGTTTCCAGATTAAAAATGTGAAAAACCAAAACACAAGTTTCTGCTCACACTCCCCCCCCCCCCCCCCCCCCCCCCCCCCCCCCCCCCCCCCATGTTCTAGCTCTTCATTTTTTCTATCCCTTTATAATTGTTTCACCCGTCGATCGCAGATGGCTGTGACCTCTGTTGCTCACCTCCTTTTTTCCTGCACAAGCAATTCTCTGAAGAATGGCGGCCTCCGCTTTCAAACGCCACCTTCCCCGGTGTCCCCGGGACGGCATGGGCGATCCCGTCCGCCATCTTGAATCGGGGATTACCTAAGGCACGCGGACCAGGCCCTCTCTTATACACGTCATGGCGGGAACCTCAGGGGTGTCCCCTCCGTATGATGTCACCCACTAGTGTATTTAAGCTATTTGGACTTTGCTTCCTACGAGTTAGCAAGGACTTCCTTCCTGCTGAATTCCACTCCTCTTAGAGATGCATCGCTATTCCTTCATTGAACCTTGTTCCTGATCTCCGGTACTTGAATGCTTTAGGTACCCGCTCCTCAGGGGCCTTGTCGCGTTCTGGCTATCCGCTCCTCGGAGGGCCTTCCTGCCTGGAGTATCCTTCTATCCTACATTGGGACCCAGCTTCATTCAGCATTGTGAGTACGCTCTGCTACTGCCATCTGTTTGCTGATGGAACCCCGGTGTACCCAGTGTCTCGGGCCACTACCATGATCACCTCAGCAGACCGCCTTCTACACTGCAGAATGAGTACTCCTAACTATCCAGCTCTGCTGACCTCCTGCACTTCTCTTCCAATGTCTGTGCTGATTCTTGGCATAACCGGTGCTGCGGGCCACTACCGGATCAACCCTGAGAAGTATCCATCTGAGGAGGAGTTCCCTGGCGTACCCCGCTCCGTGGGTCACTACCAGGAATGCCAGCACTGAGCTACATCACCACTCTGAACTGTGTCTTCTTACCACTCTGTGGGTACTTCGCCTACATTCCAGTCTAATAAAGTCTCATTCTATCTGTGTCCATCTCAGCTGAAGCCATGCCTGTCCTAGTGAGTCCCCACAGGGCTCCTCCCTGTGGGTGGAGTCAGCTCTCACTACGATCCAGGGTCCACAACCATACCAGAACATAACAGATTGCTAACTCCATAGATCTGGCTCAGGTCGCAGCCCTGCAGGCCATCCCTGGCCTGGCCCAACGTATTGCTGAACAGCAGAGGACCTTAAAGACTTTGATGTTTTTAAACAGTTGAATTCCCGACTGAACATTTCTATGATGTCTGATAAACATAGAAACATAGAAATGACGGCAGAAGAAGAGCAATCGGTCCATCCAGTCTGCCCAGCAAGCCCCACACTTCTTTTTTCTCACACTTATCTATTTCTCTTGGCTCTTAGTAACCTTAGGTTCTATTTCCCTTTCACACCCACTATTAATGTAGAGAGCAGTGATGGAGTTGCTTCCAAGTGAAAATATTAAGTTTGATTAGTTGGGTAAGCGGCAGCATAGCTCTCTGCCATGAAGCAGAGGGCAATGCTGGATATGTGTGAAGTATTAGTTTTTCTTCTCCCCTGCCGTTGAAGCAGGGAGCTATGCTGGATATGCATTGAAAGTGAAGTATGCCTTGAAAGTCACATTAACTATCATCAAATATTGAAAAGCCTAATAATTGGTAATTGAATAAGCCTAATAATTGGTAATACCTATAGCCCATGAACCCATCCCTGTTTTTTTGTTTTTGTTTTTTTTTGCTTCACTGCAAGGAGTTTCTGTATGAACTGCAGTACCTTTACCATCCCCTACTCACTTTTCAGGAGATTCCCTGCTGTGTAGGGGTTTTCTCAACCAGTGCTATATGCACTTCTCGCTACAACTAACTTACTTTCCCAATGTAGTAGCCAAGACTATGTATATCTTGTCTCTTTTAGATGGGAAAGCCCTGGCCTGGGCTTCTCGTCTCTGGGAACGCAATGACCCAATCCTCAGTGACTTGCAGGTTTTCTTGCTCTCTTCAAGATAGTATTTGATGACCCTGCTTGCAAGACAGTCGCTGGATCTGCTCTTTTACATTTCCAACAAGGAGCTAAGCCACTTCCGGACTATGTTATTGAATTTAAGACCTTATCTTCAGAGCTCCACTGGGACCTGGGGTGCCTACATATGATTTCCTAGAGGGTCTTCACTTCCGCATCAAGGATGAATTGGCAGCACGTGAATTACCTGACACCTTGGACTCACTCATTGACCTTGTAGGGAGAACTGATCGCCACTTGAGTGAACGTTCTCAGGAGGTAAAGAGTCCTAAGAAACATCTATCAGGGAGTATGCGCCCATGATCAACACCTGCCACTCAGACCTTGCCTGCACCTAGTACTGAAGAAGATGGACCCATGCAATTAGGCTGCAGCCACCTAACCAACAAGGAGAGGCGCTACTGTAAGAGATTAGGTCTCTGTATGTACTGCGGACAACCTGGCCATGCGGTTCAATCCTGTCCCATCTGTCCGGAAACATGCAGACCTAGGATCCGCTGGAGGCCTCTTCCTAGGTTTTACTACACCATCTCTTCCACTGACTCTCCCAGTCTCAATCATTTCCGGGACTCTTGAATTCCAGACTCTTGCACTTGTAGATTCCGGAACCAGTGGTAATTTTATACTTAAAAGGCTGGTGGAGAACCTAAGGATTCCCGTTGTCCCAACATCCACTCCGCTGCTTCTCTCCTCCATACACAGTGAACCACTACCAGGAGAGGTTTCTTTCACCATGCAACTGATATGCCTGCTCACTGGTTCTCTTCATTTTTGGTCCTTGACAAAGCCATTCATCCAGTAGTACTTGGCCTCCCTTGGCTGCAAGACCACACACCCCAGTTTGTCTGAGGCACCCTGGAACTATCACAATGGGGAGCGGCTTGTCACGACAGATGTTTGAAGAAAGTACCACCTATGCCTTGCATGTCTACCACTACTTCTCTTCCAGGTTTGCCGCCACAATACTCGTCCTTCCAAGACATCTGTTCAAAAAAAGCAGTTGACATACTACCACCACACCGGTCCTTCGACCGTGCTATTAATTTAAAACCAGACTCGGAGCCCCCTAGAGGAAGGGTGTACCCACTTTCTCTATCAGAGACTGAGGCCATGTCGGCCTATATTCAAGAAAATCTACAAAAAAGATTTATCCGGCCTTCCAAGTCACCTGCCGGAGCCGGGTTCTTTTTTGTTGGCAAGAAGGATGGATCCCTTCGCCCATGTATAGATTACAGAGGACTTAACAAAATCACCATAAAGGACCGATACCCTTTACCTCTAATTTCAGAGTTATTCGACAGACTCCAGGGAGCCAAGATTTTCATGAAGCTGGACCTAAAAGGGGCATACAATCTGGTCTGCATTCATCAAGGGGTTGAGTAGAAGACTGCCTTTAATACTTACGATGGCCATTTTGAGTACTTGGTCATGCCCTTTGGCCTGTGTAATGCTCTGGCTGTTTCCAAAATATGATGAATGAGATCCTGCAATATATGCTATACCAATGCATGGTTGTGTATTTAGATGTCATACTAATTTTCTCCCAAAATCTATAAAGTCATCAAGTAGATGTTGCCAGAGTCCTGCAGAGACTACGGGATAACCGTCTTTATGCTCAGTTTGAAAAGTGTGCCTTCCATCAGGAATCTGTTCCCTTTTTGGGCTATGTGGTGTCCAGCAGGGGCTTCCAAATGGATCCGCAAAAGACCAAAAACTTATAGGACTGACCTCAACCCACTGGTCTCAAAGCACTCCACCGATTTCTTGGCTTTACCAATTATTATCGCACATTCATCCACCACTACTCTACCTTGACTGCACCACTTACTGCCATGACAAAGAAGGGAGCCAACCCCTCACAGTGGTCTCCAGAAGCTGTCACTGCCTTCCAAACCCTCAAGGAGGCTTTTCTTAAAAAACATTGCCTTCGCCACCCGGATCCTCGACGACCGTTTATAGTCGAGGTTGATGCCTCCGATGTTGGAGTAGGAGCTGTTCTTAGCCAGAACAGTGATACCAATACACTGCACCCTTTCTCTTTGTTTTCTCGACGTTTTTCTCCTGCCAAGAGGAATTATGGTATAGGAGATAAAGAGCTGTTGATTATCAAGCTAGCATTTGAAGAGTGGCGCCCGTAGCTCGAGGGGGCACAACATCAGACAACTGTATACACAGACCACAAAAATTTGGAATATCTGAGTCATGCGCAGCGACTGAATCATAGACAAGTCCGATGGCCTTTGTTTTTTAATCAGTTTGAATTTATGCTCAAATACTTCCCTGCTGACAAGAATACTCGTGCAGATGCCCTCTCACGCTCCTTTGCTTCAGAGGATGTCCCGGATGAATCTCGCCATATCATTAATCCCGAGAAGGTGATTCTGGCTGCTACTCATTCCGTTCCAGCTGGGAAGACGGTGGTACCTCGGACCCTAAGGAAGAAACATTTGAAATGGGCTCATGATTCTCGACTAGCCGGTCACCCTGGGCAATTCCATATGCTATCCACCTTACAAAGATACTATTGGTGGCCTTCAATGAAGGAGGATATATGAGCGTACGTTGAATGTTGTGCCACATGTACAAGACAGAAGCCTCCGGCTGGTCACCCTTGGGTTCTTCTCCAGCCCTTACCAGACCCAGAGGAACCTTGGACGCACATCATGATGGATTTTGTCATTGACCTGCCAGTGTCCAGTGGAAACAACATCATATGGGTCACAGTAGACCGCTTCTTGAAAATGGTGCACTTCGTGGCATTACCCGGGTTACCATCTGCCCCAGAATTGGCAAAGCTGTTTTTACGGCATATATTTTGCCTGCATGGCATGCCGAAGCATATCCTCTCAGATAGAGGTGTATAATTCACGGCTAAGTTCTGGAGAGCCCTTTGTAAGAAATGTGATATTTCTTTAGACCTGACGTCAGCATACCATCCACAATCAAATGGTCAAACCGAAAGAACGAACCGGACACTTAAACAGTTTCTCCATTCCTACGTCAACTCCAGACAAAGCTACTGGGCAGAGTTGCTCCCCTGGGCCGAGTTCACCCTGAATTCATACCCATCAGCCGCTACTGGATCAACACTATTCCAAATAGTGTATGGCCGTCAGCCAATACCTCCATTACCAATAACCTTGTCGGTTTCATATCCTGCAGCCCAGGCTTCAGCTGAAGAACTCCAGCTATGGAAACAAATCAAAAGTCTCTTACAAAAGGCAGGACAACAGGCCAAGAAATGTTATGGCGCTCATTACAGAGCAGAACCCCAATTCCAACCAGGAGACAAGGTATGGTTCAGTACCAAGTTCATCCATCTCAAGCTTCCATCTGTCTGATTCACTCCATGCTACATTGGGCCTTTCTCTTTACTCCGCTACCTACTACAACTACCTACTTCCATGAAGATACACAATGCTTGACACATATCTCTCTTGATGCCACTCATCCTCTCTGAGTTTTCAAAAAAGACTCCGGATCTGCAACCTCTTACTGCCGAAGAGGAATCACGTACCAAGTCGATGACATCCTGGATGTATGTAAGCGTGGAAAGCAATGGGAGTACCTCATATCCTGGGAAGGATATGGGCCGGAAGAAAATAATTGGGAGCCAGCTAATAAGATCCTTGACAAGGATCTAATTCGACAATTTCATCTAACTCATCCAGGGAAGCCGAAACCCCCTGGGAGGGGCCCTAAGAAGGGGGGTACTGTTGCACCCGTAGGTCACAGATGGCTGCAACCTCTGTTGGTCACCTCCTTTTTTCCTGCACCAGCGATTCTCAGAGGAATGATGACCTCCGCTTTCAAACACCGCCTTCTCCAGCATCCCCGGGACGGCATGGATGATCCCGTCCACCATCTTGAATTGGGGATTACCTAAGGCACGCGTGCGCCAGGCCCACTCTTGTACACGTCATGGCGGGAACCTCAGGGGCGTCTCCTACACATGACATCACCCGCCAGTGTATTTAAGCTAACCAGCCCATGCTTCCTACGAATTAGCAAGGACTTCCTTCCTGCTGAATTCCACTCCTCTTGGAGACGCATCACTAATGCTTCACTGAACCTTGTTCCCGATCTCCGGTACTTGAATGCTTTAGGTACCCGCTCCTCGGAGGCCTTGTCGTGTTCTGGCTATCCGCTCCTCAGAGGGCCTTCCTGCCTGGAGTATCCTTCTGTCCTAGATTGGGACCCAGCTTTGTTCAGCCTTGTGAGTATGCTCTGCTACTGCCATCTGTTTGCTGATGGAACCCTGGTGTACCCCGTGCCACAGGCCACTACCGTGATCACCTCAGCAGACCACCTTCTACGCTTCGAAGTGAGTATCCTCGTCTATCCAGCTCTGCTGACCTCCTGCGCTTCTCTTCCATCTGTGCTGATTCTCGGCATACCCCGCGCTGTGGGCCCCTACCGGATCAACCCTGAGAAGTATCCATCTGAGGAGGAGTTCCCCAGCATACCTTGACTGCGGGCCACCACCAGGGATACCAGCTCTGAGCTACATCACCACTCTGAACTGTGTCTTCTTACCACTCTGTGGGTACTTCGTCTATATTCCAGTCTAATAAAGTCTCATTCCATCTGTGTCTCTCTCAGCTGAGGCCACGCCTGTCGTCGTGAGTCCCCACAGGGCTCCTCCCTATGGGTGGAGTCAGCTCTCACTACGATCCAGGGTTCACAACCATACCAGAACATAACAATAATTACAGCTTTGTTCTTCCACCCTGTTTGTTTATTGGTTATATTAGTGTGTTTTGTTCCTTGAAAAATGTGAAAAAAATAAAATTACAAGTCCACCCCACCCCCACACCCACACTCCATCTGTTTTATGGTTCTTCATTTTGTTTTACCCCTCTACAATCCCAGTCTGGATCTCCTACCATAATTGTTTGTTGGTTATACTAGGGTGTTTTGTTCACAAAAATCCTCAGTCAGAAGGAAGAAACACAGGCACATGAGAAAACCTACACATGAGTGATTTTCTACATGTTCTAAATGCTGTAAAGGTTTCAGAAGGTAGAGACCTCTAACACAACACCAGAAAATCAAGAAAGGAAGGAAACTCTGGAGACAGGGAAATACCTGCAGTTCCTGAATGTAATCTGCTTTGTAGTGTTTAAAAGTTGGAATATAAATATATTGGATAGGATTGTGTTCAGCTATATAATATGGGAAACCTCTTTTAATTCAGCAAACCTCACAAATTACTAGGAAAACAAAAGTGAAGAGAGACTATTGTCATGTTCTGATTGCGACTAAAGTTTGAATTGGAAAGCAAATTTCACAAGAAATCTAAAATTGCACCCAGCAGCAAGATCACATTCAAGTAGGGAATGAAATAAAAGCTCATGTTACAAAAATGAAACTGACAACACATCGTTCTTTTGTACTTAAACTGGCGATTGGCAAGTGCATCCATAGGTAGACAGACATTTCCAATGCCATTCTGCCTTGCTGCTATACCCCTTTTCCTTCACCTTAGGAATCTTTCTTCTATTCTGCATTGCTGCTTTACCCAATGTTTTGCTCCTTGAGGGTCTGGTGACACTCTGCCTTGCTGTCTTACCCAAACCTCTATACCTCTTGTTGATGCCATTCTTTATGCATCTCATAACCTACTCTAGGTTATGCTCTAGGTTATGCATCTCATATGCTCTAGGTTATGCATCTCATATGCTCTAGGTTATGCATCTCATAACCTACTCTACCTAATTGCCTACCCTCCCTGTACTATTGCATTTCTCTGTTCACTTGCATTCATCAGCTTACCTGCATTCATCTGTTTCCAGTGCACTCATCTGTTCAATTGTATTTAACTGTTCTATTGCATTCAACTGTTCTATTGCATTCAACTGTTCTATTGCATTCATCTGTTCCATTGCATTCATCTGTTCACTTGCACCCAGCTGCTGTCAACTGCATTAATCTGCCAAACTGCATCTCTTTAACTACTTGCAATCATCTGTTCTCAATTGCACTAATCTACTCTGTTCTCAATTGCACATCTGTTCTCAATTGCACATCTGTTCTCAATGTGTTCTCAATTGCAATCTGTTCTCAATGTGTTCTCAATGTGTTCTCAATCTGTTCTCAATGTGTTCTCAATTGCAATCTGTTCTCAATTGCACATCTGTTCTCAATTGCACATCTGTTCTCAATTGCACTAATCTACTCAATAGCATTACTGTGCCCTCATCGCACAACCTGTCTCTCTCCCCAACACACATTTACTTGCCCCCCATCCAATAATGCCTCCATACGACTACCTCTGTCCCCCCAATTACCTATTCAGATACCCCTCAAAGCTATCCCTCCCCCCCTACAGCCAACACAACACTCAAAAAAGGCGTCTAACCCCCATCCCCATATCTCCTAACTCTCAAGCCCTCACCCTCTCCCTCATTTCTCTCCTTCTCATTAACGCCCAATCCCTGAAGCAAAAAACTCACCTCCTCCACGATACTTTAACTGACTCCAAACCAGAAATTTTTGCAGTAACTGAAACCTGGTTTAAAACCCTGTGACACCCCCCCTCATTAACCAACTCCCGACTGAAACCTATGACATTTTCTCTATTCCCCGCAAAAAGAAAAGAGGAGGGGGCCTACTCCTCATAGCTAAAAGAGAATTCAAGCTCACCCCACAAACCTGCAATATTCCCAAGCAATACGAAGTAGGCTTTTTCAAATCGCAATCTCTACAAATCTGCCTAATCTATACCCCTCCTGGTCTACTAGAAAAAGACCCCTCCCCCCTCATCGAATTCCTCACCGTCTCTCTCTCCCCCGACATCCCCACGATAATCCTTGGCAATTTTAACCTCCATGTCGATTCCACTCCACAATCCCCACCATGCGAAGCCTTCATCTCATCCTTAGACGCAATGGGCCTCACCCAACTTATCCACTCCCCAACCCACAAAGCCGGTCATACCCTCGACCTTATTTTCACCAACTCACTCATCAACGTCATCCACCCCCCTACATGCCTCCCTGTCCCCTGGTCTGACCACTCCATTATCAATACAACCCTCTCTCTACAAACCCCATCCATCTCCTCTCCCCCTCAGCCTAAATCCTTCCAACTTCGTAAAACCTGCCCCCTAGACACCCTAGCAACGGCTTGCTCCAACATCCCAAATCACATTGACCTGGAGTCAGCAGATAGTGCCATATCCTCCTGGACAGAAACTACCCAAAAAATCGCCAACAACCTATGCCCAATCATTCGAAAAACAATCACACAAACCAAAGCATCCAAAAAACCCTGGTACACCCATACGCTCAAAACCCAAAAAATCCAGCTTAGAGCAGCTGAAAGACACTGGCGCAAACACCCCTCTCCTGCCACAAAAACCACCTATTACCAACTCATGCACACATATAGAAACGCCATTCAAACAACCAAAAAAGAATATTATGCTAAAAAAATTCACCACCTCCAATTCAACCCAAAGGCACTATTCACCCTAGTCTCAAACCTCACCAAACCCAACATGTCTACACCCCAAGTCCCCTCCACACAGACCCGATGCAATGAAATTGCCCTCTTCTTTAAGAACAAAATATCCAACATCACTGCCAAGTTCACCCCTAATACCAAAAACTCCCCTAACACCAACAGCATAACCCCCCCCCCCACCCCACACACAGCCACCATCCTCCCTTCGTTTGAACCCTCCTCAACTCTAGAAATAGAGAACATCTTAAAAAAGATGAGACCTTCCTCCCATCCCTCGGAAACCATCCCAACTAAACTTCTCCTGGCTATTCCTAAAACAATAGCCACCACACTCTCCAAAATCGTGAACTGCTCCCTAGAACACGGCCTGGTCCCTAACTCACTGAAACAAGCTGTGGTCAAACCCATTCTAAAAAAACCCTCCCTTGATCCCTCCAATCTATCTAACCTCCGTCCTATCTCCAATCTCCCTTTCCTCTCCAAAGTCATTGAGAAACTAGTAAACTCCCGTCTCTCTGAATACCTAGAACAATCCAATATACTCCTACCAACACAATACGGTTTCCGAAAACACCTTAGTACGGAATCCCTACTCCTCTCCCTTACAGATACAATCATCAAAGGAATGGATGCCGGTAACTCCTACCTCATTGCCATGCTAGATATTTCTGCCGCTTTCGACACCGTAAATCACAACATTCTCATCAACACCCTCATCAGTATAGGAATTTCAGGTACTGCTCTTTCTTGGATAAAGTCCTTCCTCCAAAACCGTACCTACACAGTCCTCACAGACAATTTTACATCCCCTCCTGTTAATCTCGACTGTGGCGTTCCCCAAGGATCCTCCCTCTCTTCCACCTTATTCAATATTTACATGCTCCCCCTTACAAACCTCCTCTCCAACCTTGGTATCACACATTTCATCTATGCGGATGATGTGCAAATCCTCATCCCTTTCAAAAACTCTGTTCTCACTGCTATCCAAAACTGGAACACCATTCTCGCCTCAATAAACCAGCTCCTCACTGACATGCACCTAGCCCTCAATCCGCAAAAAACTGAGCTCCTCCTCGTCTCCTCTAGACATGCAGCCACACCCACTCTCTCCACCCTACATTCCCCCAACCTTCTCTCTGACACAAGAAACCTGGGTGTTATACTTGATAACCAACTAACCTTCAAACCATATATCAAATCTATCCTTAGCAGCTGCTATTTCAAACTACAAACCCTCAAAAAACTCAAACCCCTTCTCTACTTTTCCGATTTCCGTACAGTACTCCAATCCATAATTTTTTCAAAGATTGACTACTGTAATGCTCTCCTACTTGGACTCCCTTCTACCCACATCAAACCTCTACAACTCCTCCAAAACGCTACTGCTCGCATCCTCACCAATGTCAATAAGAGAGACCACATCACTCCCACCCTCATTGATCTCCACTGGCTTCCCATTCACTCACGAATTATTTACAAGACCCTCACCCTCATCCACAAAAGTATTACTAACGAACACTACAACTGGCTAAACCCACCCTTCCTCCCTCGTACCTCCACAAGACCCACCCGTGCTTCCCTCCGTGGAACCCTTATCCCTCCCTCCATAAAATCCACTAGACTCATCTCCACCACCAATAGAGCCCTTTCCCTTGCAGGCCCCTCCCTCTGGAACTCTATGCCTCTTGACCTACGTACCGAAACCTCCACACCTACTTTCAAAAAGAAACTCAAAACCTGGCTTTTCCTCCAAGCTTACCCCCTTTCCTCATCAGCTCCACCAACTAACATGCTAGCCCAACCCTCATCTCTCTCCAACATCCCCCGTTCAGGTCCTACACCCAATACCCTCCCCTTCTAATGATTCATACAATTTTGTATATAACAAGTGTACATATTTCTCCCTCGAATCCCAATTCATATCTTATCCCCCTGTGTCTGTTTGCACCCTCCCCCTGCCCCCCCCACTTGTCTCGACTACCCCCCTCCATCCCTCCCTTTAGTTATTTAGTTATTTATTAGTTATTTAGTTATTTATTCTGTTACTGCGTTTATGTTATACACCGTTCTCTGTAAAGGCTACGCCTATATATCTTTTGTTGTAAGTTACTTGTAAACCGGCACGATGTGCAAACGGTTGCCGGTATATAAAATTAAATAAATAAAATAAAAATAAATAAAAATGCTATTTTCTCCCTTTATTGGTGTCTTGGGGTTTCTCCTGTCACCTTTTCTGCTTCATTCCATCTTCATGGTGCCTTAGGAAGGCTCATCCCTTTTTGTGCCCCTTTGTGCACACCTGAGTAGTTACCATCGGAGACATAATCATTGTTCAATCGCTTCAGTGTTATTCATTCATCTAAAGCATTTTTTTTCCTGATTTCATGTCTATTTCTCTTCCAGAATGAATATCTCCACTTTCACTGGCCATGGCTGGTACATTCTCCATCCCTGCCAGATGAAAATATCCTTCCAAAACAATGAGGTCAGTCTTGATTAATATTCCACTTCAATTACAAAACTTAGCCGTGATTACCTCTGTCCTTTCTATCTTTTTGCTACATGCACAGTCGATTGCAAAGAAAGCCCCTGACATTTATGATTTGCTCAATAGTTCAGATGTTGATATGCTATGTATTACTGAACCCAGGTATATAACAAATGATTTTACCATTCTAAATCAATGCTGCCTCCCTGATTATACTTCTCATGCCCAATTTTGACCACAGAGGAGGGGAGGGGGTCTAGCAATCTTTTTCAAAAAGTATTTTAATTTCCATATTGTACCACTATATATTCCTACTCCTTTTGAAGTTCTACTCATCTCCTCTGAAGAAATTAACATTTTTTTTTTTTGCTTATTGCCCTCCTGGACTCTTGAGCCATAACAGTTCTCCATTATTTGAATGTCTCTCTACTGTGCCTGTGGACTCTATTAAGACAAAAATTCTAGGTGATTTCAACCTCCATGTGAATGTGGAATAACAATCAACAGCATGTACCATCTTTCTCAATCTACCCTACTCCGGTGGTTGGGATCAGAATATTTCTACTCCAATTCACAGAGCAGGAAACACCTTGGATTTGCTATTCTTAATCCTTCCTAGTTTTCATTAGATACTCCTAACTTAAAGATAGATATGATTCCTTGGTAAAAATCATTGTGTTATCAAGATTAAGCTATCTTATCATCCACTACCACCTGCCTCAACCCAATCCTTCACTCACTATAAACGTTCGCATATTGATCCAAGTGCATTTAAAGAAAAAATTGGACTCGCTATGTCTAATTTTTATGATGACACAACAGAAAATATGGTTAATAATTGGAATACATTGATCAAAAATACAGCTGATTCACTCGCCCTTTTGAAGTTATTCACCAACAATCGGTCCAATAAAGCAATATGGTACACACATACATTAGTCCTTGAGAAACAATGGGTGTGAAAACTAGAAAATCAATGGAGAAGAAATCCTAGTTCCCCAACTCTAAGAAAATATAAAGAAGACCTGAATCAGTACATAACAATCACTAATTTGGAAAAAAAAACAATATTTCACTTTATGGATCAAAGCATCAATGCATATCTCTAAAAAAACTATTTCGTAGAGAAAACAATTTAGCCAAGTCTGCATCCTCATCCAGAAATCTCTCACATAATAATCCAACTCTGATGTTTTGTGAATCCTATGCGGTAGATTTTAAAAGGTTGCGTGCGGGCATACATGTGCCCGGTGAGCACACATGTATACCCGATTTTATAACTTGCGTGCGCAGGCACACACAATTATAAAATCCAGGGTTGGCGCACGCAAGGGGGTACACAATTGTGCACCTTGTGCGCGCCGAGCCGCACAGCCTTCCCCCGTTCCCTCCCAGGGAAATCAGAGCGGTCTAAGAGGAAACTTCCCTTTCCCCTAACCTGAACTTTCCACCCCTTCCCCTAACCTTTCCCCCCCTAGCCCTACTCTAATCCCCCCCAAAATTTTTGTTTTGCCTTTTGCGCCTGCCTCTGGGCAGGCGCAAGTTATGCACGCCGGCCGATTGCCGGCACGCAATCTCTGACAAATGGCCTCTGTGCCAGGAGCCGCTGACTTTGCCCTCGCCCCTGGACCGCCTACGCCCTGCCCCTTTTTTACAAGCCGCGGGACTTACGTGCGTCCCGGGACTTTATGCACGCTGCCGGGCCTTTTTAAAATAGGCCCGGCACGCACAAGGCCGGTTACGTGCGTAACCCTTTTAAAATCCAGCCCTATGCTTTTTTCTTTCATAGAAAATCAATCCAATGGGCAGGATTTTAAAAAGGCCCGGCGACACGCTTAAAGCCCCGGGGCGCATGTAAGTCCCGGGGCTTGCAAAAAGGGGCAGGGCGTGGGCCTGCATGCACAAGTTTTAAAATCGGGTGTACATGTGTGTGTGCCAGGTAGCGCAAGCACATGTACGCCCACACGCACCCTTTTAAAATCTACCCCATTATGGGGCGGATTTTCAGAGCCCTGCTCGCCTAAATCCGCCCAAAACCGGGCGGATTTAGGCGAGCAGGGCCCTGCGCGCCGGTAAGCCTATTTTACATAGGCCTACCGGCGCGCGCAGAACCCCGGGACTCGCGTAAGTCCCGGGGTTTTCGGAGGGGGCGTGTCGGGGACGGGCCCAAACCACGCGGCGTTTTCGGGGCGTGTCGGGAGCGTTCCGGGGGCGGGCCCGGGGGCATGGCTACGGTTGGGGCGGCCCGGGGGCGTGGCCGCGCCCTCCGGACCCGCCCCCAGGTCGCGTCCCGGCGCGCAGGAGGCCCGCTGACGCGCAGGGATTTACGCCTCCCTCCGGGAGGCGTAAATCCCCCGACAAAGGTAAGGGGGGGGCTTAGACAGGGCCAGGTGGGTGGGTTAGGTAGGGGAAGGGAGGGGAAGGTGAGGGGAGGGCAAAAGGAAGTTCCCTCCGAGGCCGCTCCGATTTCGGAGCGGCCTCGGAGGGAACGGGGGTAGGCTGCGCGGCTCGGCACGCGCCGGCTATACAAAATCGATAGCCTTGCGCGCGCAGATCCAGGTTTTTAGCAGATACGCGCGGCTCCACGCGTATCTACTAAAATCCAGCGTACTTTTGTTTGCGCCTGGAGCGCAAACAAAAGTAGGCCTATTCGCGGAGTATGAAAATCCGCCCCTATGTGCCCATTCCCACCATAATCAGTTTCTTGTAACCCAGACTTGTTGTCACTTTGGTCAAACTTTGATGACACAGCCCAATCGGAAATAATTCTTGCAATAAACAAACTGAATTCCTCTTCCTTTCTAGTAAACCCCCTGTTCCATAGCATTATTGAAAATGTCATCTAGTGAACATATTGCAGCAACTACAAAAATTGTCAAATCATCTCTCTCTTCTGTTTTTTTTCCTGACACCCTAAAACAGGTCAGACTTTGCCCTCTTCCTAAATGAGCCTCAGCTGACCCCAGTGATATATCTAACTTCAAACCAATATCTTCCTTAACATTTCTTGCAAAAAATCATTGAATCAGTTGTATCAGAACAACTTACCAATTTCATTGACAAAAACTCCATCCTCGATCAATACCAGTGCAGCTTTAGAAAACACCATAATTCTGAAATTCTATCACTTTCCAGTTCAAATTAGGCTATGTATGCTACTTTTAGTGACACTTTGCCTTAGTCTAGTGCCTTGGAGTTATTTCCCCTTCTGATGATGTTGTTCCACAAGTTATAATTGATGAGGAAACCCCAATTCTGGTGTCCAAAATAGGCTGTCATGCTTCCCCCATTCACTTTAAAGGAAACTAAAGAATTAATAGAATGAATAAATAATTTTTTGTTGTTGTTTTGAAACTAATAAATAAATTTAGGTGCCCAATAAATGAATGCACAAACAAAACCAAATATTTTTCCTCTGTACATTCATAGTAGAACAGAGGTCTTTGACTAATATGGAATAAATTGTCTAAATGGTTGTTCAAGCCCTCTAGCCATATGAATAAGTGTCAGCACAAATGCTGGTTTTCCATAGTAAGCATGCTGACCTCATGGGAAATGGGCCGTAATATACCATAAGAGTTTCATAAACATAATGTATGTTTATAGAAGCGTTGTTACAATAAAGCAAATGGTTGTAACGTAAAAATAGTCATGCAAGTCAGTTGTAGCTTTCACGGTGACCAAAAAAACACCCTTTTCAACTGTATTGAAATCACAGATGGTTTTCAAATTATTTCACAATTATTTAAAAGACCAGAAAGGCTGGATATTGTGGAAGAAGTATGAGTGAAGGACTCAAAGAAATGGTAAAAGAAAAAGTGAGCACAGGGAAGAAAAGTATGGAAAGAAATGAAATATGCAAGTTACAGGCATAAAAAGTTTATTTAGATGAGTATGTGGTGAAAGTGCCTGTAAGAAATCAGATAGGGGAAGGGTACAGAAGGAGAGAACTTCCAAGAATTATAATGGTTCCAGAATTCTCTGAAGTATTTTATATATTTAAATGAGACAAAGTTCAAGCTTCTGTTTTTCCTATAATTGTATAATTTATAATGTCATTTGTAATGTCATGGCATTACAAAACGTGCTGAGTTATAGTTGCCATGGCAAACTCTGCATTTCCTGACATTTGTTCATTTATATTAGAACTGTTATATTTTGCCATGTTTTTATTTTTCAACATAAATATGTATATTATGTTTATGAATTTTCTACTGGTGTGTAAAATTAGGAACTTATTAACCATCAAATCAAAAAATCTATATTCAACACAAATAGGTCTTACTCCCAAACCACTAAATCATGCCAACAAGTACAGCAAATGCACAGCTATCTCCAGTAGTGCAGTATCACACATGTGGAGTATTTCTTTTTCTGATTATTACACTGTGCCTTGATTAGTTATTGTTCTGTCAGCTGCAGAAGAACTTACCAAGCTTCTGCCCGCTGAATTCCTTGGCTTCAGGAACATTGTACTGAGCCAGCAACTTTGTACCACCTGATGATCTCAGTGCTTCATAAGCTGCTGATGCATCAATTATCTTGAATTCATTCTCTAGTCAACAAAATAAAAAAAGTTATTGACAGCCAGGCATGAATGATTTGCTTAAAAAACAAAAAATCAAACAAACTTGCAAGCCAGCTGTTTAGAAGAAAGAAAACTTTCAACTGATTATATAATCAGACTGAACATAATATTTGTCTGAGGAACAATAGCTCATGACCTTGCAGATGAAGCAATTAAAAATCAGAAATGAGCAATGCTAAATGAATGTATATAAAGGGGACAATTTACAACTAGAAATTTTCTAGCTGTCTGCTTTGGTGCAAAACCTGTGGGTACTTTTTATCTGCATACTTTTTTTTATCTGCTTTTGTGCAGGTAGAATTATTACAGAAAATATTGTACACAGATTGCAGAATACAATCTGCACCAATTATTTTCTGATCCTGCTCAAAACACACCCTCGGGGATGCCTTCCCCAAATGTGGTCAAAAGTATGCTAAATGTGGAACACTGCATACACTTTTAGTCTGGATAAATTACAAAAAGTTAATTTTACCAAGGAATATCACTATTTGCCCACATATATGGTATTGCAACTTTTTCGCCTTAGGTAAAATGATAACAAGGGTTCAATGGGCTCAAATTCAAGGTTTAGAAAAAAAAAGTCTTTACTGACAGCAGCCACAGCCTCTGACTCCCAGATAATACTAAAATGTGGGTTGTAAAATCTTAAACTCTAGGTCAAATTTGAAAAGATCCTAGTTATGATCCAGTATCACCATTTCTAGAGTAAGTGTTATGGCTGCCATGTTAGTCCACTTGAACACACAGAAATAAAGGTTAACCAACAAAGAAACTAATATAAGGATATCTTGTTATTGGATGAGCTTAATACATTTCTTGACAAGTTTTCAGGATCCTATACTCCCTTCCAAAGATCCATGATTGATTAATAAGGGTGTTCAGCCAAAATCTTTCTATTTCAATTCATATTTTATTTTTGTTTCATTTTCATGTTTTGTTTTAGTTCAGTTTATTTGCTGAACCAAAATAAATATTTAAAAAAAGAACAAAATGAGACCTCTATGGGCCACTCAGACCCCCATCCCACTCCAGAAGTCAGCCAGGGTCCAGGCCTGCCAAACTGGACTGAACTGAACCGAACCAAGTTGGAGTTTCCCTGGGATCATCTGACCCCCTCCTGTCCTCCTAGAATTATTCTGGGGCCAGGGACTTCATTGACCCCTCCATTCACCCCTTCCTTGGGTCCAGGCACAAGAAAGGGGCAGGAGTGATCCCCACTGGGATTATTTAAAAAATAATAAAAGCTAGCCCTGAGTCTGGTGCTAGCATTGCACTGCCTGATTTTAGATCAGACAGCCAGGTTTTTGGCTGTGCTGTACAGTCAGTGTCTGGTCAGAAGTACTGACCGTACACTGAAAATCCAGATTTTGCAGGAGGATCCTTTTCTTTCCCACAGCTTCCTGGTCACAGAGAAAGACAGAGACAAGAGCAGTGCTGTGTTCCTGCCCTCTTACCTCATTTCCTGTGTTTATAATTGGATGGGATGGGGGGAGGAGGCAGAGCACAGCACAGCCATCAGTTCCCAGTGGCTCCATAGATCTCTGCAGCAATGGCCTGCTGTGTCCTTTGCCCTCCCTCACTGAGTACTGGGCCAAAACCTGAGGGGCTATAGCAAGCCAGCCAAGGGATACAGGAACAGAGAAGGGGAAGGTGGAGAAAGTGAATGACTCACAGGGTGGGGAAAGAGGAGAGACAGAAGGGACACAGAGAAAAGGGAAAAGAAAGAAAGACAGATACATGGGGAGCAAGGGAGGGAAGAGACACAGAGGAGGCATGAAAAGAAGGAAGGTCACAGAGAAGGGGAGAGCCACAGTGGGGACATGAGGGAAGGAGGGAGACATAGAGGGGGAATGGAAGGAATTGGGGAGGAAAAGGAGACAGGAGGGAAAAAGGCGAGAGAGAAGGACAAGAGCATGGAGAGGGAGGGAGGGGACTAGATACAAGAGGGCAGCACAAGAGATGGGTACAAAAAGGAGGGGGAGGGCATATTGAGAGACAGGTTGCATATGGGAGCAGAGATGAAAGGCTGGGAAGGTTTTAAGGAAAGGAAGAGTGAACCACCTGTGTCTGAGAGAGGAGGCTATGTGTTTGGGAATATATGTGTCTGAGAAAGAAGTCTGTATGTTGGGAGTGTGCATGTGTGTATGAGAGAGGAGGCTGTGTGGGAGCATGTCTATGTGAATGAGAGAGGAGGCTGTGTGTTTGGAAGTGTGTGCATGTGTTTGTGTGTTTGAGAGATGAGGCTTTGTGTTTGGGAATGTGTGTGTGGGTTTGGTTTACTGTGATACCACTTACTGCAGCTCAGCAGAGTTGTCAGGTAATCTCTCCTTCAGCTATCCAAAAAGGTATTGGCGAAGTATTGAATCTGTTGCCACTGCCGCTTGTAAAGGTCCTTAGTTTTAAATTCCCCACGTGGTGCTAGATTCACATCAGTGTTTTGGGTAAGAATGGTAGCAGGAGTCAGGATTGTTGGAAACTCTGGGACTCTAGATTCAGGAATCAAGTGTCTGGCATTGATGATGACTGAGACTACAACTATCAGAGTGGTCAGAATGATTATTGCACATCTTGAAAAGTGATTAAGGCAGTTTGTTCCTAGTTGCTTTTTATTTGGAACATTGGTAACCAAAGCTTCTGCATCCAGTTCAGAATTTAGCAGTTCAAAGCAGACTCTTAAGTTTGGTGCTGTCCCGCCACAGCCACAAAGAAACTTTGGCCTTGTCAACCATGTAGTCTGAATTAGGTGAGCTGCAGAGATGGACCCTGTGGCATGGTCAGCAGGAATCAATTCTGTTGGAATGTAGTGTTATTGATCAGGCTAGGTTGATTTTCTGATGTGTTCAACCTTTTTGCTCAAATACACATAAAACTCTTCTGCTCTGATTGTACATGTAATCTCAAACCACTTTACTACCTGTGTAGAATTTAAACATGTCAAGATGTAAGTCTATTTCATTTAGAATCATTTCAGCAATTTCCACATCTAACCCTGCCCCACACAATTCAATTCTTGGGATGATGTGGATAGTCTGTAGAGTTAATTTAGCCTTACAAAGGATAAATCACACATGGAGCTGGCCCTAATTGTCTATTATCCAAATAGGCCACTGCAACTATGACTTTCACTGAGGCATCTGAAAAGATATAGATTTCCGAGTATTGTGCTGTAGTGAGAGAAACGTTTAAGTATGTGGAATTTGGAACTGAAGAAGAGCTTGTAGGGAGACTCTTCATTCCTTTCACTCCCCTTTCTTGTGTCTCTACTGAAGTTTCCTTAGCAAATATTTCTCTTGTACAGTGATGGGGGCTACAAATTCAAGTTAATTATATAGGCTGTTCACCGACGATAGGGTTCCATGTCAGGTATATGTTTATCACAACAGGCAAATGTGCGGCATATAATAAACTGCACAATAATAGTATAACCAACAAGCAGTTATTTATTTTGCATTTGCACAAGAACTTGTGCAAGAAATTTTAGTATAAAATTAACAATGGTGTACAAGCGACAGAGCCTGAATTGATACCTGAAATTGATACAAGCGACAGAGCCTGAATTGATACCTGAAGGTAAATGTCTCTTTATTGAAATCCTCAAGGCCAGGTCCTGACACTGGGGCTTAGGCCCGGACCCAGGCCCAATGTCGTGACTTGGCCAGAAGGCTAGGTCCTTGTGCCAGGGCCTCGGCCCAGACCCAAGCCCGATGCTGTGTCCCAACCTGGAGGCCCAGGGTCAGGCCCAGGTCTCAGAGCACAGGCCTCGGAGCCTCTTCTTTGTCCTCTTTTTTTCTTCAGCACTTGCAAGCCAAATGATACCATTTGCTTGCAAGTGCTGAAGGACAAAGAAGAGGCTTAGAGGCCTGGGCCTAGCCCTGGGCATGGTTCAGATATCAGGACCCAACCTCCTGACTGAGGCCCTGGTATTTTGAGGCTTGGCGTAAGCCCTAGGCGAAGCTCCGGCTCTAGGCCTCGGATGAGGTGCCAGGGTTGCGCTTGGCATAGGCCATGGCCCTTATTTGGGCCTCGCCTATGTCCTAGGCAAGGCCTCAGCTTCAAGCCTAGACCTAGGCCTGAATCCTTAATTTAAAACAAAATGAAGGAATAAGATTTGTTTCATTCACGGTTCCCCTAATTCGTCTCTGGGCTCCTAGAATAAAATGAATTAGCCTTATTTGTTGTATTTTGCAGTTTTGTTTTAAATGAATGCAGATCCCTATCACTCAGGCAAGCTCCAGTGTTTGGGCATAAGCAGGGTCAGGAAGACTGTTGCATTGCTGACACATTTTATGGTCTCAGCATTTTCCACCAAGTAGAAGCAGGATTTGTGCATTGTCTTCTAAAAGTGGGAATCAACTGGCTATAGCTTTCAGGTGGGGCTGATACCATGCAGTCTCTTGTATTGGGATTTAACTTTTGTTAGGTATCTGTTTGCAATCTATAAGAGAAGGGAGAAGTAGTTTGATGCTACCATTTACAGTGTTTATCATGTAATAATTTGCCCTCATCCAAGTGGTCTGTATTGTCCCTGCACACATCAACACGAGTGCAAGAAACAATGTGAGATCCTGGTAGAATTTTAAAGTTTCATGTGTAACATTTTATTGCGGCAACTCCTGTATTTCAGAACAAATCAACTTTGAACACAGTACTGTGTTCAAAGTTGATTTGTTCTGAAATACAGGAGTTGCCGCAATAAAATGTTACACATGAAACTTTAAAATTCTACCAGGATCTCACATTGTTTCTTGCACTCGTGTTGATGTGTTCATAGTTAAGTGCAAGCTTTTCTCCAGTACTTTGCTGTATTGTCCCTGCACATGTTCTTAGTTTGTAGGACAAATTATCTTCCAGAATATTAAAAAATTCAAAGAACTCTGATCTGTCCAATGATCTCTTATTTTGATCATCCATGACTGCATAAATCCTTACTGACCTCTCAGGTTGTCCCTTAGGATGTACCTTAACAAGGCAAATTTTTAGCTTGATTTGCCACTATGGCCCTCTCCACAAACTCTACTGGAAATGATTTTTGGCAGAGCTGTCTATTCAACTCTCTCCCTGCCATCCTTTAAGACAGGGCTAGAAGCAGGGCCGTGCAAGGAGATTAGGTGCTCTAGGCACCTTCTGCCTTGTGCCACACCCCCCTTCCTGGTCACGCCAACATACCCCCGCCGCCCCCAGTCACGGCCCTGACTCCCTCCTTTCGAATCTCCATTCCTCTTTGCCGCCGCTGCTCATGGCCCCATATGGCTTGCGACCCCTAATGGTCAGTGCCTAAGACGTAGCTCATCTGATGCTTTTGGAGGCCCTGGGTAGAAGCTTTGAAGAAGTTGATTTTTACATTATCTGGGTACAGGATGTAAAATGTTTGTCATTGTCACACTGTGGGCACTTAATAGCTGCTTTACTGTCTTTAGGGAAATGATTTGTAGGAAAACAGAATTTGAAACAGATTCCTAATTCCTTGAGCAAGTTTTTACATTCACCCACTGGCTTTTCTCTGAGTCCACACTTCTTTAGAGAGTGAAGGTTTTTGTGTAAAGAACATTGTCTGCCTGTATCGTCTCCCTTCTTGTTTGTGGCAGTAGGAAGGGAGGAAGTTGAAAATGCAATGGGTGAAAATTCCATTTTATGCACAAATACAGGTTGTTTTATGTTATCATATGTATTAAGTTGACTGTTTATCCCAGAATGCCTCAGGCTGATCACATCTGATGCATCAAGTATAAAACTTGGATCATTTCTCATTCCTGCTAAGTCCTAGAAGAACTTGGAAAAAGCAGTGAAAGGTGAAAAAGCAATTTACTGTCCATTTCATATTTGAAACCCATTTTCCTGCAGGTTCTATGGCATTCTCTTCAAGATTGGCTTTACTCTATAGGCATTGTCTAGATAGTCGAGGCCTGGAAACTATGGGTCAGCTTTAGTTTTCTCAAGTTCCAGTAGTCGTTCTCCAAGCTCTTGCAGCTTGTAATTATCTTTGTTTGAAATGTTTGTAAAGTTCTCAATCCTCTTGAACAGAGAGCACTCTCAATTGCTTTGGGGCTGCCATAGGTCTTTGCCACATTGCAGTCAGGTCCACTGAGGAATTATGCATTAACCCCTTTATTTTCGCATATTCTGAAGATTTGTATGCCCAGTCATTTCACCAACAGGTTAATCACCTCATTTGGGGTAATGTTCTGTTCTGAGATGATGGTGTTGATTATAGATTTCTGTGCTTTCTAGTTTTCTGGGTGACCATTGAACTTGGTGAGCCCTGTATTGACAAGCTCAAGACCAATCAAATATTTAGAAATATATGACATGTCCATGTCCTTAGTCTGATGAAATAACTGTGGGATACTCTTGGAAGTTTATATGCCTTCAGAGACAACAAGTGTGATCCCTCCCAATAAGTGAGATTGTAAGCCAGGGTGAAAATTTTCAGGCGGTAAGTCTAGGGTATAAATCTGGGCTCTCTTGGACTCTTTGTGAGCTGCTCCCAATAGCATGGGAGGCAGATGACATTTTTCTTGTCAGGAGACAGCAAACAGTCAGAGACTGCTTTGCTCAACAATTTGGGAAATACATCAATAGCCTGCTCCCAGCTCCTAGTCTCCTACTGTCACAGTTTCCTGTCTCTGCCTGTGTGTGGCTTCAGGTGCTCTTATGGCCTCCCTCTATTTTATGTGTGTGGCTTTTGACCAGGGCTGCTGTAAGAGTATCAGGCATTGGAGGTAACACAGCCTTGAACCCTCTTCCACACAGCACTCTTCACACAATATTTAAAATTATGCATTTTTAACTGATTTTTACAAAAAAAAGATATTCAAAATACAGTCTTCTGAAGTAAAATTATCACTCAAAATAACATTATATTTACATGCACTGGTGTGGTGCCAACCAGAAAACCCTGCAAAAAAAACCAAAAACAAAACATGGCATTAGGCATATTGTAATGCATGTTGGATATGAGCTTTACCCTCAGAAAGCCATGAATAAATAATTTCAATTATAATACAGTAAATCTACCATACCAAAACAGCACTAATTGTCATCTCTCAAACAATAACACCCCAATGTATGAAAAATCAAAATTACAAATATATTGTGCCCTAAAATACCAGTATATCTCCTATTAGGAAAAGAGAACAAACAAGGCTGCTATACATCCCTACACAGAAACTATATGCTTGCTAGCATCACCTCAAATAACATCTAAAGAACACAGACAGACCCTCACCAAATACAGAACAAAGTGACCATAAACTATAAAAGAAAACCTTGTAGACAAAAACTGAACTGGAAACCACCAGCCACTTTGTATGCAGTGCAACACTAGGAAAAAAACAAACAGTGCCATTCCTCATAAATCTTCAAACAATAAAATAAAAAAAAACTAATGAAAAGAACAAATATTTAAAAACAAATGATGAATGGAATAATATCCAATAGTTAAAAATTCCTAACAATATTGTATTTGATTTTTTTTAATCTTTATTAAATTCTCCATTTAATACAATGAAATACAAATAATATTGAGCTGTCACAATATAAACAAAGGAAAAAACAGTAACAAGAAAAATAATCAATACAAAAGTCAAAATCCAGTCCATATATAATAGAGGGACTACAAATAATAAGTAATTTAAAAAAGAGAAATAATTTATGAGATCAAGAACATAAATCTTATTTAGCCAGCAAACCCCAAACAGTATCTAAGACCCCACATTAGTTACCCCTCTCTTATCTGAAATAAAAGTTTCCAATTGCAAAGGATCCAGAAAGATAAACTTATTTTTGGAAATGATTATACATTTTCATGGAAATAGCTCCTATAGCCGGAAGCTTTTACCTCAGTGACAAAAATTGTTTCCTACATGCGTTTGAGGCTTGAGAAACATCTGCAAGGACTTGGATCCTTTGACCACAAAAATCATTGTTCTTGAAGTATTTTTGGAAAATTGAATTCCTGTCTTGCTTAGCATAAAACGAAACTAATAAGGTGACTCTCATGGAATCTATATCTATGGAAGATTCCAGAAAATTATTTAACCCAGAGATATCCACAATAGAAAAGTCTTCTCTATTTCCCTCAAGAAATAGACTTTTTAACTTTTCTGCCTAAGTAAATAATATATGTTAGATAGAACAGGGATTTTGTTCTTATCAATAACTAGAATCTCAACAAGATACTGTTATAATCTGGTATGTTTGTAGACCCTGGATTGGGGTGAGAGCTGACTCCACCCACAGGGAGGAGCCCTGTGGGGACTCACTATAATAGGCGTGGCCTCATCTCAGATGGACACAACAGCAAAGAGACTTTATTGTACTGAATGTAGGAAAACCCACCAAGTGGGAAGAGAGAAGCACAGTCCAGAGGAATGGGTAGCTCAATGATGATATCCCCGGTAATGGTCCATGGAGCGGGGTACGCTGGGGAATCCCTCCTTCGATGGAACTTCTCTGCACTGATTCAGTAGAGGCCCGCAGCGCAGGGTATGCTGAGAATCACAGGAGAATGTTGAGAGTAGAGCAGGAGGTCAGCAGAGCTGAATAGCAGATGGGACTCACTCTGAAGTGTGCAAGGAAGATTGCTGAGGCGAACACGGAGGTTCCGTCAGCTGCAGGTAGTGAAGTCACCAGGCTGAACTAGACAAAGCCCAGAGTGGATGAAGAGAGACTCTAGGCAGGAAGGCCCTCTAAGGAGCGGATAGCCAGAACGTGACAAGGCCCCCGAGGAGCGGGTGCCTAGAGCATTCGAGTCTCTGGGTCAGGAATGAGTTCAGCATAGTGAAGTAAAGCGTCTCCAAAGGAGTGGAATTCAGCAGGAAGGAAGTCCTTGCTAACTCGTAGGTAGCTCAGACCGGCTAGCTCAAATACATGCAGACAGATGATGTCATGCGGAGGGGCCACCCCCGAGGTTCCCGCCATGACATGTATAAGATGGGGCCTGGCATGCGCGCATGCCTTACGTAATCCCCGATTCAAGATGGCAGACGGGATTGCCCACACCGTCCCAGGAACGCTGAGGAGAGTGGCATGCAGTGGGAGAGGACTCCAATTGTCCAAGAATTACTGATGCAGGAAAAAAGTAGGTGAGCAACAGAGGTCGCAGCCGTCTGTGACAGACATGCACAACAGATACTTCTTAAACATTTCAAAACATGACATTAATCTTGTAAATGGAAAGTTCAGAAAAGGTAAGTTTTTAGCTCTCAATTATCAAATGATTCTAGATGGTTATTAGCTATTAAACTATCTTATATATAGGCAGTCCCAATATTCTGTAAAGAGAGTACTTGGGAATTAAGAGTAGATTCTGATCTTTCAATCTCTTATGATCATTTCTCATATGCTACCAACATGGATATAGTATGCAAAGAAAAATTACTTATTTGGGAAAGTATCTGGGTCACGTTTTTATCCATCTTAACTGACATTCTCCAAACATAAGTCTATTAATAGACTCAAAATTATCTCCTACCAGAACCAAGTGCAAACAATAAATGTAGACAACAGAGCCCCTACAGACAAAGAGGACTCCACAACAGGTACAAAGAGTACATCTACAGGAGATAATCCTTCAGCTTCCACACCACACCCCTCTCCTGTCAATAAGGACATCAGTCCAATTTGATCTAAATTCTTATGTCACATCTCTCTCTCAAAGGGTGTACTTGGTGGTTGGGATAGTGGCTGATTGGGATGGTGGCTGCCTGGACTAAGAGATGCACCCAAAATGGAGTTCTCCCCATCAAGGTCCCTTACAGGCTAGTCTTGAAATCATTAGATGTGATTGTTAGGGATGTGAATCGTTTTTTGACGATTTAAAATATTGTCCGATATATTTTAAATCATCAAAAATCGTTAGGGCCACGATACAATACCAATTCCCCCGATTTATCGTCAAAAAATCGTAAATTGGGGGAAGGGGGAGGGCAGGAAAACTGGCACACTAAAACCCACCCCCGACCCTTTAAATTAAATCCCCCACCCTCCCGAACCCCCCCCCAAATGCCTTAAATTACCAGGGGGTCCAGCGGCGGTCCGGAACGGCCTCCTGCAATTGAATCATGTTGTCTTCAGCCGGCGCCATTCTGCGCCGCCATTTTGCAAAATGGCGGCGCAAAATGGCAGCGGCCATAGACCAACACGATTCGACTGCAGGAGGTCGTTCCGGACCCCCGCTGGACTTTTGGCAAGTCTTGTGGGGGTCAGGAGGCCCCCCCAAGCTGGCCAAAAGTCCCTGGGGGTCCAGCGGGGGTCCGGGAGCGATCTCCTGCCGTGAATTGTTTTCCGTACGGAAAATGGCGCAGGCAGGAGATCGACTGCAGGAGGTTGTTCAGCCGGGGTTCCGGACCCCAGATCGACTGCAGGAGGTCGTTCAACCGGGGTCCAGAACCCCCACTGAATGACCTCCTGCAGTCGATCTCCTGCCGGCGCCATTTTCCGTACGGAAAACGATTCGCGGCAGGAAATCGCTCCCGGACCCCCGCTGGACCCCCAGGGACTTTTGGCCAGCTTGGGGGGGCCTCCTGACCCCCACAAGACTTGCCAAAAGTCCAGCGGGGGTCCGGAACGACCTCCTGCAGTCGAATCGTGTTGGTCTATGGCCGCCGCCATTTTGCGCCATTTTGCAAAATGGCGGTGCAGAATGGCGCCGGCTGAAGACAACACGATTCAATTGCAGGAGACCATTCCGGACCGCCACTGGACCCCCAGGTAATTTAAGGCATTTGGGGGGGGGTTTGGGAGGGTGGGGGATTTAATTTAAAGAGTCAGGGTGGGTTTTAGGGTGTTTTAGTGTGCCGGTTTTCCTGCCCTCCCCCTTCCCCCGATTTAGCTACGGACCGCCGCTGGACCCCCAGGTAATTTAAGGCATTTGGGGGGGGGGGTTCGGGAGGGTGGGGGATTTCATTTAAAGGGTCGGGGGTGGGTTTTAGGGTGTTTTAGTGTGCCGGTTTTCCTGCCCTCCCCCTTCCCCCGATTTAGCTACGGACCGCCGCTGGACCCCCAGATCATTTAAGGCATTTGGGGGGGGGTTTCGGGAGGGGGGGATTTAATTTAAAGGGTCGGGGTGGGTTTTAGGGGGTTTTAGTGTGCCGGTTCACGATTTTAACGATTTTCACGATACTCTAAACACCCAAACGGCGACGATATGATTCCCTCCCCCTCCCAGCCGAAATCGATCGTTAAGACGATCGAGGACACGATTCACATCTCTAGTGATTGTCCATAGGCCATTGAGTCACCCCAGGTGCAGAAGACTTAGGGGTAGATTTAAAAAAAAAAAAAAAGCGCGGGCATCCATGTGCACACGGCTCCCGGCCGCAATTGGATGCACCTATTTGTTAACATGCGTGCGGCAGTGTGCAGTGCGCATGTTATAAAATCTGATGCTTGTGCATACATGTGTGCCCGATTTTGTATCGACGTGTGCATGTGCATGTGGGTAACCAATTGCGCGCTGGGGGGGGGGATTTTTTAAAAATATGTGCGGAGATGTGATCGCCCATTCCCAGTTTCTTCCCAATCCGTTCCAATTAAGGAGCAGTCTGGGAGTGAAGTTCCCTATCCCCCTTTCTACTCTGCCTCTCTTTTCCCCTCTCCTCTGCGACACCTAAAACCCCTATCCCTACCTTTTTTTTTTTTTTATTTCAGAACTTACTTCTTCTGAATAGATAAAGTTCCGTACTCCGGCAGCCAGGACAGCATCTAATGGCACTGTCCTGGCCAGCACCCGCCCCACCCAGATCCCATCCCCAGCCCACCACTTTTATTGAGCTCATCACTTCCACGCGTAGATGCATGTGTGGCTTGTCCATTTCTAAAATGCACTAGACACGTGCATGGCCAGGCCATGCGCGTATCTCCTGCAATTTATTTGCATGGGCCTTTTAAATTTCACCCTAAAGTTGTTTCTTTACTTTTCCTTTCCCTCCTTATTTTAACATAGGGGCATGAGGCTTTGGCTGTACACCACAGCGCCCAAGGTTATATAGAGCAGAGTTCTCCAGATGATGACATCACTTAACAATATGAAGGAGAAAGAAAGAAGCAATGCTCACATTTCTACTGGCCAGCAAATCAAGGTAGGCTAAATTTGCTGGTGGTATGAGCCATGCAAAGCTTTTTGGTCTCTCCTGAAACTTCCCCTCTAACACTTATGTATTTATTTATTTAAAGAACAGAAAAAAAAAATTAAAACCAGCAGAGAAATCAAAGAATAGCCATAATTGAAACTAATAAAGAAAAATAAATCCTGTGATCTTCATGCCTGTGACCTTTTGATTTCCAGTCACCCTACAATGGTTTTAGATGAGAAGGTGAGAGGAAAGGGCACAAAAACTGTCTTCTGTAGGATATATTTCTCTCTCTCTCTCTCTCTCTCTTTATATATATATACACATATACACAACACACATGCTCTCTTACATGCATACATATACCTACATACATCCATGCTTTCTCTCCCTTTCTCACACACACACATTCCCTCTCCTTCTCCAATACATATACCATGGTCTCATACATACCCATACACGTACCCATGCTCTCCCTCTTTCACACACACACACACACACACACACACACACACGCACATGCGCAATCTGTCTCTCTCTCTCTCATGCATACCCAGCCATGCTTTCTCACACATACACTCCCATAAGAACATAAGAAATTTCCATAATGGGTCAGACCAAGAGTACATCAAGCTATTCTCAAAGGGGTAGATTTTAAAAGCCCTGTGAGTGTAAATCCTGCCCATTTTGCATAGGCCTCCGGCATGCGCGCGTAAAGCCCCGGGACGCGCATAAGTCCCGGGGCTTTCGAAAAGGGGAGGGAGGGGGCGTGTCCGGGGGCGTTCCCGAAACAACACGGCATTTCGGGGGCGGGCCCGGGGGCATGGCGCCGGTCCGGGGGCGTGGCCGAGGCCTCTGGACCAGCCCCCGGGACCGGAGGACGGAGCGGGGCTGCCGGCCGACACGCGCAAAGTTACGCCTGATTTCAGCAGGCGTAACTTTGCCAACAAAGGTAGGGGTGGGTTAGGTAGGGGAAGGGAGGGGAAGGTGGGGGGAGGGCGAAGAAAAGTTCCCTCCGAGGCCGCTCCGAAATCGGAGCGGCCTCGGAGGGAACAGGCAGGCCGCGCTGGGCTCGGCGCGCGCAGGTTGCACAAATGTGCACCCCCTTGCACGCGCCGACCCCGGATTTTATAAGATACGCGCGGCTATGCGCGTATCTTATAAAATCCAGCGTTCTTTTGTTCACGCCTGCTGCGCGAACAAAAGTACGTGCTCGCGTATCTTTTGAAGATCTACCTCAGTATATATTGGCCAGCCTTCAGGCTGGCATTAAATGTGACATCAAAATGGCACTAGTCTCAGACCTAGTCAGCACTATATTCTTGTCAAATTATTCAAACATTCAGCCATGCAAGAAAATGATGTCCTATCTCCACAGGTATTTTTCTGCATTGTTGGTCCAGAGTTCTCAGACTTATGTAGGAATCTCTGGCCCAAGGAGAGATGGCCTGTTACAGCTGGGATCCACTTGCTTGGCCAGTGGGAATAAAAACATGTCACAAGTAACATTTTTCAGATTATTTGTTTCACTTCAAAAGTAATTGCAGAGTTAAAAATGTAAGATTGACTTCCAAGCAATTGCATAAAACATTTAGCAAGAGTCCAGTAACATTTCAAGAGCCACGCTGACAGCCTGGGAAACAGAGCATATGTAAAGGTTGCATATGCAGCAAAAGTCCATAAATGCAATCAACAGATCCATAAACTGGAGACAGCCTGGCAAAGCAGATGTAGCATTCAAGAGTTGTTGACGATCCACCATTTCAGCAAAAAAGCAGTGAATGAACAGGCATGGAACCACCATTTCTGCAGACTGCAGTGACAAGCAGTAATGATGAACCCATCTACAAAAAGAAGAGAAAAGAAAAACAAAAGGGATAAATGCAAATCTGAAGCCCAAAGATGTACTGTCTAGTACCTACTGTGGTACCAGCAAAAAGCATTACACAAAAATATTCGTGCATAGATACTCATGGAAGGAGAAGAGACTCGTGGCAGTGATGGGTCCAGCAATGACTCAAATGAGGCATCTGAATGGGAGAAGTGCTTGAATAAAGATGAGACTTCTGAGTGTGAGATGCATCTATGCCAAAAAAAAAAACAGGAGAGTTGCCACTATCTCTGCATACTGCAATGAAAATGATGTACTCGCCTGCAATAGGAAGAGAAAAGAGAGAAAAAGTGGGAAATGCAAGCTTAATTCTGTCCAATACCCACAGGGGAACCAGCAAGAATACTGCTGTGGAATGTTGGAGTGTAAATACGTAAAGAGAAGTGATGAGTAGCGGTAGTTGGTTCAGTGATGGCAAAGGCAGGAGTTAATTTCGGCAGGCACCGGGCAAGTGTACAGAAAAGCAGAAAAAAAAACTGCTTTTCTGTAGCAATATTAAGTCAGAGGCCCCAAAAATTTAAAAAAAATCATTAAAAAAAAAAAATTCAGCCCGCGGCTTGCGGGTTGGAAGACGGATGCTCAATTTTGCCAGCGTCCATTTTCCCAACCCGTGGCTGTCGGTGGGTTCAACAACCGATGCTTCTGTCAATAAGGAGGCGCTAGGGTTGCGCTAGTATCCCTAGCGCCTCCTTATTACCGCGGGCCCTCATTTGAATAGAAAATTGCGCGCCCAGGAGAGTGGCCTGGGAGAGCGTTGGGAGAGCGGGCACTCACCTCGGAGCGCCGGCTCTCCTGTGCATTTTACTGTATCGGCCCGAATGTTTTCCTGTTCTCAAGGCAGGGGGATGCATCCAGGAAACCTGATGGATAGGTATGTGCCAGCCACCAGTCACAGAAAAGAACTGGGAGAAAGTCGTCAGTCAGCATGGCGATTGTGAGATAGTCATTGTGTATGGATCGGGATAGGTTCAGTTGGATTCCTTGGGGTCCAGCATAGGTTTGAGTCTAGATACAGTCAGAAATAGTTCAGTACAGCGATAATTTGCCTCAAGGATATGGATCTCCATGGTTCCCACCTCTGCGCCTGCACAGGGGGCTGTGCAGGGGGCAAAGTTTGATGAAGAGCCTGCCTACTGTGGGAACATGAGCCTGATTGTATGGGTAAAGGTGCTGTTCATTTCCCATATGAATGAGACAAGTCTTCATAGGACACCAATAATCTCATTGGATGAAGCTTGAACTCTATCTGCCAAAACGTGACTGCAGCAGAGATCTCCCTTACAGTCTGTGGAGGAGGAGCAATGATCCCACAGGTGGGAGGGAAGAAGGAAGAAGAATCCTACTAGACAGCAAGGCTGGAATATTATGGAGAGGAAGCATCAGCCACGCAGACAGATGGAAGAGGTGTCTAGTCAGCCTGCCTAGTCAGCCCACGTGGCCAGATGAAGAGGCAGCAATGGCCCATGCAGCTAAAGAAAGAGGAGGACGTCTATCTGCCATTTGGGCTGATGAAGGATGCTTCTGCAACTGATTGTTTCAAGGCAGGAGAGAGAGAGAGAGAATGAATGAATGAGCGTGTGTAAATTTTTGTGTGTGAATGGGATGTGTGTATGAGTGGGCATGTGTGTGTGAGAATGAACATAAAGTATATGTATGAGAAAGTGAGATGAATATGGGAGTGTGTTAGAGTGTGTGTGTATGAACAAAAAAGAAAAGTTTATGTGCTTACTTCCTGGACCTACTCTTTATATCCCCCTACCTGAATCAGTGAAAGTCTCAAGATGATTCAAAATCAAATGTTCCCAGTTATACACATTGTACAATTTTGCAACAGTACCTACAGAACCTGGATGTAATCCGCTTTGAAGGGCTGAAAAGTGGAATATAAAAATCAGATAAATAAAAATACTTTGTATTGTTTTGTTGTGTTCTAGTATGTAATGCCGTCACTCTTTAATTTTACTATGATCCACTTTGAAGTGGTTGAACAACTATGAAAAAAGGAATAGAAATCCTAAATTACTTTACAGCATGTTATATAATTTATTATGGTGTTACTTTATAGGATATCATTTCATTCCCTATAACATTATGCAAACTTAGAAATTAAAAATTGCAGGTGCTTACGATATTCAGATATGTTTTTTTTCTAATCTTATCATTATCAACATTTAAAGGTGAATTTTCAAAAGTTGTTCATGGAAAAATCAGCATATACATGTGTAAATAGCATATACTCACACATTTGCTATTATATAAACCTCAAAATACACAGTAATGGTACGTGAGTAAATTTGAATGTGTAAAAAAGAGGCAGGCGAGAGGCATTCTGGGATGGGACTTTGTTGCTGCTTAGTTGAATAAATTGGAACTTATCTGAATAAATGCAATATGTATTTGTGAGGATTTTTTTATGTGGACGTGCATGTTGCAGGGTAAATTTGCACGTATTTTTTTCCTGTGGCATCCCTACGGGTTGACCACGAGATGTCACCTAGTCCTGGTGGAAAGAACAAATAAGAGGAGCGAATACCATTTTACAGCGCCTCCTCTATGAGGTGTAAGCTCAATGGGTAGACCCTGCTATAACTAGGAGAGTAGGATGAGATTCAGGAGGAGTTAGAGGGGGATGTTAAAGGAGAGAGGAGCCCTGTTGGAGTGGGTCCCTTTCATTTGGATGAGGCCTACTGCTTTTCCACAGATATCTTTGAGAAAAGACCTGCCTATGCGTTTCCTGCCAGGTCAGGGGCTAATATAGAGAGATCAAGAGAATTTTATTAAGAATTGGACTGTGTTAACAAATAGTTGCCTGAGTTACAGTCTGGAGCACTGAGGAAAATTACCACTCTGGATCAAGATTTACACTTAAATAATGATTTATACTTTCGAATAATAGAAGGACTAAGGGGCATTCCATGAAGTTCGGAGAAAGTTCTTTTTCACTCAATGCACTATAAGGCTCTGGAATTTGTTGTCAGAGGATGTGGTTAGTGCAGTTAGTGTAGCTGGGTTCAAAAAAGGTTTGGATAAGTTCTTGGAGGAGAAGTCCATTAACAGCTATTAATCAAGTTTACTTAGAGAATAGCCACTGCTATTAATTGCATCAGTACCATGGGATCTTCTTAGTGTTTGGGTAATTGCCAGGTTCTTGTGGCCTGGTTTGGCCTCTGTTGGAAACAGGATGCTGGGCTTGATGGATTGGTCTGACCCAGCATGGCAATTTCTTATGTTCTTATGTAGAGACCGGGTCACTGAGTCCTATCTACAGTGAGGGGAGGTTGTTTACCCCTTCTCTCATGAGTGATTTAATGCCTTCCCTTCTGGGAGGCTCAAAAGAAAAATCACAAATAAAAGATTGAAGAGCATCAGTGAAGACCCTCAACAGGAACTTCGACCTGTGCACAAGTGCAGGTTGGGTCATGGTGTGAAGTCTGCTGGATCCAGGAAGGACTGAAAATTCAGAGGGAATCTGTCATAGCCTGGGACCCTTTAGATGTAGGGGACCACTAATCTGTCACTTAAAAGGAGTTAGGAATTGCCTTGGAACCTGGATTGCAGCACTTACACAGAGAAAGAGAAGGGACACTCATTTCTACAGACATTTACATCACCTGGACACTACATAAGAACAGAAGAAAATGCCATACTGGGTCAGACCAAGGGTCCATCAAGCCCAGCATCCTGTTTCCAACAGTGGCCAATCCAGGCCATAAGAACCTGGCAATTACCCAAAAACTAAGTCTATTCCATGTTACCATTGCTAATGGCAGTGGCTATTCTCTAAATGAACTTAATAGCAGGTAATGGACTTCTCCTCCAAGAACTTATCCAATCCTTTTTTAAACACAGCTATACTAACTGCACTAACCACATCCTCTGGCAACAAATTCCAGAGTTTAATTGTGCGTTGAGTAAAAAAGAACTTTCTCCGATTAGTTTTAAATGTGCCCCATGCTAACTTCATGGAGTGCCCCCTAGTCTTTCTACTATCCGAATGAGTAAATAACCGATTCACATCTACCCGTTCTAGATCTCTCATGATTTTAAACATCTCTATCATATCCCCCCTCAGTCGTCTCTTCTCCAAGCTGAAAAGTCCTAACCTCTTTAGTCTTTCCTCATAGGGGAGCTGATCCATTCCCCTTATCATTTTGGTAGCCCTTCTCTGTACCTTCTCCATCGCAATTATATCTTTTTTGAGATGCGGTGACCAGAATTGTACACAGTACAATTGTACACCATTGCCCATTTAATCCTATGGTCTCACCATGGAGCGATACAGAGGCATTATGACATTTTCCGTTTTATTCACCATTCGCTTTCTAATAATTCCCAACATTGTTTGCTTTTTTGACTGCCGCAGCATACTGTAGCGACGATTTCAATGTGTTATCCACTATGACACCTAGATCTCTTTCTTGGGTTGTAGCACCTAATATGGAACCCAACATTGTGTAATTATAGCATTGGTTATTTTTCCCTATATGCATCACCTTGCACTTATCCACATTAAATTTCATCTGCCATTTGGATGCCCAATTTTCCAGTCTCACAAGGTCTTCCTGCAATTTATCACAATCTGCTTGTGATTTAACTACTCTGAACAATTTTGTGTCATCTGCAAATTTGATTATCTCACTCGTCGTATTTTTTTCCAGATCATTTATAAATATATTGAAAAGTAAGGGTCCCAATACAGATCCCTGAGGCACTCCACTGTCCACTCCCTTCCACTGAGAAAATTGCCCATTTAATCCTACTCTCTGTTCCTGTCTTTTAGCCAGTTTGCAATCCACGAAAGGACATCGCCACCTATCCCATGACGTTTTACTTTTCCTAGAAGCCTCTCATGAGGAACTTTGTCAAACGCCTTCTGAAAATCCAAGTATACTACATCTACCGGTTCACCTTTATCCACATGTTTATTAACTCCTTCAAAAAAGTGAAGCAGATTTGTGAGGCAAGACTTGCCCTGGGTAAAGCCATGCTGACTTTGCTGACATTGATTACCTTTTCACTAAATCAGTAAAATTAATTTTGAGCACCCAAACCTGTGTCCTGCATTTATTGTCCTGATCAGCCTTAGAATTACACTAACCAGCTGCCCACCAGAAAGGAAGTCACCTCACTGCCTGGACCACAAACATCTGCTTTCACCTATAGAAAGAACTCACCTCTGGGGTATTACAAGTGGAGGGGACCTGTGGCAAAGGAAAAATAGCCGCCAAACAATCCAAATTACTTTGTGTTCCCTTAGAGGAGATGCCCATCAGAAGAAAAGGGTTACATAACCTACATATATCATAGAGTATGTGAACAGGTTACACACAGGATTAGATTTTCACTCCGCCATATACATGCATATATGTGCACGTGTGCAGTTATTTGAAAGTTATCCTTTTATTATTTATCTAGTTTCCAATAAGACCCCTGCTCTTAAGAGTTCTCAAAACAGCTATAGCCATTGTACCAGAATTAATCCTAAGCACTGTAAATAATCAACAAAGCATTAAAAGAAATAGTATCACTAAAAAAGATGGTGATGATGGTGGTAACAGTCCAGGGGAAGGATGGCCAAAGGGAGGAGATCTGTGTGTGTGTGTGTGTGTGTGTGTGTGTGTGTGTGCGCGCGCATCCTGGCCAGGGATCTGTTACTGGTAGTACCATGTTGGGGGTGGGGGGATAAAGTTACAGATGCAGCAGCTTTCCATCAAGAAATAGAAGCCCTTTATTTCAGGAGAGCAGTGTTAAAAATCATTTTGTAAAACACAGCCTGAAAAATCTTTAGCTTTTAATGGCAGGATGCCAAGTTACTGAAATGATGCATTTCACTGGGAGTTGCAGGCCAGAGGCAGAGACCATCCATAGACAAAACAAAGATAAATGATGGGTAACTTCAGCTGCAGGCAATGCATGATCTCCTATAGTTGTATCACGGATAATAATACTCTACCATGACCAACAGCAGTGACTACTTCTCTTTAGACGGTACTGAAGCAAAACATAGCTCTGACATTTTTTTTTCTTGAAAAACAATCCATATTAATTGTTGCTATTCACCGTGTGATTCATCTATTGATTCATTCCTTGCAAGATGTATTTATTTATGTTTATTGTGTGCTTTTCAGGGCGAACCTTCTCAGAATACATTACTATTATGCAGCAAAGTGTAAAATCAACAACACAATGAAATCAGGTTCACATCTGTCACAAAGTACATAAATTCCTATCAACTCCCTGAGGATATTCAAACTTTCAAGGCAAAGAATGTCCAAAATAAAACAACCTTGTCCATTATTCAAGTGAAGTGGCAGATCACCTTTGGAAACAGAAGTGCACAACATGCACTGGCAGCCTACTCTAAATCAGTCTCAGCTAGAAAATTGTACATTTAAGAAAGAAATGAGAATGTCAAATGCATGAAAGGAAAAGTTACGGCATGGAATACATGTGTAAGAGTAAGTGTTAATTTAAAAAGCATGAACTATGTCAGAATCTATCAAGTGTAATCCTTTAACTTTTATTTAAATTCCAGAGTCCATCATGTTATAACAGATACAAATACATTATCACCAGCTGTACCTGGTATTGTATTTATATATTGTATTTATATATTGATGGCAATTTTGAAAACTATAAGGCCAATGGGTTGTCTGGACAAAACTCAAAATTTAAATATTCCACCACCTCCATCTCACTCCCTGGCTAAATTTTGTCTGCAAAGAGAAGTTGCTGGGGCCATTCCCAGAATGTAGTTTCACTTTATAAAGACAGGCAGCACTCCATCCCTCCCCATCTCTGCTACTCCCTCCCTCTCCACTACAGGTGGTGTTGGTGATGGTAGTGGATGGCTAACTACAGCTGGCACTACAGCGGCATTGGCAGGTGGGGCCTCTTGCATCATCTCTTCCTCTTTGTCATCCTCCTGTTTCTCATCGGAGGAGGAGCTGGTGTGAAAACAGGGGTGCTAAATACAGCATCATAAAAACTGTAAGTTTGTATTCTATTTATGAGAGGGGAGGAGGCAAAGAGATATGATGTGAGACACCCATCTGCTTTAAGGGTTTGCAAGGCCATAAATGGGTTACATAAGAACATAAGAACATGCCATACTGGGTCAGACCAAGAGTCCACCAAGCCCAGCATCCTGTCTCCAACAATGTCCAATCTAGGCCATAAGAACCTGGCAAGTTCCCAAAAACTAAGTCTATCTATGTTGCTCTTAACTGTTAACTGTCTAACAGAAATGGAGACTTCTGCACAGTTGGCTTTTACAGCATTGTGCCTACTGAGTGATAGCAACTCCGGAGATAGGCTCTGTTAGCAGGGCAGTGTTTCTATAGTGTGCCTTGGATTCCAATGCCTTTGTAGGGAGATAGCCCATGTTTTACCACTGAATCACCAAAAATGAATCATAATAGCCAAAGAAGTGTACAGGCCAGTGGGCTGACAAGCCCCAGACACTGTCACAGCAAGAGAAAGGATTTACCGAAGTGAACTTTAAAACAGCACTGTCTCAGAGGAAAATGCAGGACATTGATACACTGAAGGATACCTTATCAAGATGTGTCCGTTTGTATGTTCCTGTGTCAATAGGAGCAAAGCAGATAGACAGAACAACTTAAGCCCATTAACAGGAGTCATGGATGAGTCAAAGCAAGCAAAGGTCAGAAAGGAGGGGGGCAGTCAGAGATGGAGAAAAGCACCGCACTGGCAGACAGCTTGGCATACAGACGTGACAGTTCTCCCCCCCCCTAAAGAAATGGGGAGGGGTAACAAGCCCCCCCCCCCAAGGAATTGGGGAGGGTGGAAAAGTCATGCAAAGCAACAAAAGACCCTCAGGCCACTACAAGGTTATACATGAGATTATGCATATTCATCAAGTGGAAAGTACAAGATAGGAGGGCAAAGAAGAAGAAGAAAAAAAAAAGATTCACAAGCCCTAAAAGCGAAGGACCCCCTGGGGAAGCGAACACTGATGGAAGCAAATCTGAAGAGCATCCCTGAAAAGAAAGGGGAACCTTAAGCAGGCCACTAGCCCTGCTATTGAGGAGAGAGAAGACTTGGTGTGGCCAAGAGACCAGGCCAGGAGACCGGAGAGAGGAGACACCTGATCAGGTACAGAGAGTGACATGGAGTCTAAAAAGGTGAGGGGCGAGAGCCAGCCCCAGATAGCCCGACAAGTACCAGAGCCCTTCTCCTTCCAGGACCTTGGCCAGCTCTGCCCTTGCCAAACCCAAGAAGTAAGTCTTTCCCCACACACATTCTCCAGACCTCCAGCCAGCATCTGCTTCAGAGGTAAACAGAGAGATATTGCTTGAAGCTGGGACTAGGGGTAAGTAATTTAGCCATAAGTTTTAATAGAATTAAGCAGGCTAAACTTTATGGCATGTCTATTACCACCCATGTTATGGAACTTTCTTTAGGGAAAACTGGTGCTTAGTGGCCAGGATGATAGAGACAGAAATTGTTGTTAATTTCTAAATGCTACTGATCTAATAAATAAAAACCTATTTCTGAGGAGAATATACATTGTCTTTTCCTCTCTTAATATCACAGTTAAGATGGGAGGGAATCTGGTAGTGTCTTGTAGGAGACAGATCCCTGCACCCCTAAATTTGCTTACACCTCTGCGATCATGATGCTGCAACCAGGCATTGGGGGTAGGAAGAAATACAAATTTTGTTTTGTTTTTCATTTTTTTGGGTGCGTATCCCCAAGAATTTCATTTTGTTTAATTTTTATTTAGTTTAAAAAAAAAAAGGAAAAAAAAGAAACAGGGCCTACAGAGGCATCCCATCCCCAAAACCCATCCCTACCACCTGAAAAAGTGCCATGATTAGGATCTTCCCTTAGACCCACTTACCCGGTCAGGCAGGGATCCAATAATGATGCCTAGGTCTAGGCTGAAGCATTGGCTTTGATTAGGCCTAGGCTGCAGTTAGGTCACTGCTACCTCAACCTAGGCCCTACCTTAAGCCCAGGATTTAAGGCCTGGTCCCAATGCCTCAGCCTAAGCCCAATGACAGGGCTTCGACCAGATGCCAGGGCTCAGACTCAGCCAAGTCCAGGGCCCAGATATAGGCCCAATATTGAGACACAGTCAGGAGGTCAAATCCTGACATCAAAGCATTGCCCGGAGGTTAGGTCCTGGGGCCTGTCCTTGACCTTCCCAAGTTACGGGTCCCAGGCCAATGCTGGTTCCCAGTCTGGAGGTTGGATCCTAACTCTGGGGCTTGGTCTACACCAAGGCCTGGACCCATGCCTGATGCTGGGGCCTGGAATGGATGTCAAGTCCCAACACCTGGCCTCTGTTTTGGCCAAGGCCCAAGCCCAAACCCATCTCCTTGGACTGGTTAGATGTTGGATCCTGATGCCAGGACCTCATCCTCGACTCAGGCCTGATGCCAAGGCCATACACCAAAATGGTGACTCCTCTGAAGAGGTAAGCACAGGAGTTCATTAAATCTGGCACTTTCCCAACAGAAGCCATCATTTTAAAGAAGAATGAAGAGGATGATGCTATGAGGTCTGGGCCAAGGCATGGGTTTGGGTCCAGGGGAGCCTAGGCATCAGGCTCTGGCCTACCGACCGGGCCCAGGTATTGGGCCTTGGTCTAGGCCAAGGCCCAGGAGTTGGGACCCCTGGGAATGAGCCTTGACCTAGTCCGAGGCCAAGATGTCAAGACCTAGCCTTTGGATTGGGTCCCATCATCAGGCCTGGGTCCCAGGCCATGGTCTAGGTTGTGACTCAGGTGTCGGGACCCAGTCTTTGGGCTGGGCCCTGGCATTGGGCCTGGGTCTGGGTCGAGGCCCTGTGTCAGGACCAGGCATCTGGCTGGGACCCAGCTTTGGGCCTGTGCCTAGGCCATGATGTTGGATCCCTAACATCAGTAAGTAAGGGCCAGGTTTTCCCTCCCTGGCAAAAAGTTTGGGGTCTTGGCCAAGGCCCCAGTCATACTTGGGCCTAAGCCATGGCCCCTGCTCCAGGCCGTGGCCTATGCCTAGGTGAGACCCTGGCCTCAGACCAAGGCCGAAGCCCTGTATTTGCATCCAGGCAAAAGCCTATGCCACTGCTTTGGGCCTCGACCTATTCCCTGCATGAGGTCCCATCACATCACTTTTTTTTTTAAACAAACAAGAAAATCACCAAATTTTGTACGCTTTTCAATTGTTTCTTTTTGAGAACGAAATGAGACAAAATAGAAAATTTTGTTTTATTTTCTTTTTTGTTTCTGCTGAATGCCCATCCCTAATAAGCATTGAGATTCCTTGTTATAGGTTTATAGTTGGCTTGTGATTTCTGTTATTATCTTATTACAAGGGAGTCCATGACCATGGGTTTGTGCGTTGACCATCATTCTGCTGGATGGACACCTTTGGGTTCTGGATGGTTGGTGCTTTATTTGCAGGAGGCATACTTCAATCTGATAGCTAGGACAGAGTTCAGTTGACTTGTAATGTAATAGTGCAACTAGAAAGACAATGCTGACAACTGCCAGATGAGTGTTATGTGAGCTTACCTCTGGCCCACTCCTGCCTCATGTGTAGCTGCTTCATCCATTACCCTTCCAAATGGTGCAGCTCCTGGGGTATTTTTCTCTTCAGATCTTCAATCTGTACAGCTGAGAACTTTTTATCAATATGCTTTAATCATATGATGCAGGTTCCATGACATCCACAATTCAGGTTTCCGTTTATACCAACTAAGCCTTTATCCACCCTAGCAATCTCTACTGTTTCTTCTATCATAAATATATACTGTTAGGTTCCCATTCCACCACCACCAAAGATTGTCGCAACAATTGACACTTTTATGCTAACAGTTGTAGTCTTGAGTGCTCTTTGCTCATCACTCATGGAGTGCTATAATGGCATTACTGCTCTGCTTCTCCCATAGCTCTGGATATGGGCCTGCACACAGCCTGAGTGTGTCAATGTGTGATGAAGCACCTTAAAACGTGAAACCTTTTACTTTGTTTCTGGGTAAAACATTATACAGAGTGCAAGAGCCTCCACCTAGTTCATCATTTTGCACAAGTACCCAGGTTGTCCTCTCTTTATTTGATTCCTCTGTTTGTATAGCAAGCTATTTTACCTCCCGGGAATAGGAGGCTCCATGATGGAACTCCAGGTGTAGGTCCTGCCAGGCCTACCCCATCCATCTTGAATTTCTACAGACCCCTCCGATGAGGAAGGGGAGCCCTTATTCCTTACAATTCAAGGGGCCAGCCTGGCCATGCCCTGCCAGAAAAATTAGTTTGTTTATCTTTTGTCGAGGATGCCATTTTGGAATGTGCCTGTCCCAGCATAATCAGACATGTAAGCACATGCATGCTATATAATGCATATGTACTTGAGATTGCAAAGCATGCGCAAAATGTGTGTACAAAAAATATGCATGTGTACTTTGGAGGGGCCTCCTTTTTGTAGTTAACTGAACTTTCTTAATTCAATTTACATTAGCAAGTTATCACCTGTTTTGAGATGTGTTAAATGACTTCACAGTAGAGGATCTCAATAAATAGAATGTAGGATAAGCATATTATGTTATCCATCCTATGCTTAGTAAACTAAACATTCATTTACATTTGATGTTCCTTTATTTCCATTTGTATAACATGTTAATTTAAGCATGGTTATTCTTTATTCTTCTTGGACCTCTTCAACCTGCACAGTAACAAGAATGCCTTTTTTATGTTGTTGTTGTTGTTGTTGAATATTTTTTATTATTAACTGCTTTGTAAGGTACAGTTGACAATTCTCGTAGCACAATACAAGAACAATAATCAGGGAAAATGTGTATGGCAAACAAGGGGGGGGGGGGTGAAGGGAGTTAGTATACCAAAGTTTGAAAATTAACAAGAATGCCTTTAACATTCACATTAGAGTTTAAGTATAAAAATCAAGCTGGCTATCTTAAGTTACTGAAATGTGGGCATTCCCAAGTCATGGTTGGGTTGAGGCGGAGGTGGGATTTGCGCCGGACTGCCGACTCGATGCACCTGCTTCGCTCGTGCCCACCCCGCCGACCCAAAGCTGCCTTCGACTGTTCGGCTCGCTGCCCTCGACCGTTCGGCTCGGCTGCATCCGCTGCACTCGGCTCGCTGCACTCGGCCTCGGACCCACCAGCGGCCTACCTTGCTTCCAGGAGTACTGGAGAGGCTCGAACCACCGCCGCATGACACCACCGGACCACCCCATTCCGACGCATCACATCTGGCCCTGAAGGCCCTTTAAACCCGCAGGCAAGTCTGACTCCGTTCTCTTTGCGCCAGACTGCCGACTCGATGCATCTGCTTCGCTCGCGCCCACCCTGCCGACCTGAAGCCACCCTCGACCGTTCAGCTCGCTGCATTCGGCAGGGGCGACCCACTGGGGTCTGAGCCCGAGGACGAGGCCAAGCCAAGCCACCAGCAGGCACCCTCTTCATTATATACCTCCTTCCCCTCTGCCATCTCCTATCCAAGCTCAGTCTTCCGCACTTTATATATGTGGATGACGTTCAGATTCTCATTCCCATAACCGATACCCTACCTAATGCTATGAAGACCTGGGAATCAGCCCTCGCATCTATCAGCTCCCTGCTCTCTAACAAGTACCTCACGCTCAATACCTCCAAAACAGAGCTCTTATACATCTCACCCCACCATAACAACCCCAACCCTCCCACACCTAACACACCACCCCCACCACCTCCTTCTCCCAACACTGTTCGCAGCCTAGGCGTCACCCTGGACAACCACCACAACCTAAAAAATTTCATCAACTCTACCCTTAAAGATGGTTTCTTCAAGCTTCACATGCTAAAAAAACTGAAACCTCTACTTCATCTTAATGACTTTCACACAATCTTCCAAGCCACCATATTATCCAATCTTGATTATTGCAATGCCATCCTCCTAGGCCTCCCTAAAAATGCCCTCCAGCCCCTTCAGATGCTCCAGAACTCTGCGGCATGTATCCTTACTAATGCCCACCGATATGATCACATCACCCCCATCAGATGCTCCAGAACTCTGCGGCACGTATCCTTACTAATGCCCACCGATATGATCACATCACCCCCATCCTCAAACACCTACATTGGCTGCCTATCACATCACAGATTATATACAAATCCCTCACCATCATTCATAAATCCATTCATAACCCTGACATGCCCTGGTTCAAAGAACACCTCCAATTTCATACCCTTGACAGACCTACCAGATCCCAACACCATGCGACACTGCCAACACCCTTGCCTAAACTGACAAAACTTAAGTCTACCAAAGAACATGCCCTCTCCATCGCTGGGCCTCCCCTTTAGAACAAGATGCCCCCCCAGTCTTCGCCAGGAACTGTGCCCAAAAAAATTCAAACAGTACCTCAAGACCTGGCTCTTTAAACAGGCATACACCTAACTGACCTCTACACCCAGCCTGTTTTCACTCCACCTCTCTGTAAATACCCCTGCATAATTCTCCTTAAATTACCCTCTTAACAATTCTGGTAATACATAATCCCTAAATCCCTTTAAGTCCTACCCTCCTGTTTTATTGCTCCTCCCTGTTTATACATCCCCCCTTTTAGGTCTCAGTGAATTTTCTCCTTAGCATGTTTTATCTTCCTGTACATCTCCCCTGTACAGTTCCCCAGTACATCTCCATAAGACCATAAGACCATAAGAACATGCCATACTGGGTCAGACCAAGGGTCCATCAAGCCCAGCATCCTGTTTCCAACAGTGGCCAATCCAGGCCATAAGAACCTGGCAAGTACCCAAAAACGAAGTCTATTCCATGTTACCATTGCCATCCCCCTTGCCTGTACTATATACCCCTTCCACATAGTTAATTATTACTGTTGCTCTTATAATCCTGTTACTACATTGATACCTGTTCATTGTAAAGCCTCTTGCTGCATTAAGTTTCCTGTAAACCGGAGTGATGTTCTCAATGTAACCGGTATATAAAAATGCTTACATACATACATACATACATACATACATACATAAATAAATAAATAAACTGTCTAGCTACAATTTCCAGTGATAGCCAACTAAGGAACCGATTTACCAAAAGTTTTCTCCCATTCTTTGTCTACGGGAAAAATGCTTGTTACTGTAAATGACACTCTAAGGTAGCTAGATATCCCTGATCATAAGAATAAAAATTCAGATCCAATAGGCTTTAATCTATCTATCTATGTTACAGATAGCTAGCTTGAGATGTATTTTCAGTCAAAACCTAGCTATCAAGGTTGCAGCTGAAACTTTACATAAAAATAGCTGACTTTATCATTGCCTGAAATCATGTCATTGAGTGCCTTAATGAAAACCCCTTACGGCTTGATTCTTAAAGACATTTCTCCCATTCTGTATTTATGGGGGGGGGAGAGGGGGGCAGCTCAGGGAATCAGAGCCTTAATTTCTATACTCTGCATTTAACCCCTACAGGCAATTAAGTATGATTTTAAAATATATATTTATAATGAATATGCCAAAGTGAAAATCACTGATGTGAAGAATACAGGGGGATGAATATATTTCTCCTCTTTTAGTGAGTTCTTTTTCATAATAGAAAGATACCATTCAGATACACAGCTATTTCTGGTACTATATTTTCCTTCTAATCATTTCTTGGGCTTCCAGTTCAATCATAGCTTGCCTGAACTAAAAGCTCTGGTTCAATGAGCCTTCATTCAGTTATCTGGGGATGTCTCTAAACTTCTACCTGCTGGTACCTTAATACACAGAGTAGAAGCAGGCACCTTACAGGGTCCAGATCAGTCTGAATATATATATATATATATATATATATATATATATATATATATATATATTGTGTGTGTGTGCATGTATGTATTTGTGTGTGTGTGTGCATGTATGTATGTATTTATATTTATACATCTATAGTCAAACTCTCTATCTATATATTTATATTTATCTATTATTCCATATTCAAAAGGATTTGACAAACTTGGTAATTAAATATATTTGCTCACTGAATGGCTAAGTTTTATCCAGATAAGTTACTACCCAGCTAACATTTAACTGGAGAAAAGAGACAGTGAAGGGGCATTCTAGGGTGAGGTTTAAATCTAGCCAGGAAATGCTAAAAATCAGTATTTCCAAACACAGTTTAGCTGGTAAGTCTGGTCACAGTAGAGAGCAGGTCTAAAGTTGTTCAGGTACCCATACCCTGAGAACTTTAGATCTACCTGACTATATTAAGCATTTAAACAGTAAGGTGTAAAAATAATCCAGTCCAACTTCTAGGACAGCAGTGGCTTAGTCCCCAGCACCTTCCACCCCCTAAAATAATTGCAAAAATGTGTGAGCGTAGTGCCCAATCCCATACCTTCCTCTTGTTTTCAAAATAATTAGAAACAATTAGAGGTCTTATCTGCCTGAGGCCCATTTGCTCCCCAAAAACATTAGAATTAAAATTCTAACTCCAGGCACCTTGTAGCCACTACTCTAACCTTGGCATACTTGCAATTCCTACTACCACCATCCCAGATCTCCTAGAACCCCCTCCCCCCCCCCCACGCCCCCCAAACCCAAAGGACATACCAGGAGCATGGTTAAGTTTAGATATTTCCTAAGTCGACTTGATTAGTAGCAAACCTTTTTTAAATCAACTACACTAACTGCCTTGACTACATCCTCTGGCAATGAATTCCAGAGCTTACTTGTGCGTTCAGTGAAAAATAATTTCCCTGATTTGTTTTAAATGTGCTACTTGCTAACTTTATGGAGTCCCCCCATAATCCTTATATTATCTAAAAAGTAAATAAACGATTCACATTTACCAGTTTATTCCTTTCATGATGCTATAGACCGCTATCATATCCCATCATATCTTCATATAGGAGCTGTCCATCCTCTTTATCATTGTGGTCACCCTTCTCTGTACCTTCTCCAGCACAAGTATATCTTTTTTGAGATGTGGCGACCAGAATTGTACACAGTACTCAAGGAGTAGTCTCACCATGGAGTGCCAAAGAGGCATTATGACATTCTCCATTTTATAGGGATGTGAATCGTGTGCCCTATCGTCTTAACGATTGAAATCATCTGGCAGGAGAAGAAAATCGTGTTTGGCACGATTTTTTAGTTAAAAAATCGTTTTTTCCGATTAGTGCGCACTAACTCCCAGTTTGATTAGTGGAGGCCGATGGCCCGGGAGCGGGAGATCGCTCCCGGGACCACCACTGGACCAACAGGTACCTGTAAAATGTTTTTTGGGGGGTCGGGAGGGTTGGGGAAGCTAAGGGATTAGTTTTAAAGGGTCAGGGTGGGTTTAGGGGTTATTTTTGTGTGCCGTTTTTCCCACCCTCCCTCAAAACGATAAGAGAACCCCCACGAACAATTTTGTAGGGTTTTCCTATTGTTTAGGGGGAGCCTCCGATTTCTGACGATTTTGAAAATATCATACGATATTTTCAATCGTCAGAAGCCCGATTCACATCCCTACTATTAATCAATTTTACTTAGGGAATAGCCACTGCTATTATTTGCATCAGTAGCATGGGATCTTCTTAGTGTTTGGGTAATTGCCAGGTTCTTGTGACCTGATTTTTGCCATTCCCCCATGATGCCAGCCCCCCAGGAACACCCCCCCCCCCCAATGCATGGCGATGCCGCCGACACCCTCAGGGTGCACCGGAGCGCCGGAGCACCCCGATGCAGTCCGCCGCGTCCTGGACTGCCAGTCTTCGTCCCACGGCCCCAGGTAAGCCATGGGCCCTTGTATCCACCACAGGCCCACCCATTGACTCTGGGAGCTGTGACTCCTCTCTGGATCCCTTCGGCGTCCTACCCCCCTACCCCCCTTTCCCATTCCCGAAATGATTTCTCGTTACACCGTCATCTTGGTATTATGTGGCTGCAGCTTTTATTAACATAATAATTAATATGACTTCAACATTATAACAAATTCACCCACGCGGACCAATCCTTCAGTTTTACCGCTGCCGGGACCATGCCCCCCATGTCGCTGCCGCAAGGTGACATCACTTCCGACCCCCCACCGCATTTACAAGTAAGGGGGCCCTGCCTCCGGGCGTGGTCCCCACCCCTCCGACAACCTGCCTTTCATCAGCCCCACAGCTGATCCATGTCCAATACGTCTCTATTGGCCCGGGGACCCACCACCAGCGCCAGATAGTGTTTACACTTGCCTGGTGCCCCCCAAACCAAACCCTAGCTGCGGCCCTTTTACACCCATGCACAGTTCCTTTCAATTGCCTCCTGTATCTATTATTGAACAGGTTGTATCCTATATCTGATAGGTGTACTCGGTCCTGCCAGTAAAGGCCCTCGCACTGTCCATCTACCTACTCGTGCTGTATCTGACACCCTGCCACGCGCACTAACCATCCTCCAATCTGCCTGTTCAACTTCTTCCGGGCTCTCCCCATAACCTCTGCTTTGCAAATTTAATGCATGATATGATGTCGGACCAGCAGATAAGCGCTCCCGGGAACCAAGCTAGTATTTCCATAAGTCCCTCTTTACCTGCTGTAATAGCTATCTGCATGACGCTGAACCCAGATTGTCCCCGCCTAAGTGTATTATTATGATATCCGGAATTGCCAACGATTCTAGCTTGACCTACAGTATGGGCCATAACTGCCCCCAGAGCATTCCACGCTTCCCCATCCAGGTGATGCGCACCCCCTGGCTTGCCAAACCCAGATGTGGGCCGTTTCTGCGCTGCTGTGACCTCTGTGCTGCCCAATGCACGAATGAGTGCCCCACAACCACACTTGTACCGGCCTAGGACATGATTCTGCCATTGAAAATTACTCTTGTTAATCAACATGTTATAATGTGCTGGCTCAATCCAACCTGACGTAAGAATCTACCGTGGATGAGCACCATCTCCCTATCTGTCGAATGGCCTCTGTTGTCAGTCCTGCCTGTGCGGCACTCGTGGCAGCCCCTGTCCTAAAGGAGTGCGTCCCAAAGTTATCTGTGTTCTCCCCCACTGTTTTGGGTTTGCTTGAGTACCGCTGAGAACTGATATCGTGTTAAGGGGGCCCCATCCCCATGTATTAGTAAATGCTCCCCCCCTGTTGGTTGCACTGCTTGGTATGTTTCCAAGTTCGCCACTGGGCAAGTGACCTGATTGGGCAATCATCTTATAGTTACTGTAGCGCCCCACCCCAATTGATCTGTTTTGGACCTTGGTATAAATATACTCAGCATATTACCCTGCCTCGTGACATTCCTCATCAACATTCCCGTGTGACCGATATCCTTCTTAGATGCCGTCACCAGCTCACCCATTCGCAGCCAGTGTAAAGGCTAGTCTAAATAACTGCGTCTCAAATACTGAATCACATATGTCGCCCAACCTCTGCCATATCACACTAACAAGTTATGCGTGAAGGGATGCCACCTGTCCCTCTTGACCCCCAGTCTTCTTCCCCAACCCTTCAACATTTTTCGTGTCAGCAATTCTTTGGTCGGGTCCCCCCCCCCCCAACCCTGCACTCCTATAAAAATGCCAGGCCTGCCAGTTGTTTCAACACTAAGCTCCTGGACTGTCCAGCATCCTTGGCCCACGATATGTATGCCACAATCGATTCTTCCGCCACCCAGCCTTCTTTCCAACCATGTTGTCTTAGGAAGGCATGTACTCTCCCATATCCCCTGCAATAAGCATCCCACATGGTGGGAGCCACAGCTCTCCATAACAGATCTACCGTGGTTGGGGTCCAATTGACCAAACATGCTCCGATACTGGGTTCACCCTCTCGTTGGCGTTGGGTACCTGTTGCAGAACAAAGACCATTTAGCATGAGATAGCGAGTCTGCTATGCCATTGTAAGAACCCGGAACATGATGCACCTTGACCGTGGTATTAATGCACAGACTACTTAGCACTATCTGCCAAAACAGGTCCACAACCCATGGACATTTTGCTGACTACCTGTTGATAACCGAAACCATGGCTTGATTGTCACACCAAAAGGCAATATGTTTGTCCCATAACCGCTCTCCCCTATTACCAGCGCAACCGAATTGGGTAAAAGCTCTTGGAATGTTATGTTTGTTGTAATACATTCATTCACCCATAACGTCGGCCATTGCGTGGCGGACCATGCGCCCTGCCAGTAAATGCCGAATCCCCAACCCCCTGAAGCCTGAGTAAATGACACTGGGGGCTTCCTGCCACATCGATACACCTTTATAACTGCTGAGGAATGATGCCCATATCGTAAGATCCTCACATAAGGGTTTTGATATTCTGATGAAATGATGGGGATGGCACACCCCTGCTGTAGCGGCGGCTAGTCTGTGCAGGAAGGCCATACCCATCAGGATTACCTTGTCCAATAGGTCTTGTAATTTTTTGTTTGACCACTGGCAGGCCGAATATCATTCTCTTGGAATCCAGCGCAATGCCAAGGAAACACATGGTGGTAGCTGGCCCCTCCATCTTCTCCTGTGCCAGTGGAACCCCAAAATCCTCTGCCACCTCCTGAAGGGTACATAACAGACGAGCCGCTGCCTCTGCTCTTGCCAGGCCGATGAAAAGAAGTCATCAAGGTAGTGAATTATATTGTCTGACTGGGCCCTTTTGCCATCATCCAGTGTAAAAATGAACTGAATGCCTCGAAATAGGTGCAGGACACGGAGCAACCCACGGGTATACAATTGTCGAAGTTAAACATCACACAGAATCTGAAGCCTAACAACGTAAAGCTAGATGGGTGGACCAGTAGCAGCTGAAATGCTGCCTCGATGACTGTTGACTCCCCGTACCTCCGAATAAGAGTGATCACACTGTGAATTGAGGCATATTGGATGGATCATTCTTCCTGTGGCAGGCAGTCATTAATCGAGAACCCTGGCCTGGCCCTTACTCCAATACCCCTGCCAGGGGAGATAAAGCCATCCTGGAAATACAATGAATTCCCCGCTTCTTATGTTCCTGACAAGGAACATAAGAACATGCCATACTGGGTCAGACCAAGGGTCCCTCAAGGGTCCATCAAGCTCAGCATCCTGCCTCCATATGTGGCCAATCCCGGCCCTATGAACCTGGCCAATACCCAAAAACCAAGTCCATCCCATGCTACTGTTGCCAGCAATATCAGCAGCCAGTTTCCAAGTCAACTTAATTAACAGCAGGTAATGGACCTCTCCTCCCAGAATCCATCCCATCCTTCTTAACACAGCTACACCAACTGCTCCAACTGCACCCCCTGGGAACAAACTCCCGAGTTCAACTGTGCTTGACTGAAAAGAAATTTCTCCAACTAGTTTCAAATGTGCCACATGCCAACCCCATGGAATGCCCCTAGTCCCTCTACTATCTGAAAGAGCAAATAGTCGACTCATGTCCACCTGCTCTAGACCCATCCCGATTCTAAACATTTCTATCAAATTCCCCCCTTCAGCCGTCTCTTCCCCAAGCTGAAAAGTCCCAACCTCCCCAGTCTCCCCCCACCTGGGAGTCGCTCCACTCCCCCCATCAACTTCAGTCATCCTTCCCTGTATCCTCTCCCTCACAACCACATCATCTTGAGATGTGATGACCAGAACCATACCCAGCACTCAAGGTGCAGTCCCACCATGGAGTGATGCAGAGGCGCTATGAATGCCGGGGATACACCAGTTTCTGACAGTCTCAAGGGGGCCTACAAAATTGTGTCCCTTGACCTGCGGCTATTTTCAAATGCAGCACTTGCCACGAAGGATCCCAGAGTAAGAAAGACAAAATATGGAGGAAGCTCCAGGCAGATAATGCCAGAAACAGCGGCAGTGTATGCCTTCCACCTGCGGAAGGCCTACGCCTTCGATCTGAAGCCCCTAGCATGCTTGGGAATGGGCAAAAGAAAGTGCTCCAAGCCCATCAGAAAGCAGTCCCTCCTCCCGCTCCAGTGTCTCTCCAGCAAAGAGTCAGACCCAAAAAACAGCAAGGTAGGCGATCCAGTAGAGCCGAAGGGAAACAACAAAATGGGATGCCACAAAGAAATCTTTTTCAATTCTTTATTGGTGGAGACGTTAAAAACTGCCCGACTCTGGCCGAGTTTCGCCACATAAAGTGGCTGCCTCAGGGGCTATAGGAAACATATACATGAAAGCATCAAATCATAAATACATAAAAAATCATAAAATTATTAAAAACAGACAAAATCTTTAAATATTAATAAACCACAAAGAAATAATAAAATCATAAATACAAAACTAAAAACTCTGTCACATAAATATAACACTAATAAAAAACATATATAAAAAAGTGACAATCGGCTAAAGCAGGCATATAAGCAACATCAATCTTAAATTCGAAATTATCTGTAAAATCAAATGGAGTATCTTACTTAAAAAACAAACAAAAATTAGTGAATAATACCATTTTTCTTTTAAAAGGTCCGCAAAACATGTCTATCTGACAAACTAAAATTTTTTATATCGAAAAAATGGAACTAATTGCAATATAAGTTAGCTCTCATTACTAAAAAAATTTTTTATTTTTTTATTTTTCATTTTTATGGTATGAATGTAACACACCTCATTTGGCGTCAATCATAATCAAAAAAACTATCAATCCCATTCATCAATGGTGCCATATACTAAAAGAAAGATTGAATAACCATCATTATAAACCTAAAAACATCATAATACAGAAATAATCATTAAAACGCATTGCTATGAAAATACCAATATCTATTTAAATAAATCTTACTTTTTTTTAATATTTCCAAACAACATTGATACTAATAACAAACATTGTTATGCTCAAAAAACTTCATTTTCTAACAGGGTCAAGCATTGATTTTATATACTTCTTAATCTGAGTACATTGGATAGTGCCCAAATTCATCAATAGAAATGCATATGAAATAATAACCCTGAAAAAACTGAGGGGCGGATTTTAAAACCCCTGCACGCCGGCACGCCTATTTTGCATAGGCCGCCGGTGCGCGTAAAGTCCTGTGACAAGCGTAAGTCCCGGGGCTTTCAAAACGGGGAGGGAGGGGGCATGTCCGGGGGCGTTCCCGAAATGACGAGGCGTTTCGGGGGCGTGCGGCAGCGTTTCGGGGGTGGGCCCGGGGGCGTGGTGCCGGCCCGGGGGCGTGGCCGAGGCCTCCGGACCACGCCCCTGGGACCAGAGGACGGAGCGGGGCTGCCGGCGATGTGCGCAGTTACGCCTGCTTTCAGCAGGCGTAACTTTGCCAACAAAGGTAAGGGGGAGGGTTTAGATAGGGCCGGGGGGGTGGGTTAGGTAGGGGAAGGGAGAGGAAGGTGGGGGGAGGGCGAAGAAAAGTTCCCTCCAAGGCCGCTCCGAAATCGGAGCGGCCTCGGAGGGAATAGGCAGGCCGCGCTGGGCTCGGCGCGCGCAGGTTGCACAAATGTGCACCCCCTTGCGCGCGCCAACCTCGGATTTTATAACATACGCGCGGCTACGCGCGTATCTTATAAAATCTGGTGTACTTTTGTTCGCGCCGGTGTAACCGCGCGCATAGTGTTTGAAAATCCGCCCCTAAGTGTGTTAATTAATAAAATGACATTGGCAGCAGTGGGATCCAAACCCACACCTCTAAAGAGACTGGAGCCTAACTCCAGCACCTTATACTGCTCAGCCATGCTATCGACTAAGTAAGTCCCTGGGGTCAGAAATCCCACCTTCAAATTTTTCCCCTGAATGGCTTGTCAGGTGTCGTTTTGTGTAGTTCCCAACTGCCCCTTATTTTGGTTGCCGATGGGCAGCTGGGTGGTGAGCCGTTTCACCTGCAATTAGCAGGCTACTGGCGTTTGTTCACCCATTTTTGTTCTTTTTTTAATAATGAGCTTTGTTTTTTGCAGCTCTTGCCCCTACTCCCCCAGGACACGGCATTCCGACTCCACACCCCCCCCCCCCCCCCAAAGCTATACTTATGGCAATGTGCAGGAAAAATGTTGACTCCCAAAAGAGGCCAGCTGCGGCACGGCCCTCTTCTTAAATACTCGGGCTGGCATCATCAGGAACGTCCACGGCCATCCCCGATGATACCGGCCCCCCAGGAACGCCCCCAATGCGTGGTGATGCTGCCGACGCCCTCAGGGCACGCTGCAGTGCCGGCACACCCTGATGATATCAGTCAGTGCCACCATAAGAGCGCCAGAGCGCCCTGATGCAGTCCATCGCGTCCCTGATCATCAGTCTTCAGCCCACGGCGCCAGGTAAGCCATGGGTCCTTGTATCCACCACAGGCCCACCCAGTCTTTCTATATGTTTTGTGATTTTGATATTTAGTCTACTATTTTTCCTGGCACTGAAGTCAGGCTAACTGGTCTGTAGTTTCCAGGATCGCCCCTGGAGCCCTTTTTAAATATTGGGGTTACATTAGCTACCCTCCAGTCTTCAGGTACAATGGATGATTTTAATGATAGGTTACAAAATTTTACTAATAGGTCTGAAATTTCATTTTTCAGTTACTTCAGAACCCTGGGGTATATACCATCCAGTCCAGGTGATTTACTACTCTTCAGTTTGTCAATCAGGCCTACCACATCTTCTAGGTTCACCATGATTTGGTTCAGTCCATCTGAATCATTACCCATGAAAATCTTCTCCAGTTCGGGCACCTCCCCAACATCCTCTTAAGTAAACACCGAAGCAAAGAAATAATTTAATCTTTCCACGATGGCCTTATATTCTGTAAGTGCCCCTTTAACCCTTCGATCATTTAACGGTCCACAGGCTTTCTGCTTTGGATATATTTTAAAAGGTTTTTACTGTGAGTTTTTGCTTCTACGGCCAACTTCTTTTCAAATTCTCTCTTAGCTTGTCTTAATCAATGTCTTACTTTTAACTTGCCAATGCTTATGCATTATCCTATTTTCTTCTGTTGGATCCTTCTTCCAATTTTTGAATGAAGACCTTTTGGCTAAAATAGCTTCTTTCACCTCACCTTTTAACCATGCCGGTAATTGTTTTGCCTTCTTTCCACCTTTCTTAATAAGTGGAATACATGTGGACTGTGCTTCTAGGATGGTATTTTTTAACAATGACCATGCCTCTTGAACACTTTTTACATTTGTAGCTGCTCCTTTCAGTTTTTTTCTAACTATTTTTCTCATTTTATCAAAGTTTCCCTTTTGAAAGTTTAGCATGAGAGCCATGGATTGCTTACTGTCCCCCTTCTAGTCATTAATTCAAATTTGATCATATTATTATCACTATTGTCAAGTGGCCCCACCACAGTTACCTCTCTCACCAAATCCTGTGCTCCACTGAGAATTAGATCTAAAATTGCTCCGTCTCTTGTCAGTTCCTGAACCAATTACTCCATAAAACTGTCATTTATTCCATCCAGGAACTTTATCTCTCTAGCATGTCCTGAGGATACATTTACCCAGACTTCTGGCATTAGCATACAAACATTTCAAAGTTTGTTTTTTGTTTGTATTTTCATTCTGCTTTTTAATTGATAGGGATAAGTTAAAATTTTTTAGCTCAGGTGAGTTTTTAGTTACAGGCACTTGGACTACTTTTCTTATTACTGGAACCTCACTGTCGGGATGCCCTAATCCTAATGCATCATTTGTATCCTTTGAAGGTACCTCCCTCCGAACCATGCATTGCTGAGCGACTGTCGGCTTTCCCCTTTGTTCTAGTTTAAAAGCTGCTTTATCTCCTTTGTAAAGGTTAGCGCCAGCAGTCTGGTTCCACCCTCGTTAAGGTGGAGCCCATCCCTTCAGAAGAGACTCCCCCTTCCCCAAAAGGTTCCCCAGTTCCTTACAAAACTGAATCCCTCTTCCTTGCACCATCGTCTCATCCACACATTGAGACTCCGGAGCTCTGCCTGCCTCTGGGGACCTGCGTGTGGAACAGGGAGCATTTCAGAGAATGCTGGAGGTTCTGGATTTAAGCTTTCTATCTAATAGCCTAAATTTGGCTTCCAGAACCTCCCTCCCACATTTTCCTATGTTGTTGGTTCCCACATGTACCACAACAGCCGGCTCCTCCCCAGCACTGTCTAAAATCCTATCTAGGTGACGCGTGAGGTCTGCCACCTTCGCACCAGGTAGGCATGTTACCAGGTAATCCTCACGCCCACCAGCCACCTGGCTGTCTACATTCCTAATAATCAAATCTCCAACTATGACAGCTGACCTAACCCTTCCCTCCTGGGCAGTAGGCCTTGGGGAGATATCCTCGGTGCGAAAGGACAATGCACCACCTGGAGAGCAGGTCCTTGCTACAGGATCCTTTCCTGCTGCATCAGATTAATGTTCTACAATCATGAGACCTTCTTCCTCCAAGGCAGCACCAGAGCTGCCAGTCTGAAGTTGGGACTTAGCTACTATGTCCCTGAAGGTCTCATCTATATACCTCTCTGTCTGCCTCAGCTCCTCCAGGTCTGCCACTCTAGCCTCCAGAGATCAGGCTCATTCTCTGAGAGCCAGGAGCTCTTTGCATCGCATGCACACATACAACTTCTCACCCGCGGGAAAAAAATCATACATGTGACACTCGATGGACTGCTGGACTGCTGCCTTCATCTCAAATTTGTTCAGTTCCTTTTTAAGTTTTTAGGTTGCTATGGGAGTAGGAATGTGTCTATTTAACGTCCTTTAAATGTATTAGTGAATTCACTATATATCTGGTAGTGGCCTACAGGGAAATGATCAAACTCTCAATAAGGTGGGGGTTTTTTATGTGAAAGTGGCACTTGCTATAAATTAAAGGATGAGCTAGGGGTGGGTGGGTGAGGGGTGGGAAATGTAAACAGACTAACTTCAGTTAGCCAGAGTGACTCACTGCTCTCTTGATTAACAAATATTGGTACGTAATCAAACCAAATCACACTACCTTAACACCTTTCCAAGGTGAGTAACTTAACTGAACTTTTCAACCTTTTCACTTAGTTATATACTGCTCCTAGCTTATTTCTAGCTTCTGACTACCTTTTTTTTTTTTTTTTTTTTTTTTTTTAATATAAAAACACTCTAAATTCTTCAAAGAATGGAAACCAATGTATTCATTATTTTCTTAAAAATATTTCTAACCAGACAGGAGCCTCAAAATTATTTCTTTCAGGAAGCCTCAAATAATTAGTTTTCTAATTTTCCTTTCTTTCTTTTAGTAGACAATCATTTACCTCTCTCCTCATCTCCATCTTATGGACTGTTACTCTCTCTTTCTCTACACTTGTTTCTTTCTTTCTTCTTCCCCATCCCAGCATGAAACAAACAGCAGTTGCAACAGTTATGGAGCACAGAAGATTGCAGTCATAGTACATTCACAAGGTTCGTGCATGGACTTTCTCTCTTCAATAAGGAAACTCTTGCAAGAGACAAGTCCAGCTATAGGGCCTGTGAGCATTACTTCACAGGCCCCACACTTCATGGCTCCTACCACTGCTGCTGACCACAATGATCACTGGCAGGGATAGCACAATAACCATTTGTAGAGGGCAGTAAAATGCTAACAGGTGGCACAAGCCCTACAAAACTTTCAATATATCTATTCAGTGCACTAGATGCTTTCACTATATTTCTTTCCATTCCAAAAGAGGTGGTCACATCACCCTTAAATATTTTTTCTTTATTTGTCTTAGAGGGAGTCAGAGCAAGTGTTGGTGTTTTTTCCAATTAAACACTATAAATAATGAAGTAGAGAATATGCTAGTGGCCTATCATATCAGACATCACTTTCTGGACACTTTTCATTGTTCTTATGATATGGCATAGCACATAGTTCAAATCAGTGTTTCCATGTTTTATATCTTGCCAGATGGTAGGTATTTTTTTTTTTCTGGTTGGCTGAGTATACTTATAAATGGCTTGCTTTCATTTTTCCACTATTTGGGCACATGGGTGAGTAAGAGATCATTGTAGTTCTTGATAATGATAATTATATACACCAGCTGTCTTCGTATTTATTTTCTACATTTCACAGAAAAAAACATAGCAACAAACTACCAATGTGAGACTTTTTAAAAGGCAAAATAAGGACTAACTTGCATTAAATATATAAACCTTATTAAAGTGTAAAAAACTTGTTTGTCTTGTATATTGGGGATCTGATATGAACTCGCAAATAGTAAAAAGTTTATAATTAAGGAAATAGTAATTCAGGTAAGACTGATGGAAATTTTTAAATAAATTAGTTAAAATGTAGTCTTATTTTCACTGTTGTCATTATCGGCTTTGAAAAAAACAGTCTTCAGCATTTTCATGCTATTCGTCCATTTTGCCAAGTAATATTACAGCAAATTTTGCAATTGCATATACAAATGACCACATATCACAGATTGAATATTTATTGCTGATAACTATGTTCCATGTAGAAAGGGTTTGCATATTAGAAAAGGGCAATCTTTTGTTACTTTAATATATATCAATCTATCTATATATCTCATTAGAAGACGAATGCATGGTTAAAGTATGACTGGTTCATCACAACTCTCAACCAGTATGTATTCTTTTTATAATACTCGAGAACCTAATGATTGAAAAATTTTAGAGTTACATACATAGTCAGCTGTTATCTGGCTGAGCAAGTTAGCTGGATAAACAAATCATTCTAATTTAGAAAGGATATCCGGGGGTGCAGCTTTTAGATAATTGGGTATATTCAGCAGTGTGGCTGCAGCGCTGAGTATACCCGGCTAGCTAAAAGTCAGCCAGATATATTTATCTGGCTATCTTTAGCCTTACAGTAACCCAATAGTAGATCTAATTTATCCAGCAAACTTAGAGAAAGATTTACTAAGCTGCAATAGTTTATCACAGCAGAGGCCAAATATTGCTGGAGGGCACTCCCATGATATTGAGCCCCTCCCCAACAAACTATTGAGGAGGTACCGCGGTGTAATATTTTGTATTGTGGCAAAAATACATGAAAAAAAAATAGCACTAACCACATGGTGATAGCCCACCTCAGCTGTTACTACCATCTCTTAAAGACCCCAAGACACAGAAATTCCCCCCTCCCAAATTAAACAAAAATCACCCCAGGAATCAATGTTGAGCCCCATTCACAAACACCCCCACCACATTCTGAAGAAGCTCTGGCCCCTCAAAAGTAAAAAAAAAAAAAATGGCAAACTTGCAACAACCCGTTCTTTTTCCCACCTCCTCCCATTAAGCGAAAAAAAGTCCCCTAAGTGTCTCAAACAGCCCTCCCTTCAAAGCATTCCCCCGGTCCATGTAACTAAAGAACCCTGGAGTCCAGTGTACCCCCCTAAGCCCCAGTCATTATAAAAAAGAACCATGATGGTCTAGGGCAGCGGTTCTCAACCTGTGGGTCGCGACCCCGGTGGGGGTCGAACGACCAAAACACAGGGGTCGCCTGTGTTTTGGTCGTTCGACCAAAACTGATCTGCGGACCAACCCCAACGGCCCGGTCCGCAGACCAGTACCGGGCCGTTGGGGTTTTTTGCCGGTCCGCGGCGCCGCGGCTGCTGCGGGGAGGCGGGGCGAAGCTGGAGACCTGCCTCCTCCAACCCCAAAAGGGAGCGCGTCACGGTGCTCCTCCTACTTACTTCCTGCCCGCCCTGCCCCGGAAGACAAATGTTGCCGGAGCCGCACGGGCAGGAAGGAGGAGGCGCGTCAGCCGCGTGAAGAAGAGGAGCAGCGGGGCCGGGAAGACTAGGGCCGCTGCAGAGCCCATCCTGTGGTAACCCGTAAAGAAGAGGCCCAGAGGTGAGAGAGAGGTGTGTGCGAGTATGAGATGAGTTGAGAGATTGTGTGTGAGAGTGAATTGAGAGACTGTGTGTGTTTGCAGAGACAGCATGTGAGAGCCTCTGTGTGTGTGAAAGAGACAGCATGTGACAGTGAGAGCCTGTGCTTGAGCAAGGCAGCATGTGGGGGTGTGAGAGAGCCTGTGTGTGAGACTCAGACAGCCTGTGCCAGTGAGAGACTGTGTGTATGAATGATTGCATGACAGAAAGAGCATGTGACAGTGAGATCCTGTGTGTGTATGTGTGTTTGAGAGAGAAATGCATGTGAGAATGAGAACCTGACTGTGTGTTTGAGGGAAGAAGACAGGTGGAGAGAAAAGAAACAGAAAAAAAGGCAATATAAAAGGAAATGGCAAAAAAATAAAGGGAAGCAGATGTAAAAAAAAATAAATTACTTTTTACTGATTGGTACATGTAATCTTTGGGAATGTGCAAGAGTAGCACTTTCTCTATGGCGGATCTCACAATGTACGAGATCAACATGGAGGAAGTGGAAACCCAGGGGGCCTGCACAGAGGAGGCAGCAGAATGGGCTTCAGTGCCAATAGCAGCAATCAGCGCCTCCCCAATAGCCACGTGGCAGCAGTGGCAGTAATTAGATTAATTGTTTGACTCAGCTGGAGGTGTCAAAGTATGAAGTGGGATGTGAAATCAGCTTGATCTGGTGGAGAATTAGGATTGCTGTTACACATGAACTGTATTTGGCAAACATTAAATTAAAGGGAGCCAGGATAATCAATTGAAGCCTGCAGCTGAGGACTGATTCATTATGACTCATGTAGAAATTAGTGCATTTTCCAGATTAGTCTGCATAACACAATTCTCAACATTCAGCATTATTTCTGCTGCATAGAGTTTTATCTGAGAGGCTCTGAGGTTGTGAGGGAGCCAGTAAGAGTGAGAGCATGAGTGTGTATGAGAAAATCCAGGGGAGTAAGAGTGTGTGTGTGTGTGAGTGGGGGGGGGGGGGGGGGGGGAGAGTGTCTTACACCCTGAGAGTGTATCAGTGTCTGTGAGAGTGAGAGGTTATGGTGGGTATAAGAGCATGAATGTGTATGTATGTGACAGTGTATGTGTGAGAGAGAATGGACATGTGAGTATGTGTGAGGGAGAGAGGATAACCTCCTAATCCTTGACAATATCAGGGTGACTGGAAATCAAGAGCTCCCATGTATGGACAGCAGGGGCTTTTTAAAATCCTTATTAGTTTTAATTATTGTGTGTTATTTGATATATGTGCTGTTTTGAAATATTATTGGTGTTTGGGAAATTATAAAAATGTATATGATTTTAATTAATAGAAATTCTATTTATCAGTAATTTTAAAATATTCTTTTATTAGTATGGTTTTACTATTATAACTGATGCTTTATGTTTCTTAATTTTATTGTTTTATGAGGAATGGTGGTTCTGTTTATAAATGTCATAATAAATAAGTATGCACTAAAATCCAACCCCATCCATAACCCCGCCCCATATGACCAAAGCCCCGCCCTTGCCCCGCAAGGGCGGGGCGAGGGGTCACCGCAACATGAGGAACTGTATTACGGGGTCACGGCATTAGAAAGGTTGAGAACCACTGGTCTAGGGAGACGCCCAAAATGCCAGCCCCATGCCCCAGTGCTCTAATTGAAAGCACTGGTGTCAAATGGAGGCCAAGATTGCTCCCTAGTTCCAGGTCCATCAAAAGCCATTTTTCAAAATGGCGTTGATCTGACTTTGTCCTTATCAATTTAGGGGAGGGGTAGGGGAAGGGAATTGGCCATCAACATACAGTTTGCCTTATTGTTATTTTTTACTTTGGGGGGGGGAGGTCAAATCATCTCAGAAGGCAGTGGAAGGGGTGGCAGGAGGTCACCATTGACCCCTGGGGTGATTTTTGAATTTTGGAGGGGATGTAAATTGGGCCAACTGGCCCTTTAAATTTTCCCATGGGACCATTGAGGATCTGCATTCCTCAAATGCACAAAACTAACAAGGTTGACTTTTTCCAAAGTAACATAGAATTGCTTATGCAAAGCTGTTTTGCATGCATTAGGAAATTTTATGCATGCAAGTACATGCAAAGCAGCTTATTTCTATAGGGAGAGAAAATCTTTGGAAATATCATGCGATATCACACGGTAGAAACATAGCAATAACAGCAGAAAAGGACCAATGGACCATCCAGTCTGCCCAGCAAGCTTCCCATGGTAGTATCTGCTGTGCAGTACAGGTTCCCCCCATGTATCAGTCAGTTTTGCTTGACATATTTTGCTTATGGTCTTGGCCATAAAAGCAGTCCTGGTTTTTTTTTTTTTTTTTTTTTAATGTCTGAGCATCAGTACCCCAGACTGTAAAAAAATCATGGCTCATGTTGTTTGTCCCTGAATCCAATTTTTTTTTCCCTTTCATCCCCCAACCCCCTCCTTTGAAGCAAAGAGCAATGTTGCAGTTGCATCAAAAGCATCAAGGCTTATTGGTTAAGGGAAGTAATCCCATGCTTCTATTAAGGGTAGTGACCATAGGGGCATGGGTTACCCCTATGCTCATTAGTTCCAAAGACCGTAACAGTCAGGACCCTCGATGGTTACTGTCTAAATCCAATTATCTTTTTCCCTGCCATTGAAGCAGAGAGCAATGTTAGAGTTGCATCAAAAGTATCAAGGTTTATTTGGTTAAAAATAGCAACCACCCCACCAGCAAGTTACCCTCATACACGCTTTCTTCGTTTTCTTTAGGACTTGGCCATAGAAACAGTTCTGTGCTTTTTCCCTTATATCCATGTAACAGTATCCCAGACCATGGAAGTCAGGGCCCTCGGTTGTCATTTTAATCAAATTCCTCTTATCCCCTGCTGTTTAAGTGGTGAACAATGTTGCAGTTGTATTAAAAGCATCAAAGCATATTGGTTAAGGGTAGTAATCTCCATAAATTCATCTTAGGGTAGTAATCACCAAACCAGCAATTTATCCCCCTGCACGCTTATCTCATTTCTTTCTTCTAGCCTTTAGAAATCCACAGTGTTATCCCATGGCCCTTGGAATTCTTTGACTGTTTTCATTTTCATCACCTCCTCTGGAAGAGTATTCCAGGCCTCCACCATCCTCTCTGAGAAGAAATATTTCCTGACATTGGTTCTGAGTCATCCCCCTTAGAGTTTCATTTTGTGACCCCCTAGTTCTATTGTTTTCTTTCCAATGGAAAAGGTTCAAAGTCCATATATCATTGAAACCTTTTAGGTATCTAAAGATCTGTAACATATCTCCCCTGCATCTCTTCTCTTCCAGGGTATACATATTCAAATCCTTCAGCTTGTTGCGATACAGATCCCACACCATTTTTGTCACTTTTATCTGCACTGCCTCCATCCTGTCTCTATCATTTCCGAGAGATGGGATCCAGAACTGAACACAATAGTCCAGGTGAGGCCTCACCAAGGATCTGTACAAGGGCATCATCACCTCCTTTTTTTTTTTTTTACTGGTTATTCCACTCTCTATCCAGCCTAGCATTATTCTGACTTTAGCCATCACCTTCTCACATTGCTTCACCATCTTCAGATCCCCAGATACTGATGCAGATCTTATTATCATCCACCTTCTATCCCTTCAGCAATGTCATTCACACAGATATTGAACAGAACTGGTCCAAACACCGATCCCTGTAGCATTTCACTTAACACGGCTCTTTCTTCAGAGTAGGTTGCATTTACCATTAAACACTGTCTCCTATTGGTCAACCAATATGTAATCCATGCTACCATCGTAGTGCTCACTCCCAATTTCTCATTTTATTCACAAGCCTCCTATGTAGGACAGTATAGAAAGCTTTGCTGAAATCCAAGTAGATCACATCAAGCGCTTTTCCTTGATCCAACTCTCTAGTCACCCAATCAAAAAAATCAATCACATTTTTCTGACAGGACCTTCCCCTGGTGAATCTATGTGGCCTTGGATCCAACAACCCACCAGATTGTAGATAACTTATTATCCTTTTCTTTAGCACTGTCTCCATTATTTTTCCTACCACTGATGTGAAGCTAACCGGGCTGTAGTTTCCAGCCTCCTCTTTGCTACCACTCTACTCCAATCCCTTGGTACCACTCTCGTTTCTAGGAATCTATTGAAAAGGTCCTTCAGTGGACCTGCCAGCACATCTCTGAGCTCCCTCAGCATCCTGGGAGGTATCATCCAACTCCATGGCCTTGTTTACTTTCAGTTTGCCTAGCTCTTCCCATACATTCTGTTCTATAAATGGCGTTTTGTCTACCTCATTCCCTTCTACAATCTTGTCTACAAGCAACGGTCTTTCTCCAGGGTCTTATTTAGTGAACACCGAACTAAAGTATTTATTTAATATTTCTGCCATTTCTTTGTCTCTCTTCACAAATTGTTCCTTGTAATCTTTCAATTTCACGCTACTACTACGGACCTTCCTTGTTTCTCTGATATATTTGAAAAATGTTTTGTCACTTCACTTTACCTCTTTGGCAGTTCTTTCTTCCACTTGACCTTTTGCTTTCCTGATTTCTTTCTTTGTGTCCTTCAGTTTCACCAGGTAGACTTCCCAGTGTTCCTCTTTTTGGGATCCTTTATACTTTCCGAATGCTATTCTTTTTGCCTTTATTTTTTCAGCCACATCCTTAGAGAACCAGATCAGTTTCTTTTTTCTCTTGCTTTGTTTACTTTTCTAACCTATAGATTTATTACCTTTGAAATAACTCCTTTTAGTTTGGCCTCTGTTCTTCCACCTCACCAATTTTCTCCCAGGGTTCCAGTTCTTCCTCTAGGAACATTCTCATTTTAACAAAGTCCGTATTTGTGAAATTCAAAACTTGGGACTTTGTGCGTGTTCTCTGTATCCTGTTTGTGATATCAAACCATACCGTCTGATGGTTATTGGTGCACAGGTAGGCACCTACTCGTACATTTGAGATATTATCCCCATTTGAGAGCATCCTCTCATGGGTTCCATTACCAATTGTTTGAACAGAGCCCCTTGAAAAGCATTCACTATTTCTCTACTTGTAGATTCTGCAGATGGGATGCTCCAATCCACATTAAATGGTAGTCAATCAAGAAAAATAAACTTAAAAAGCTACCTTTACTTACCCTCTCCAGCATTTCTCCTACTCCTTTCCCTTGCAGGCCACACCAGAAGCAGCAGTAGCTGCTGAAGCTGTCTTCACTGTCCTCTTCCTTAGGGACCACAGTCAGTCTCTTCTGTCTCTCTCTCACATATACACACACACACACACCAGTCACACTCTCAGGACCGGTTTCTGTCTCTCGCACACCAATCATCTCCCCAACCAGTCTCTCTCTCTCACTCTCACACACACACAAGCACACACATACCAGTCATCTCCCTGATCAGTCTTTCTCACACATATACATGTAACCTCTCTGACCAGTCTCTTTCAATCACATACATGCTCTCTCTATTTCACTTACACATAAGCTCTCAATCACACACATGTTCTATCTCACTTACAAACAGGCTCAATCACACACATGCCCTCTCTCACAGCCACAAGCCAGCCAAAAACATACTCCATCTCTCTCTCACACACACACATTGACACACACAAGCACCCTCCCTGACTCACATATACACCACACACATACAGAAGCACCCTCCCTATCTCACATACATGAAGCACCTTCCCTGCCACTCACATAGAAGCACCATTCCTTTCTCACATAAACACACACAGAAGCACCATTCCTTTCTCACATACACACCACATACACACACACAGAAGAACCATTCCTTTCTCACATACAAATCACATACACACACAGAAGCACATTCCTTTCTTACATACACACACACATAAGCTCCATTCCTTTCTCAAATATACATCACATACACACACACAGAAGCACCATTCCTCTCTCATATACACACACACACACAAGCACCGTTCCTTTCTCACATACACATACACAGAAGCACCCTTCTGATCTCAAATACATATACACACAAAGGCCCCAGCTGAACAGCTTGTCTCCATCAGCGGCTGGCTGCGCCGGTCTTCATTTTGCTGATGGCGGCTGGCAGCGGCCATATTATTTTCTTCGGCCTGGTCTCGGGTGACGGCTGGCTGCACCAATCTTGTTTTCTTTGGCCCCGCCGGCCTGCTCTCTGTCGGTGGCTGACTGCGACGGTCTTCATTTCTCCGATGGCGATGGCTGGCAGCAGCCATCTTATTTTCTTCGGTCCCGCCGGCCTGGTCTCTTCATTTCTTTGGCTCGGCACTCTCAATGACCCAGAGGAAAGGATGCCACGTGATCAGCTAGTCTGGCACACCGGGGGAAGTCCGATCCCCCGATAGGCCAATCTGCCCCTACTCTCACATGGCCTTCAATTTGAAACAGCCACTAAAACACCACGGCGCGAACAAAAAGAATGAAACTAATGATATGTTGCATTCATGGGGGTTCCTCATGCGTTTTGCAGACCCACAAATGCAATGAATAGGGACCTATAAGTTGCGGATTGCACATTCGTTCAAAACGAATGCACATCCCTAATACTTATTTGTGTGCATGCTTGGAATCACTAGTTTGCTGATACCTCAATAAGTTCCTCCAGTCCTTTTCAGTTTACCTAGACCCTCTAATATTACACTCTGAACTCCAGTAGTTGCTCAGATCTCCCATCCAAAAACCGAAGATAAAAGAAAAAGTCTGCTGTAACTAGTATGAGCAAATTAGCAGGTGTAAAAGTGTACAAATAAGTTTGATAACATAGATGCACCTCTCTTACAAAATAGCAACTACCACACGTACTTCTGAACCTTGCCCCAGAATGCCCCTAGATTGTCCCTTTTTTCCCCAGTAAAATGTACCTGGAAAACTGAAAATATGCATGTATTTTTGTCATTTATAAAATAGCATATACTTGCATACATGCTTCTTATACACAAAAATGCTATTTTTATGCATGAAATCCCTTTGAAAATTCATTCATAAAAGTATAATTTTCAAAGTCATTTCCATGTGTTAAACAATGCTTTACCTATGGAAATAAGCTTTTATGAAATTGCCTATCCTATGTGCAGGTAAACTTACATGTATAGTGCCTGCATGCATGTACATTTACTCAGTCTGAGATGAGGCATTGCCAGGGGCAGGATTAAGGAGGAATTTGCATTTAAATGCATAATTTAGCATTTTTAAAAGTGTGAGTATATTTTTCCCCAATATAACCACCTACACAAATTAGCAAGTATTAATGCGTGTTGGTAGTTTTTCTGGGGTAATTTCCAATGCAAACTTACACATATAAGGTCACTTTGAAAACTTGTATAAATTCCATGATTAATTGACTTTAAATCTTTGCTGGAAATTACAGAATTACCCCCTAAAATTATAAACCATTGCAGAGAATTATTGATGTTATACAGTATTCAAGGTCATTAACATGAGGTTTATTTAGTGTGTTAATGGATTAAATGGATGTAGTAATAATTTATCAGGTTAAGGTTAATTATCATCAATACAATGAAGCACTAATACTAGAACAGTCTTATGAGTTGTATCACATTTGTGGTGGGGGAAGGGAGAAATTCAGGGCTTGTTACCCCAGTACCTCTTATGTCATGTTGGGGAAGAGAAGGAGGTAATGGGATATGGACTCCTTCAAAGATCATAGGAGGAGACATTGGGCCATGGATGTCCTTTTAATTACTGGGTGGGTTGGTGTTACTGACTGAGCTGGTAATGCAACTGTGTTACCACCTTCAGCCAGCTTCCTACATATTTTAACAGCCACAGTAAATTTCTTTTAATGTTGTATTTATTAATGGCTTCATATCCTTTAGTAGCTGCTGTGTTGAATGAATGATCTGTACTAACACGTGTTAAAAATGCATGTTAACAGGTTTTTTTAAATCACTTTGGTAAATAGGTCTCCAAATGCTTATGATAAACCCTAGGATTGCCATTACAGAATTAAAAAGGAATTCTGCTGGTATCATGTAGGACAAAATTAAGCTTACAGCTAAACAGGTAATGCAGTGGAATTTATTCCACTTTAATACACTAATAGGTGGCAGTATAATACAGAAAGAGAAGCATGGAGTCCTTCTTTAACAAGAAAACACATGGGTTATAAAACCTTGTTCAACAGAAGCTGTAAAAAGGTTAACAGTATCCCTGTAGATTGACAGCCATATTAAGATGGTGAGTCATATTCTACCCTACAGCTATTAAACTGTTTTTGCTTTTTTGGCCTCCAAATACACTCCTTCAACTTTGCAGTACAATAACAAGCATTTGAAAATGGCAAACATCATATTTGTTCAGCTCTTTATTGATGTGGTTCCTAAATTTAGATGTTATCTCTTTTTAACTAACAATTACATACACTCCTGTTATTGTATCTTGAAGATTTGTTTGCAGTATCACATTAGTTCTACCCTTGGCACCTTTTCTTTAAAGGCGGTAGGATAAAAGACAATGTAATATAGCTGATCATACTACTGTCTCTTTGTCTGGATGATTTCATAATAGCTCATCTCATGCAGGCAAATCATCTTGAGATGAGTAGAAAACAGAATCTATATTTTAAAAAGATGTCTTACAAGTTTGAATTAAATGTGATTAAATTTTTTCTTGTCTAAATTCCTGCATTTAGGATGGCAATTTGATTGTATAGTAGTAAGGATGAAACACAACATTCTGACTATCCAGATGTAAAACAAATTAATCTATGCAAAGCTCTACCAAAACCTGAACATTGAGACTGCAGGTTTTAATGCTGTTTAGCTTTTATATCTGCTCTGTGTTCCCTGAAATCCTCAACTGTAATTCAAAGTAACTGTGCAAAAACTGGATGATAAGTACAAATAATAAAATCTATGCTCTTTTGTTATTGAATCAAAGCAATCATTTTGATTACAACTCCTACAGAATTCTGATTTCTATAGGCAAATGAAAAATGTATGGCCCTGTTTTTTAAGGTTAAAATATGCCAAATATTAACTGTAAGAACAAACATTTCCATCCACATACCCAGGCATTACTATTATATATAAATAGGACAATTTTGAAATATCCCTGTACTCGTAAGGGTTGTGGGTGGTTTTAGTGTGTCCACTGTATGCTAATTTTCAAAGAGAAAATATGCAGGTATGTGTACTAATAGTGCCCTCTTATTTTGTACCTAGTCTCTTGTGCTGGCAGCCAAAAGGGATAAAATAACATGCATACAGATGAAAATATCATGTACAATATGCATGCTATTTTCCTACTGCAGCTAAATATGCCTTCAGGAATGCCTCCTTCTATATTATAATCCTCATCCATTCTGTAGGTCTACTGTGATCAGGTCTCCTCTACATTCTTTGACTGCCAACAGTTTTCTCAGCAGTTGGATAGGCACAAATATATGAGACACCCATTTCTGCATTCTAATAGACAATGCAATTGTTACACTGGAGGTAGAGGTGAGAGGCTAGTGCTCAATAAAATCAAGTTATTTTTGTAAAATCCAAAGAGAAAAAAGTAATTATCTGGTGGATTATAAAATAAGAAAACATAACGTCTTTTTAGAATTCTAACAAGATGATAGGAAAAAGTCATCAAAATGCTGATTAATTTAATACATCTATTTGTTTTCTTCAAGGAAATATCTGGTTAAATCAATCAATCTTTTTTTTTTAAATGGTAAGAAAGTAATTGAGATGCAGTTTGTTACCTTTGATATTATCTTCCCTTACAGGGTTTTTTCCCTTCATGTAACATATTGGGAATTTCTTAGTTTAACTTTTCACTTTCCTCTACAGAAATCTGGATTTTCTTTTTATTAAACACACACAACTCTTTAAAAAATGTGATTTTTTTTTTAAATTGTTCGTTCACTTTGTTTCAGGAAAGTGCTCTATACTTCCAGATAAGTGTATGCACTTTGGGGTAGATTTTAAAAAAAGCGCGATCGCGTACTTTTGTTTGCGCAGCAGGCGCAAACAAAAGTACGCTGGATTTTATAAGATACGCGCATAGCCGCGCGTATCCTCTAAAATCCTGCATCGGCGTGCGCAAGGCTGCCGATTTTGGGCAGCCTGCGCGCGCCGAGCCTCGCAGCCTGCCTCCGTTTGAGGCCGCTCCGAAATCGGAGCGGCCTCGGAGGGAACTTTCTTTCGCCCTCCCCTCACCTTCCCCTCCCTTCCCCTACCTAACCCCCCCCCCCCCGGCCCTATCTAAACCCCCCCGTTACCTTTGTCCCTAGATTTACGCCTGCGAGAAGTAGACGTAAATCTACGCGCGCCAGTGGACTGCTGGCGCGCCATCTTCCGACCCGGGGGCTGGTCCGGAGGCCTGGACCACGCCCTCGGGCCGGCGCCATGCCCCAGGTCCCGCCCCCAAAACACCACCCCCCACCCCCGAAACGCCGCGTCATCCGGTCCCACCCCCCAACACGCCCCCTTCAAAAAACCCCGGGATCTACGCGTGTGTCCTGGGGCTCTGCGCGCGCCGGCGGCCTATGCAAAATAGGCGCACTGGCACGCAAGGCCCTGCTCGCATAAATCCGGGCGGATTTACGCGAGCAGGGCTTTTAAAATCCGCCCGTTTGTTTTAAATTCTATAATATATTTGGTCCAGAAAATGTATGCTAAGGGGTAGATTTTCAAAGGGTTGCGTGTGTAAGATACGCGCGTAGCCCCCGAAAGCCTCCCCCTGCTTCCCACTGCGCGCGCCGAGCCTATCTTGCATAGGCTCGGTGGCGCGCGCAAGCCCCGGGATGCGCATAAGTCCCGGGGCTTGAAAAAATGGGCATTCCGGGGCAGGGCTGTGGGTGGGGCGATGGCCTGGGGTATTCCGGGGGCGGGACCGAGGCCTCCGGAACTGCCACTGGGCCGGGGGATGGAGAGCCGGCGCGCGCTAGTTATGCCTGCCCGGAGGCAGGCGTAACTTCTTCAACAAAGGTCAGGGGGGTTTAGTTAGGGCTGGGGGGCGGGTTAGATATGGGAAGGGAGGGGAGGGTGCGGTGGGCGGGTGGAAGGAAAGTTACTTCCGAGGCCGCTCCGATTTTAGAGCGGTCTCAGAGGGAACAGAGGAAAGTTGCTCTGCTCGGCTCGGCGTGCACAAGTTGCACAATTGTGCACCCCCTTGCACGCGCCGACCCAGGATTTTATAACATGCACGTGGCTGCGCGTGCTTGTTATAAAATTGGGCGTAGATTTGTTCGCGTCGGGTTGCGCCAACAAATCGACACCCATGCGCATGTTATAAAATTTGGCCCTAAGTCTATTATAATTCCCAGTGTATAAACAAGCTCACTGTTTCAAAGCTAGCCTGTGTAAGGGACACCATGGTGATTACTGATCATCTTTGTCATTCTGGTCTGCTTCTTCTCATCTTCTTTCTTGAAAACATACTACACTAAACTAAAAAAAAATTCAGTAAAAAAATTACTCCCTCTCACTATTCTCTTCCACAATATTCAGTGATAGATTTTAAAACAGCCGTGCATGCGTCCATGTGCTCGCGGTTTCCAGTATGCGAATATGGATGCTCCGATTTTTCAACTTGAGCGCGTCTCCACATGCATGTTATAAAATATGATACCCACGTGCACAAGCGCCCCAGATTTATAATCGGAGTGCAGATGGGTGCCCCACTCACACGTGCGGGGGGGAGGGGGGGGGGGTTATGCGCGGCAACGCGATCAGCCTTTTTCCCAGTTCCCTCCCAGTCCTCTCCAATTAAAGAGCGGGCTGTGAGAAAACTTCCCTATCCCCCTATCTAACCTTCCTCCCTTTTCCCCTCTCCACACCTGATCTCTAACCCCTACCTAGCTACCCCAAATTTTTTGTTTTAATACTTACTGCTCCTTGGGAGTAGATGTAAACTCTGCTGCTGGCACGCACATCTCCGGGACAGTCTCTAATGGCCCTATCCCGGCCCGCCCCCTATCCCACTCCTCCCCACCCAGACCATGCCCCCTGGCCTGCCCCTTTTAGCTGGCCCAGCACTTCTGCACGTACGGGGGTTACTCGTGTGGCTGGGCCCACGTGGACCCAACCACGCATGTAACCCCCAAATTTTATGCAAGTAGGCATTTTAATATTCGACTGTAAGAGAATAACTTTCAAAGTCCTGAGTGCAACCTCATACACGCAAATATATGGGGTCATGCAGGTGTGCTCATATTTTATAATTTGCATGCATACATCTGCACAGATTAAAAAATACCCATATTTTTTATTGAAAAGGGGGGTCATTGTAGCTTGTGGTAGGGTAAGAAGCTATATGGATGCCAAAAATGATTTGTAATGCATTAATGGCAGGATTTATGTATATGTGTTGCTATTATTGTATACTGATTGTTATATAAAAAAATCATGGGATAGAAAGCAATGCACATTTTTCAACTGCAAACTCATTAAAAGACGGCCGGCGTGCAGGAGGTCGCTCCGGGACCCCCGTTGGACCCACAGGGACTTTTGGCTAGCTTGGGGGGGCCTCCTGACCCCCACAAGACTTGCCAAAAGTCCAGCGGTGGTCCGGGAGCGACCTCCTGCACGCCGTCCGTCCGATGCCAATACTCAAAATGGCGCCGATCGCCTTTGCCCTCACTATGCATAGTGAGGGCAAAGGCGATCGGCGCCATTTTGAGATGCAAAGTGATGCGTCTTGAGACGCAAAGTGATTGCGTCTCAAAATGGCGCCGATCGCCTTTGCCCTCACTATGTGCATAGTGAGGGCAAAGGCGATCGGTGCCATTTTGAGTATTGGCATCGGACGGCCAGCGTGCAGGAGGTCGCTCCCAGACCCCCCGCTGGACTTTTGGCAAGTCTTGTGGGGGTCAGGAGGCCCCCCCAAGCTAGCCAAAAGTCCCTGTGGGTCCAACGGGGGTCCCGGAGCGACCTCCTGCACGCCGGCCGTCCGATGCCAGGACTCAAAATGGCGCCGATAGCCTTTGCCCATACTATGTCACAGGGGCTACCGGTGCCATTGGTCAGCCCCTGTCACATGGTAGGAGCACAAGATGGCACCTGTGACCATGTGACAGGGGCTGACCAATGGCACCGGTAGCCCCTGTAACACAGGCTATCGGCGCCGTGATGAAACCGGCAAACGAGGGTGTGAGAATGCAGGGATGGCTTCTGGATTCCCCGCTGGACCACCAGGGAGTTTTGGTAAGTCTTGGGGAGGTCAGGAGGGTGGGGGGGGGGGTTACATTTTTATTTAGGAGGCCGAATAAAACAGAAATCTGTTAAATACGTGGGGAGTCACGATGCGTTTCGCCTCCCCACGTATTTAACAGATAGGACAAAATAAGTTGCGGATTACAAATACGTGGAAAATGGATGCACAGCTCTATTCCCCCGCAGGTTGAGCCCTTGGATGCTGGGGCCTGCTGGTCTTAGGTGGGCCTCTGTATGGCTGGTTCCGGAGGAGACAGATGGCTGAAAGCAGGGAGAGTCAGAGAGGTCAGGTTCAGTCCGAGGTCGAGGTCGAGGTGCCCTCGAGGAGAGAGAGAGAGAAGGCCGTGAGGGATGAGATGCTACAGCAGTTCTGGAGACAGTAGAGCAGGACCACGTGGGGCAGACCCCATGGGGAGGAAGTGCTGGAGCTGGAGCCTGTAGAATGGAGTGTTGAAGCAAGTCCTATGTAGCAAATCTGCTGTAACAGGTTCTAAGTGCTGAGGGATACCCCGAGGAGCGGGGGCACAGAGACAGAGTCCCATGATGTAGAAGTGCTGAGACAGGCCCTGTGCCACAGGAGTATAGAGAAGGGTCTCTTGATGTAGAAGCGCTGAGCCAGTCCCCGAGGAGCGGGAGCACCAAGACAGGGTCCCAAGATGTAGAAGTGCTGAGTCAAGCCCTGAGGAGTGGGAGCACAGTAGCAGGATCCCGAAGAGCAGAGTAGGAATCCATAGAGCAACAGGTCTAGAGTACTGGAACAGAGCACCAGAACAGGAACCAAGGAAGTCGTTGCCAAGTCAGCTAGTGGTGGAGAGAGGCTGTCCTTAAATATCCCAGACTACTGATGTCATCAGCCGGGGACGAGCCTGAAGTTCCCGCCATAGGTCCTTAAAAAGGAGGACTGATGGCGCGCACGCATGCCTAGGGAGGACCAGGGGCAGAACGCAGATCGGCAGCATCCCAGCCGCCACGTGGAGCACTGGAAGCTAAGTGGAACGCAGCAGCAGTGGCTGGCCGTGGCTGTTAGAGCACCCGGAGCAAAGAGCCAAGAATGACATAAGGTGAGTTGAGCCGACCACAGGTGGCTGCGGCCGGTGGACATAACATTATGTTCAGGATGGGGTACAATAGAACATGAATAATAAAAATAACAACGGAAATTATATGACATAATATAATAAAACTGGCAATAGCCAGTCTTATTATATTATGTCTATTATATTAAGTCTAAAAGAGGAACCTGTTCCTGGTGACTTGGAGGGTATTATGACTGTTAGCTCACATATGCCTTATGGAACAGGTAAGTTTTTAGAGCTTTTTTTTTATTTTTTATTTATTGCATTTTCACAAATTAACAAGAATTACAGCTTATAGAAAAATACAAGAAAGAGTTTACAAGAAAAAAATGTACACTTGGTAATTGTCTTATATCAGTAACATAATAAATCTTTCTTGTAATATTAAAGAAAAAGAGAGTTCCAAAATGTAGAATATAGGAGCAGAATTATACAGTAGTAATAATATACAAAATAGAAAGGCTGCCACTATGCCCTTTACCTACAATTACCTCAGTCGAGCTTATACATTTAGACAGTGCCAATCGAAGTACACAAATCTAAATATATATGTAGATATTCCGGATCAAAATATACATGTTTAACATTTTGATGAATTATAATACATTGGCAAGGGAAACTAAGATTAAATTTAGCACCCATCGCCAAAACCTCTGCAATTGAAAAAACTTTTTCCTCCATTCCTGGGTGGAACGGGTAATATCTGGAAAAATCCAGACGGGATACCCAAGAAATAAAGATTGCCTATGGCAAAAGAAAGACCTCAGTATCAAATCTCTATCTTGAGAGAAAACACATGAAAGGAAAAGACTCCCTCGTCTAATTATCGAAATATCAATTGAATTTTCCAAGAGCTGTGTTAAATCAGGTTCTAGATCCAAAACTTGTTCTGATGTATCTGATGTTGTGGATTTTGTCATATAAACTTTTGCAAATGTAGGCATAATTTCTTGAGGAATTTCTAATATATTAGTAAGATATTTCTTAATCAAGTCCATGGGAGACATTAGATTAGATTGAGGGAAATTCAGAACACATAGATTTAGATAGCGAATAGAGTTTTCAACATTTTCCAATTTTTGCAAATGTGAAAAATCAGACTTGATTAACTGATCTTGAGTTTGCTGTAAAGAGGAAACTAAGTTCCAAAGCAGAATTTTTCTTTTTCTGAGAATTAGTTTCCTGTTCCAAAACTTGAAATTTTCCAGCAAAGGCAGATGTTACCTTTACTAAGGAAGTAATGACCTTTCTAGTACCATTAAGGCAGACCACAAAGAGTCCATAGTAATAACCAATGGCTTCGGTAAGGCTAGGCATATTCATTTAAATTTCATACCTTGATCTTCTTGTCCAAACTTCGACTCCCCAGAATCTCTGCTTTTACCTTTTGAAGTTGAAATTTTCGCCGATGTAAGGACTGGTATGTAGGTCCCTGGCGTAAAGCTTCTCAAAATTGTCGAGGCCTCAAAGCCAGAAGGAAGAGCCATCATTAACACAGTCACTCTCCCGGTGTTAGAATTTTCATCTGGAATCACCAGTCTAGGACCTGATGGTCCACATGGTGGTGAGGAGAAATCCAAATTTGATGGTACTGAGGGTAAGGGAGAGGTCAGCGGTGCTCCGAGGCTAAGCATGGTCTGAATGTCAGGTGACCGGTCCATCCGCTCCTCCTGGGCTGCCGCCAAGGACACCTCTGAAGTAATCATGCTAGCAGTCGAGTAGAGAAACCCCTCAATAGTTGGTTGCAATGAGTCTGGGATAGGGGTAGTTGCCCCCGTTTCCCTGATCTTTGCCTTCATCTTAGTATGTGGCATAGTGTAAAAAATCTTTTTATAGTTTTTTTAAAGAATTTGGGCTCTGATGGTTCTTACTTTCTTTGGGATCGAGTTCCAGAGGACAGAGCCAGCTAAGGAGAAGGCAAGATGTGCTGCTTTTTGCAATGGAATATCTAGTATGCTCTGGCCAAAGGATCATAGTGGTCTGGACTGCTGCAATTCAGAGGAAATTAATATTGTTGTTAAGTGAGTGAATAATGATTAACAATTTGTTTTGGATATTATATTGTTAATTTATATTCTTTGAATGTTCCTATCAAATTTCTCTCTTTCCCTATCCTTCCTACTGCTGTCCTCTTTCCTCCTTCATTGCTGCTCCCCCCTTCCCCATCCCTGTTTATTGTATTTCACTCTCTTGTTAATTTGTTACAATATAAACTGGCATGATGTTCCGATGAATGTCAGTATATAAAAATCAACAAATAAATAAATATGATGAGAAACTGGAAGCCAATGAAGGGATTGCAGAGTTAGAATGATATTGGCATGGATATCGTTGAGGTCAAATAATGGTTTCAGATGTCGTAGTAGTCTGAGATTCTGAATAGAGGTCTGAGTTACAGCTTTAATATGATCATTCATGGAAAGTACTGGATCAATCAGGACACCAAGGATATGAGTGCCTTTTGATATGGAAATATTGTGATTTTTTTAAAAAGATACTCTTGGGAATATATCAGATACTGGGAAAGGAGATAAAATCATGATTTCAGTTTTTTTGAGATTTAATGCCAACCTGTTCTGATTGAGGCAGATTTGGAGAGTTGAGAGAAAATGTATGAGAAATTCTTCAGTCAGGGTCCAAGAAATTTTACACAGCAAAAAGAACTGAATATCATGACCGTATAGCTGTGTTGAATACCGTGGAGATATCCAGAAGCACAAGAACAAATGTTGTTCCACGGTAAAAGCCTAATCTCACCATGTCAAAATTGGACAAACAACATATTTCGGTACTATGATGTTTCCAAAAACTGAATTGGTATTGGTCAAGGATGTCATTTGAATCAATAAATATTATAAGTTGGTGTAATACTGTGGCTTCAAGAATCTTTGTAAGATACGATGAAAATGAAATTGGATAATAATTGGATAAGGAGGTCAGATCAGCAGTTGGTTTTTTGAGGATGGGTGGACCGAGGTTTGTTTTAGAGATTCTGGAACAAAACCATGTTGGAATGATGAGTTGATAAATTATTGATATATTTCAGTAGGGTTATAGTGCCAGCAGCCTGGTTCCACTCTAGTTAAGGTGTAGCCATTCTGTCAGAATGTTGTACATGCGACCCCTGTTAACGGCATCATTTGGCTTGCAAGTATCGAAGAAAGAAGAGAACCAAGATGAGGCTCCCAGGCTTGGGCTCCGAGGCCTGGGCATAATCCAGGGCTGAGGTCCAGGCATCGAGACCCAGCCTCCTGGCTGAGACCCTGGTGTCTGTCCTGGGTCCAGGCCTAGGCCCTGGCATCGGCACCTGGCCTTCATTGGATACCCCACGGAATCAGGTATTTCTTTTTTTAGTTTAATTTTTGGGGGTCTTGGCCAAGAGCCTGGCATTGGCCCATGCCTCTGCTGAGACCCTAGTGTCATGCTTGGGCCTTGGTCTTGGGCCCTGCTTTTGGTCTTAGCCTATGCTCTAGGTGAGGCCCCAGTTTTAGGTCTAGGTCAAGGCACTGGCATTGGGCTTGGAAATGGGCATAGGCCATGGTTCCTGCTTTGGGGCTCAGCTGTTGCCCTAGGTGAGGCCCCAGCTTCGAGCCTAAACCTAGGCCTGAATCATTAGATTAAAAAAAATGAATGAATAAATTTGTTTCATTCAGGGAGCCCCGATTCATTCTGGGGCCCCTGTATGAAACAAATTAGCCTTATTCGTCACATTTTGCAGTTTTGTTTTAAATGAATGCACATTCCTAATAGATATATGCTTTCTTAGCTGCTATGATATCACTCTGATATCTTGCGAGACAAATTTAGTAATTGAATTTATTAAGTGAGGTCGGGTGCTGACACCATATTCATTCTGACCTTCTTAATTCACATTTCTTATATTGAATAGAATTGGTAAACCAAGGGGCATATTTAGATCTTTTCTTTTTAAATTCCTTCATAGATGTCACTTATCCAAGTTGGTTGTCAATGCATTAGCCCAAATGAGCAAATGTTCATTAGGAGAATTGAAGGGGCTATTTTTAAGTAAAAGCATAATTTCAGCCACCAGATCTAATGGATGGGGTGGGAGGAGAAATGTATTTTTTTCTTTATATATATATTTTTTTCTGGGGCTAAAACATCCCAGTATAACAAACAAACAAACAGATTGGAAGAACACGACTGAAATCCAAACAGAAAACAACATGGAGGCATCAAAACTCCTATGTTGGTACATAACAGACATGCAGAACATAGGATAAGTTTTGCCAAGCAGAATCAGACCAAAGGTCCATCAAGCCCAACATCCTGTTTCCAACAGTGGCCAATCCATGTCACAAGTACCTGGCAAGATTCCTAAGTTCAACAGATTCTATGCTGCTTATCCCAGGGACAAGTAGTGAATTTCCCCGAGTCCACCTTTATAATGGTTTATAGACTTTTCTTCCAGGAGCTTGTCCAAACTTTATTCAACCAGCTACAATTACAGCTTTTACCATATCATCTGTCTATAAATTCCAAAGTTAAATTATGCTTTGAGTAAAAAAGTATTTTCTCCTATTTGTTTAAAATGTATTCCCTAGTAACTTCATTGCATGTCCTCTAGTCTTTGTAGTTTTTGAAAGTGTAAACAACCAATTTGTATTTACCCCTTCCAATCCACTCATTTTTTATATGCCTCTATATCTCCCCTCAGTCAACTCTTCTCCAAGCTGAAGAACCCTAACCTCTTTAGCCTTTCTTCTTTGGAGAATCATTCCATCCCCTTTATCATATTGGTTGTCTTTCTCTGCATTTTGCTTATTCCTATATACTTTTTTGTGATGTGGTGATCAGAGCTACACACAGTATTCAAGGTTCGGTTTCCCCATGGAGTGAAAAAGAGGCATTATGATATTCTCTGTTTTATGTTCCATTCCTTTTTTTAATAATTCCTAAAATTCTATTTGTTTTTTTGGTCACTGTGGCACACTAGGCAGATTATGTCAACATAATATTCATTATAATTTTATTTTTTTATATACCAACAATCAATCTGAGATATCACATTGGTTTACATTCAGGTACTGTAGGTATTTCCCTATCCCCAGAGGGCTTACAATCTAAGACCTGGATTTATCAAAATGTGGTAAGTACCGCATGCGATAGCAAAAGGGGTGTGTTTTATGCTAATATAGCATTTATTGCAACTTGCACTAATTACCTGTGTGAAGAGCTAAGTTAGTGCAAATTGCAATACCCTTTTCAGAATCTGTGATAAGTGCCAGACCTGTTGTATTTCCAGCAGAGCCTGGCCATAATGTCATTCCCATAGGTAGGTATTTGTATCCCTATGGTAGGCCCACCTAGTAACTCGAGGTGGGGGTTTAGGTAAGAGTCTAGGGGGTTAGGGGCCACTTTGACATTCTACGTGACACCTACGAACAGAACAGTGGTCTCATGAAGATTTGATGACCTTTGGAGTAAGGAAACTCACTCAAAGATTAGATTTGGGCAAGGTTCTCTCAACCTAGCTTGATGGACTCTCTACCTGGGGGAGCTGATCTCTAACAGATTGCTAACGCCTCCTCTCAGGGGAGCTGGTTGAAAACAGATTGCTAACTCCTCCCCTCAGGGGAGCTGATCTCTAACAGAATGCTAACTCCTCCCCTCAGGGGAGCTGGTCGATAACAAACAAGGAGTAGGCAAACAAATAACACCACAGTGTCGATCCGATTGCCAAGGCAAGGTCCTGGGGGACAAGACCTCGCTTTTATATGAGGTTTACGTGACGTCATCCACCTGCGCCGCGGAGCTGGCTCCCGCCCTTGGCCATTTAAAAGGCCAGGTGGTCCGCACATGCGCACCTAGGGGCAGGGCCAGCGCCGGAGAGAATGCCGCACCCCGGCGTGGAGCTAGGCCCAACGTGGAGGGCCTGGGAGATGCCGGCCCAGAGCACCGCAGACAGGAGGCACTTGCAGCGGCAACAGGAGAGGATGGCTCGGGGCCCTACAGCCCGACAGCACAGGAGCAAGGTGAGCAGGTGCAGGCCTAACACGAACAGGATGCGCAATACTGAGGAATGGAGTTGGGTATTACTTTAATTGCTGTACTTTCCTTGCATTTGTCTTTGGACAGACATGTAAAGTTATCTAGGTAGCTAGAACTTCTTTGATGAATAAGCATTATCACACATGTCGGACCTAAAATGTGGTTAAAAATGACTGCAAAAAAATGGACTGAACCAAAAGTATAAAAGCATGTATTATTTCTAGAGTTTCTAATCTTAAGTTGAATTATACTGTCCTATGCAGTGGAATGAAGGGATTTCGGAAGATGGTTTCAAGTGTGTCAGACCAGCAAACTAATATGACACCATGAGGAGCCCATTATTTGATCTTCTGTGTTAGTGTCCCCATAGAAATGATCTGACAGAGTCATTTTGTATGTCAGCGCTACATTTCCTATATTTGATTTTGAACAGAATGCCATTCCCTTTGGACCTGCCCTATTTTAGTTGACTGCACCAAATTGTTTCAGTATAGAAACTATGCAGTTTTCCTCCATTCTTAGGCTGATTCAGTAACACATACTAGCTGGATCTCTTAAATCCTGAAAAACAAATCACTTGTTAAATGTCAGGTGAGCATTTCTATTTTAGGAGCAGAAGGAATGGAATTATACTCAATAGCAATATAAAATGTCCTCCCCCCCCCCCCTTTTTTTTTAAATTACTTGTGTGTAAGAATGTACAAAATGTAGTAGTAGACATGGTAAGCTTCAGTTTAGATTGGTTTTTCAGTTAGTTTCCTGTTTTGTTTCGTTCATCCAGTTCAGATCAGAATCTCATTCACTGTGACATGTATTTCATTTGTTTCATTAAATTCAATGGGGAAAACAATCCAAATTTGGACTCTATCTTTAGAGTTTTCCATTCAAGTTATATAACGTGCTGGCAGACATCATCAACTAAAGCTACAGTACCCCAAGAAACCCAGTATGACAACAAAGGATGACTAATAGAGTCAGGAAGAGCCCAAGTCATCATGGAGAGGAAAAGAGGTACAAATAGTGGCATGACCATCCCAAAGTAACAAAAAAAGGAGAAAAAAAAACAAACAGTGGCATGAACATTTTAAGGCATCAAAAGTGAGGCAAAGAAATCAGTAGTGGCATCAACACCAAAGACTTAAAGTGAGAGGTATGGCAGAAAGCATAGTAACATAATTACCCTAAGGTTTAGAATGAGAGGTATGGTAGAAAGAATGTGACATCAACATACCAAGACATGTATTTATTTATTTAGATTCTTTTTTATACCGAAGTATAGCAGAGTGCCTTCACCCCGGTTTACAGCAAAACAACTTCATACAAGAAACATGTTATAACGCAAGTACAAATAAGTGTTAGTTAACATCTCAGTAAAGGCAGAGTATAACAGTTTAGTAGATAACAATTTACAAATCAATTTAGATGGTTCTTAGTAAGGAAGGTTTGGGATACAAAATGATAAAGGCTAAGGTTATCCAGATCAGACTGTGAATGATTGTCTAAACAACCATGTTTTGAGTTCTTTTTTGAATGATTTGGAGTCTCTGATAGAACTTAGGTAAGATGGAATAGAGTTCCATTCTTTAGGACCTGCTATGGAGAAGGCTCTATTTCTCGTAATGGCAAGTTTCGCAGATGAGAGGGGGGGAATGATTAATTGCAATTTGTCATTAGTCCTTGTAGAGCAGGGTGATTTGTGAATTGCGATCATATTATCCAGGGAAGAATTGTCGCCTTTGTAAATTTCGTTATGCAGAATAGTTAGAGTCTTATATTTAATCCTTTGTGAAATTGGTAGCCAATGTAGGTCTTTTAGGGTTGGTGAGATGTGATCATATCTCCTCTTGCCAGTGAGAACTCGAGCATGGCATCCTGCAGTAATTGTAATGGTTTCAGTGTGGATTTAGGTTTTCCATGTTTTCCAAGTTTTCCATGTTTTCCATGTTTTCCATGTTTTCCAAGTTCTATAACCTTGTTATATGTACCGCCTCTTGGCGTAATTTTTATGTTTCAATGTAAACCGATGTGATCTGTATTTTAATACAGGAACACCGGTATATAAAAATCTAAAAATAAATAAATAGGTAGCCCAATGAAAATTGTGTTGCAATAATCAAGGCTAGAGAAAATGAGAGTTTGTAGAACAGTTCTAAAATCGTTCGGGTACAGTAGAGGTTTGAGATGTTTGAGAATCTGGAGTTTGTGAAAGTCTTCTCTCGTTTTTATTGCTATGCATTTTTTGAGGTTCAGTTCATTGTCTAGCCAAATACCTAGATCTTTTATTGGATTCTTCATTTGGGTGTTAAGACATGGAGTGATGGATAAAGATGTGTAGAACAAAGGTTTTTATTTTAGTTTGTTTTTGTTTGTTTTGATGGGGATTTTTAGTTCTTTTCATTTCATTATCTTTTTATTTTTTGTTTCATTCATTTTTCCATTTGGAAGTTTGTACATATAACTGTGAGCACAAGAAACAATATATGCGTGCATATCAGAAATTACGCATGCAAACTTTTGCTAAATGCTTTTTGTGCTTGCAACAATGAATTGCGGGAACAAATTTCTAAAAATGAATACAAACAAATATGTATCTTTTTTTGAGAAACAGTACTGATTTGGGTTGTTCCATTCCAAATTAATCTACTCTTCTTTATTTATAAGTGTTTATATATCACGCCTTCCAATGTTCAGGGCGGGCTTCATAAACAACATACATAATTAAAATAGAGCATTAACAGATAAAATTAACAAGGACAGAACAAATAAAACATAAACTTTCTTCAGAAGTGGACGACTATTAGAGATGTCAAATCATCACATAAACATTCCTCTTTGTGTTGATGTAAAATGGTCGCAGATATGGCACATCCCAATGTCTATTCTTATAGGTTCAAAAGCATCTGTTTGAGCAAAGCTAACTCCAAATTCCAGAAATTAAAAATCAAGGTGTCCACAGGTACAACATCAAAGATAAAAAACTATAGATCCTTATGTAAGTGAGCACCAGTCAAGTGCCTTATTAAGGCCATTAGGTGACACTGTCTTTAGTTTAAAAATCCACTGTTGTTCATGGAAGTTCAGGAATGATTTTATATCACACTCATATAGACTTTGAGGAACATATTCAATGACAGTCCAAGAAAATTGTTTAAAACTATGTTGATTATCAATGCATTATTGTACCATAGGCATACTCAGTTTCCCAGTCCTGTTCAATAGCTCTGATCCCTACTTGTCTTTTAGTACAACCAATGTAGGTTGAAGAACATGGACAAATAATTGCATAAAATACAAAGTTTGATGGTAACTTTCAAACTGGCTCGTGGGTGCACATTTCTGCATATACATTGGCCCACGCCCAGGACCATGGTCATTTTATAACATACACGGGTATATGCGTGCATGTTATAAAATAGTCTGGCTGCATGCACATGTGCACAAATCCTGCTTCTACCACATAAATCTAAGTATTTTAAAAGGGGTGCACACCCATGCCATTCCCAGTTTACCAGTTCATCCACAGTTTACCCTGTTAACTGATAGGTCCTCCAACCTCCCAAGTTTGATAGCCTACATTACCTCCTGTTACCCAAGACCTTTTAAACCCCTCAGAAATGACTTGATCCTTTTATTTTTTAACTTATATGTCATCCATACCAGAAGTAAAGTTATGCAGCAGGGGACCTTGGTGTGAGCCAGGGCACATAAATATTTGTGCACACATCTCTGGTTCACACCCCAAATGCCCATGTCCCGCCCAGACTATGTCAAACTCCAAAGCCCAATAATTAAATAAATTTATTAAATATGTTAACTTTGTACAACATGCTGGCTTATGTGAAACATATATGCATCCTAAAATCTAATATCTAAACATATCTAATATCTCATTCATACTGCATACATCCAATCATTCAATAAAATCCCAAAACATCTACATCGTAAACATCATGACATTAATTAACATATATTCAAAAATACCCCTGTTAACATCAGTCTACCCGCTCCATATACGTTTAACATATATTTAAATCCTCAACTCAATATCTAAACATACCCCTGTTAACATCAGTCTACCCGCTCCATATACATTTAACATCTATTTAAATCCTCTGCTCCGACGAGTTCACTCGTTTCGCCTGTGAATACAGGCTTCCTCAGGGAACCTTTATATGTTGTAAATCAGGGTCACTTTCTTTATAGATCGTCTGCTTTTAATATTTCCTGATCTCTCAGTTCTTCTCCCAATCATGTATTTATAGATCATTTCATTGAGACCATTATTCCTCCAATGGGAAACCCATTGGAGGAATAATTTTGTCATTAAGGGCCATTTTACCTGTGACTCTAAAATGGTGATTTACGCCATTATGTGTCCCTGTGAGTTGATTTACATAGGTTTCACTACAAGATCTATAAGACAACGCATAATAGAGCACAAAAGTAGACTAAGAACTAAAAAAACGGGGGCCCCTTTAGTATCACATTGGGAGGAGAAGGACCATGATGTTGATCAATTACGATTTTTTGTTATTCAGCAATGCTGTATACGACAGCAGGGAGACGTCTCGAATATTTTAAGGAAAATCGAGCAAAAATACATATATCAATGGGACACTGTTTATCCCAATGGTCTCAATGAAATGATTGAATGGGAGGCGTTTTATGGGTCTTAAAGCTGCGCTGTGAGGACAAATTATTTAATACAATAGATGTGATATGGATCACCAGATCATCTGGTTGGTAATGATTACGTTTAATACGTTAATACGTCAATACGAGACGCTGTCGAGCGTCACGTCACAGGAAGTGGGAGATTTAAACACCGGTTAATGTTTCAGTTCGATGGTGGCGTTTTGAAAGCAAGTTAATAGGAGAAGCAGCGGACCGCATACGGTAACATTTGGTATGAAAGGGGAAGTTTTTAGATGAGATACAAGACATATATTGGTAAATTAGCCGTATAAACTTGTTACATAACAGCGCTTGGTAATACTGGTGAAGAGTGTTGACTCGTTTGAATATGTGTTAGTTTAACTTGTTTATCTTGTTTGAATATGTCTTAGGTTTTCATGATCCCCATTATAGTTGAGTGAAAAGCTTGTCAAACAGAAGCTCACATGAGCATTAATATGGAGTTTTGGTCTTCATTGTGAAGATTCGTTTGAACACGGTCAAGTGGTTATCGGTGGACTATATAGGAATATTCTTTGGAAAAAACAGCATATAATAGTGGTAAGAGTAAACCTGGGTACTATATGATATTTGGTTATTCGGTGAGATGTAAAATTCATCGTGTTGATAAGCAATTCTTATTTATTGGTGCTTTATTTCAATTTGATACATTATAGCATGGCTGAATGAGAAACATATACATGGAAGGAGATTTATAAATTTTCGTGTTGAACACACGATTGGGAGAAGAACTGAGAGATCAGGAAATATTAAAAGTAGACGATCTATAAATACATGATTGGGAGAAGAACTGAGAGATCAGGAAATATTAAAAGCAGACGATCTATAAAGAAAGTGACCCTGATTTACAACATATAAAGGTTCCCTGAGGAAGCCTGTATTCACAGGCGAAACGAGTGAACTCGTCGGAGCAGAGGATTTAAATAGATGTTAAATGTATATGGAGCGGGTAGACTGATGTTAACAGGGGTATGTTTAGATATTGAGTTGAGGATTTAAATATATGTTAAACGTATATGGAGCGGGTAGACTGATGTTAACAGGGGTATTTTTGAATATATGTTAATTAATGTCATGATGTTTACGATGTAGATGTTTTGGGATTTTATTGAATGATTGGATGTATGCAGTATGAATGAGATATTAGATATGTTTAGATATTAGATTTTAGGATGCATATATGTTTCACATAAGCCAGCATGTTGTACAAAGTTAACATATTTAATAAATTTATTTAATTATTGGGCTTTGGAGTTTGGCCTACTTACCTCTGATATAGTTGTATGGTTACACATTAGACAGAGGGATTGCACGTAATTATTGTACCCGCCCAGACTATGGCCATTCCTTGCCCCTTTTAGAAAATTTTGGAGATTTCCCCCTGCGGGAGCTACGCACATATCCCTGTGTTTTTTAAAATCCACTCGGCATGCACGAGCCCAACTTATTCATGCATCCCCTAAATAATGTGTGCACCAGATGTTTGAAATTCATCTCCAAATGATTATATATCTTGAAGTCGGCTCAATGCAATTTGTTCCTGTTATCATCAGTATACAGAAATTGCACCATTGACAAGGAGTATGTGTTGCTTTCTCTGAATGTTGAAGCTTCAAGTGTGATGGCATAAAAGCATGCATGACCCAATCTCATATATTTAAACTTCTGGAAAAAGCTATAAGTAGTTCTTGAAAAACCTTATACAGGCCTAATACATTCCAGTATCCCCAGATTGACCCAGCTACCATGAAAGCTCTTTCCGTATACTTTAAAACACACACACACCAGTTTGTCTTCAATGCGTTTTGATTGATATGATAAAAGTGAGTCTTTATCAGAATATAAGGCTCTCTTTTAAGCCTTTTTGACTGCTGAATATGGGTAACCTCATTTCATATAAATGGACATTAGAATCTATGCTTGCTTTGTAAATTTGGCAATATCAGAGCAGATTCTCCAAATCCTAAAAAATAGCATTTCTTAATAAGTGTTCACAAGACCTTATGTTATGAATTATAGAAAAGACACAGAGCTATACAGAACAATTCTTTGAAGATTTTGGACTCCTTATCTAATATTAAGGAATTCTTGACACCAGCAGTTTTTGAAATTCAATTAAGAGATTATATAATGAAACTTTGGATCAATTCTGCCAAACAATTAAGAAAACTAAAATTATCAAATTTGGATAGGATGAACAGAATTATTCTTTGAATACAGTTTACTGCTGGAATTGCTTTAATATTGGAAGCCCAAATAAAAACAGAAACACATCAACTTCGACAGATTATCAGATGAGAATTTCAGTGATTCATATGTAAGTGACAAATCTGTTGGTGATTTTAGAACACATGGTAGTGCACCAGTTTTTTTAGGAGATGGCAGAGGACAACGACAAAGATGAATATTCAATATATGCAAACGTCAAAACAATCAATTATATTTGTGTCCAACAACATGGTCACAGACTCGCAAAAATCTACTATAATCAATCTTTCTTTAAGGGTACTGACTGAATTGGAATAGGTATTAGATCAGGATCGTTCTTATGTACCTTCTATGAGTCACGATCCATTCACATGCAGAATCTTGATTCACAAATTCATTAGATCTCTGAACATTAAACTTTTTTTCTCCCAAGAAATATATGTTACCATTGACTTGTCAGAAGTCAAGGAAAAATCATCTTGGAATCCATTGGGACTGCTGGATCCATATATACAAGTATTCAGAGATCTAGTCCTTTGGGACATTGCGGAGATTGAAACAAGTAAAGACTGGATGTTTTACTATTTATTTAAGTACCTCTGAGGCCTTAGCATTAAAGGCCCGGACACAAGCCAGATTATAAAACCAGATGATAAGGGAGGGAATTCGGTAGTGTAGGAAATGACCATTTATAGAACCTCCATTTATTGGACAGGAAGAATTGCAAATCTTTGGACAAAGACCCAACACAGTGGTTTCAAATGGAATTAGAAGATCTGTATCAACAAGAAACTTTTTTGACTAAAAAAGTGAAAAACTTTTTACAGGTTTTCCTTCCACAGGTTCAGGTCATCTACTCTGTACCAACAGTACACAAATCACTAATTAATCCCTCAGTCAGATCAATAGTGAAGGCGATTGGGTCTATTTTTTCAACCAGCAATTTTCTTGATGTAATTTTAAAACCAGCTCTGCGCTCATATATACAAGATACTGTACTTTTTGGAGAAACTTACAGCATCAGAATGTCATGGGATATGCATGTCTTCTGGTAACAATGGATATCAATTCACTTTATACAAATATCCCTCAAAAGGAGGCTATACAAATGATTTTGAATGTATTAACTAATACATCTCTAACCCATTTGTTCTGAAGGTCTCATAAATATTATTAAACAACAATTTATTTTATTTGACCAACGGTTCTTTTCCCAAATGCATAGTATTGCCATGGATTATCCCATGATGCCCCGTATCACTAACCTTTTCATGGGGATGTTTGAGGAAAACATCATATACCCCTCAAATTGGTGGGATACATCATCACATGGTATACATATATTGATACAAAAGTCCACAAAAATAGAAGTGCAAACTTTCTATTTTCATCAAAATTACTTTCAATGCTCAATCAATGAACAGGATATCAGTATATAAGAGTCTGATGTCTGATGTAATCAGAAATAATAATTCTGATATCTCTTGCCACACAATGGGCTTCAGACAGAGCAGAAATAAACTCCATGCACCGGCTGGCTGCCAGCGTGTGCTTCCCTAGGACAAAATCTAATGGCACTGTCTCAGCCTGCCCCCTACCCCACCACTACTCACCCAGACCACGCCCCCTGGCCCATCCCTTTTAGCAGGCCTGCACTTCTGCATGTATTGGGGGTTACACACGTGGCCGGGCCGTGCAGCCTTCGCAAGGCCTGGCCACACGCATAACCCCCAATTTTACCACGTGCAGCGCTTTTCAAACTCGGGCTTAAATTCATTACTTTGCACCTGTCCAATAAAATGTCATCTGCCATTTACATGCCCAATCCCTGTTAGAGATTTGCTAGGTACTTAGCAATCTGTTAGAAATCTGATGTTGGATGGGCGGAGCAATCAGATAGGAGTTAGGAATGATTGGTTATACTCCTGTAGAGGGGAGGAGTTAGTAATCTGTATGAGCAGGCTCCTGTGGAAGGAGTAGATAACAATATGTAAAGGTATAGACTGCGGAGGTAGCAATCTAATATGAATGTAGCTGAAGACTCCTGATGGGAAAGGAGTAGGAATCTGTTATCAGCGGAGTGCTTGGAGATGACATTCAGCTGTAGAGGAATGTAGAAAGGTGGGTCCTTGGGCTGATGGCAGATGACAATGCCCCCAGGAGGCTATCCTGAGAGGGACCACCAGATAGGCTTGGATATGGAGACAGACACAGATAGTTTTTATTGGACAGGTTAGAAGAACCACCAGAGGCAGTAGTGAGCTGATATGCCCGGCAGGGCTGAAGTCCCTCAGAGACTGGAACAGCGATCCCAGGGTTGCTGAGCTGTAGAGAAACTATAGCTAGTGAGTAGATAGAGTATGCAGTGTTCATAGCCAGAACTAGATGACAACTCACATAAGGTCTTAATGAAGCTCAATAGCTGGAAAGGGTTAAGCCCTCGACGAGTGAGAACTTGGTTCCAGGGAAAACTCTGAGAGCATGACGGTAACTCACAATTGTCTGTATCTGCGATAGCTTCCAGGCAGTAGAGAATCTTCAGAGTGTCCAGGAACATGGGCCCTCGACGAGCGAGAACTTGGTTCCAGGGAAAACTCTGAGAGCACGACGGTAACTCACAATTGTCTGTATCTGCGATAGCTTCCAGGCAGTAGAGATTCTTCAGAGTATTCAGGAACATAGGCCCTCGAGGAGCGAGTACCAGTTCCTGTATGCAATCTGGAATAAAGAAAAGAGAGCGAGGCCCCCGAGGAGCGGGTACCCATGATAAGTCCGAGGAGGCAGAGTAGCTTGGATGAATCCGAAGACAAATCCTTGCTAACGCGATCTGTTAGCAAATTCTGAGACCTTTTGTATTGGAAGCGGATGACGTCATCTTGGGGGACGCCCCTGAGGTTCGCGCCCTTGCTGGTACATCAATGGGAGCACCCGCATGCACCCTACGTCATCAGGAACATGGCGGATCCACAGCATCATGCCAGTCCGGGGATGCCGGAGAGAAGCGGCAAGAAGACGCCGTGGCAGCAAGCCATCCATCAGACCCGGAGGGAGTCGCCACAGAGGTAGAGAGGGCGAAGTGAGGGCGTCGAGCAGCGATGGATGCAACAATCCCTCAGTCTAGCAAGATCCTTTTGCAATTCCTTATAATTGGTTTGTGTTTTAACTACTTTGAATAATTTTGTCTCATCTATAAATCTGCTTGCCACTCTCTTTTCCAGACTTTTTAGAAATATATTAAAGAGCATTAGTCCCAGTGGTCCACTATTTTTCTTTCTCCATTGAGAGAAATAACTATTCACTCTCTCTGTTTTCTATCTTATATTATTTAATATCAAAATTCAAAACCAGTATAAAAATTATATTGAGTTTGTCAAAACTAGAGGATATTTGTTGCATTAAGTTTGATTTTTCCCAGTAAACCTGAATAAAATCTAAAAATATTTTAAAATTCAAATAAGACTGAAATTTACCTGATTCAAGTGTGACCTTGAATTGTCCACACATTTTTAGTTGCAGGCTGTGTTGTGACACATTCCCCTGACACTACTTGACCACTGTGAGAACTATCTTGGTGCTTGTGTGAGCAAAATCTCACTATCATGGGTATTATAGTCTTCTCTCATGTGCACATTGAACACTAAACCTACTTTTACACTTTGGATGTCATATTCAAATTTGCCCTATAATGATATCATGTCTTACCCAGGGTGATCAAACAAAGCCCGTTCCCAATTATTTGTAGGTCACTAATTTATTAAATTGTTCTTTAATCTATCTTTATTAATTTTTGCTTTCCCTCCATCTTTCCTTTTCTCCTGACACTCATAAAATACATTCATTACAAAGATGTTGTATATGCTGTTAGTTTGACAAGAATTTCATCAGTTTTTTGGCTTTTTTTTATCCTCACTCAACTGGAAAGCAATCATGGGTCTATAACATTTTCCAAGTAAATCTAGCGGGGCTTGTTTGTCAAAATTTGAATCTCTGGCGAAGAGATTGCTGTGGCTCTCAGAATGATAGCGTGAAACTGCAGCAGACTGCTCACAGAACTGATTACCATCTGGTGTCTTCACTAAAGTCTATCCAAATCTTCAAGTTTCCTGTTTAATTTATTTGAATAAATACATTTTGAATATTTTTGGTTCATATTGTTTTAACGTAATTGAACATGATGGAAACCCCTACCCACCCTTGAAACTGTATACACAAGATTTAGATTTTAGAATTATTTACTCATTTTTCCAAATAAGAGTTCAAAGCAACTTACAAATTCTCCCTCGATTGGTAGCTTCCTGTCTCAGAGGACATAAAATATATGATTGTACCTGAGGCAATGGAGAATGAAATGACTTGCACAAGGTCACAAGGATAGTCTTGGGAAAAGCAGGATCTGAACCCTGGATTCCCAGCCCACTGCTGTAATTACAAGGCTAGTCCTTGACACAGAGAGAAAGCACTGGTAGTTCCATTTATCACAGCTGCCAGGTTAAGGAACAATATTATTTTAAAATGTGCCCTTCCCCCCATAAAGAAAGACTGATAAGAAAACCACATGCAATTTCATGGGTTTTCCTTTTGTTTTTTTTTACTTCCCGAAATACAACAAAATAGGAAATATCATCTTTATTTCCTGTTTCTTTGCAAATGACTGCACATTACTAAAAAGTAGCAGACTGTGTGTTATGTTTTGTCGGTATGTGGGCCCTTGGCCTGAGGTGCAAGTTGTTACTACCTGTGGGAAAGACCCCCACAGGTCTACACCGTCAGGAGGCGAGGTCAAGGACAGCGTGGAGCTCTGGGTGAGGCAATAGAGAGGTCCCGCGGCACCAGGAGAGGACCCACGTGAAGAGTAGACTGGGAGCAATACCTGGGCAGGGACCCTGAGGGGAGGAGTGCCAGACAGACCGCAGAGTGGAGGGAGCGAGGCTTGGCCAATCAGGAGGTACTCCGGAAGGCAACCCCGAAGGGAAAAGCTGCACAGCGTAGGATGATGATGCAATACCATAGGCCAGCCCCCAGGACAGGGAAACCCGAGCTGAGCCTCTAGTGATGAAGCAGCACCGCCCCGAGGAGTGGGGAAGTGTTGGCAATCTGAATATAGTATGTAGATGCAATCCCGAGGAGCGGGGAAGCTCAGGCAGACACTGTAATACGAAAGCGTGGTCTTGAGGAGCGGGAGGCGCGGCCAGTCTTGTTCAGGCTGTGGGCACAACCCAGAGGAGCGGGGAAGTCCCTCTGTAGAACTCACAGATAGTTGAGGTGTCCCAGAGGTAGTCCCGAGGATGGGAGGCCTTGTAGGTTAGAACCCAGGAGACGCAGAGCCAGCCAAAGGAGCAAGATAGGTAAGGAGAGTGAGTCCCCAGTGCATGCACTGGCCCCTGAGGAGCGGGTACCAGACAGAGTCCAAGTCCAAGGCACAAAGCGTAGTCTCAGGTACACGTAGCAGTAGTCGAAGATGTACGGAACTTGTTGCCAAGTCGGCTAGCTGAGGGCAAATGTCGAGTTTAAATACCCCAGTCTGTTGATGTCATCAACCGGAGATGCCCCCGAGGTTCCCGCCGAGGAGGCTTGAAAGGAGGGCCCGGTGGCATGTGGGCGCACCTAGGAAGGCCCAAAGTCGAGGAAGATGGCGGCAGCGTCCAGGCAGCCATGAGGAGTCCCGGGGAACACGGCAGTGGAAGCCGGCCTGAGCCGCGAGCAGCCCCGGGCAGGGCAGGAGAGCAGTGCAGGAAGTAAGTACAGGCGGTCGCAGATGTCTGCGACCGACGGGCATAACACTGTTTAGGAATGGGGGAAGCCCTGAGAAGTGGAGGCAAGCTACTGTACTAGAAAGGGGAGGGGAAGGGTTGAGTCAGAAGGAGGTGCCTGTGCAGTGTTAGTGAAGCTTCTGTCTGAGGCTGAGCTTTGAAAGGGACAGCTGACTGTGGATCTAGTGAACCTTCTGGAGAGCGAGGGTGCCAAGAAAAGGTGAAAATGAGAAAGGCTTCTGCAGGCTAAAGAAAGGCATGCAACAAGCATCAACTTTTACATAATAATGAAGCAGTGCTCGGTGGCAGGGGAATACTCAATAAATGAGCCCAAGACAAGCAATATAACAGCAAATGTCTGTATGTGTTTGAACCACTGGCTGGCAGCATGGCAACTAGTTTAAGAGCAGATTGGTTGGCAAAAGACTAACACTAGACCAGGAATCCAGTATATATGAGAGATGTAACCAGAATTGTATGTGTGGAGGGGCCTGGATGGAAGGGGGGACTGCAGCTCAGTTTGCTCACCTATGGTCTAAGATGTGCTCTTCTTAGTTTGTAGGAAAAATGTGAAATTTATGTTGGAAGTTTTTTTTTTATTCTGCCAGGCTCAAGTCACATAATGTACGTTTCAATGATTAGCTTGGTGTGCTTTTGGGAGCTTTTAAAGTATGTGCCACACAGAGAGCGCACACATGAGTCAGATACCACATGGGCCAGTTTTGGAAAAAATCCCCCGGGCTCATAGTTGCCTGCAATCCACCCCTGCTTGGAAGATTATTTGACTCTTGGAAGTAATGCAAGCTACACAAACTCTATAAAAATGTAACATATTCCCTCCCTATTCTCAACTCTGCACATGATTCTCCCACCTAGTCACTATAATGTAATATGCCTGAGATAGAATGTGTATGTACTGCTGTTTAACAGTTTTTTTAATAAACTAAATATAAATATAAAACAAAAACATTAATACATACAGTATTTTATTAAAATCTTCTAAAAGTACATTTGAATCTTACCTTCACAACCAATTAACCTCTCTCCTAAATTTTCTTGCAAAACACTTCAGTAGATACTATACACTTCAGCAACAAATTAACTTCAATTTATAAAAATAAAGTTAAATGTCTATGCTAGGCTAGCTTTACTACTTCTTTATACAATCAATTTAATTTATAGGCTGTTCCAAACAATTATTCAAATAGAGATACTATTCTCCTGTTGGCACAGTACATTCAAGATAGGTTTTGTGTTCACTAATTCCTCTCTATATTTTTATTTGTTTTTCATTATATATTTGGATTTTATGAATGTTATTTTGTATGTTGCCTAGGCTTTTATTGTGTTAGGTGACTAATACATTTTAATAAATGTAAATGTAAATTCTCCTGCACAAAAAACCTCACCTACCAGCCCCAAAGCCCTTCTTTCCCCTAAACCAACACATGGCAAAACTCTACCTGAACCAAGAACTTGTCTCTTTTTATAATAAAATCTTCAGTGAGAAATTACCATTGGTTCATTAGCATATTAATAATACCTCTGCATCTCATTAGCTAAAGAAGATAACTAATTAACAAGATGTCACATACAGGCCCCTGTAATAACACGCTAGTGCTACCACAGGTTTTTACTCTTCTTTTAGTGCAGGTTTTTTGGTGCTAACCTAATCATATTACGTAATACATGTTTTAATGCCAAAAACACCCACAGTGAAACGAGAGCTGAAAATAAAAGAAGGCCCACTAGTGGGGAGGCTGCCTAGCCGAACTCTTTTACAGTGGGGAAATTTAACTTCTGCTCGGAGGCCTGTAGGCATGTAATATTTATTTATTCACTCCTTCACTATCTGCCAGTTGGTCCCTCAGTTGTCAGTGAAAGGACCAGTTCCCTTTCAGAAGCATGCACTTTCAGAATTCTGAAAGAGGATTGGTCCTTTCACTGACAGTGGAGGGACGAATCAGCTACCAGTGAGGGAGCAGCCCTGCTGGAGGAAGTAAAATCTCCTCCATCTGGGGTTCCCTGGGGGTAGAGAGGGAATTTGGAGGGCTCGCGGCTGTTATATGGGTAGGAGAGAGTTCAAAAGTGTAGGAGTTCTACTTTGGTCAACTAATTTGAAGATGGGTGAGAGAGGACGAGGTTTGGCCTGCTCTGGGAGGGAAAGAGGACTCGCCTGACCTGGCTGCTCTGCTTCAGGAAGGAGAGAGGATGGAAGGGAGTCTCACCTGGGCCAGCCTTGCCAATTTTTTTTTTTTTTTTTAATTGGAAAGGGGTTTGAGTGCTCCCTTTTGAATTTTTTTTTTTGTCTTGGTGCAAATTTTATATTAATTGAATGCAAAATAGCTGGTGAGTAAAAAAAAAAAAAAAAAAAAGCTGGTTAGTATGCATTTTTTGCTCCTGGTCTATTTGCATGTCATTAACTTCCTGCATCCTGTAAGAACCCCTTTTTTTAAGGCAAATTAAATAAAGGCCATGCTAAAATTTAACTCTGATTTTAGCATGAGTTTTATTACATTGGCAAGCAGTCATTTTCTCCTGAGCAAAGTACATTGCTCAGGATGCAAATAACAGTCATAGGGGTTGCAGGGTTTTTTTCACTCAATGCTTCTTGGCACACCCTGAGCTCTTAAATTTCTTAAGTGAAGAATAACTTCAGGACCCTATGTAATTCTTTAGCAGATAGCTAGCAAAAACAATAAATAAATAAACGCATTTAGATTTCTTGACTCACAATAAGATGGGTAGCTTGCCCTGAAGTATTTTTCTTTCTTAAATATGTAATATTTTCTGTTTTTAGAAGATGTAAGAAATTAGCATATTTAATTATGCTACAATATCTCAGACTTAATAAATAATGAGTAGTATTAAGGTTTGCTTTGATGGTTTACACCGTGTGTAACTCCCTGTTGGGGTACAAACAATGATAGAGGGTGTGATGCTTATTTATGAGCTAAGCACCAATCTCTATGTGGGTTCAAAAACAAAACTGGTCAAGCAGATGATATCTGAGCCTGCCTTAGCAGCTAGGGCTGTATATGCAATCCTGGGCAGGGAAAACTCCACAAAATACCTCCTTCTCGTCTGTGACTCCTCTGATTGTTCCCCCAGCCTTTCACACAATGGATAGTGGCCTCTGTTGGGTGGGATATCTTTAAACAAATTTTAAATTTCAAAATAATCTGGGAGTCAGAGTTAAATCTCATAAAAATCACTGACTTCTCAAGGTAGACAGGTTTCTTGCATCATTAATGATAGCAACAATAAAACATACTTTCTCCAAGGATCTCATTCAAAAAATCTATACTTTCTCCTTCTTCTCATTTACAGTGGTAACAGAGGCGAGCCCTTAATTCATCTTTTTCAAAAGATAAGCTTTAGTACTTGAAAATCCTCTTAACGTCTTTTCTCTGGAAACAGGATAAAATCCCATTCATTTCTGCTCCACAATTCCACCCAGATGGCTTAATAGCTCTGCCCAAGAGTCCAGTATGGGTATCCTGGAGCTATGGCTCTGCTGGTCACTGGCAGTGGTTCCCAGGAAGGAGAGATTTGACTTCACACCAGCATAAATCAGCTCCAGGAGCTGCTCTAAACACCCCCTTATAATGGTACTCATACCCAATTCCCCTAGAAGTTCTTCCACGCAACACCATCCATTTAATAGACCTCAGTGATAATGACTTCACTCAACCACAAAAATATATGCCAAAAGCGGTCCCCCAGAATTTCTCCAAGAACCCATTTCTGTTTATCAAATCCTGTATTAAGGCCTAAGACACATGTTTGGGATTTTAATGGAATTTCATGTAACATAGTAATCTGAATTATTTAGAGTATGAGCTATTTTATGTTTTTTAAGAAAGACCAATTGATCTGTTCCAGAATGTACACAGAATTATGACATTTTCCATTTTATTAACATTCCCTTCCTAATAATTCCTAACATTCTGTTTGCTTTTTTGACTGTTGCAGCACACTGAGCTGACGATTTCAATGTATTATCCACTATGACACCTAGATCTTTTCCCTGGGTGGTAGCTCCTAATATAGAACTTAACATTTATTTATTTATTTATTTATTTTTAGGTTTTTATATACCGGAAGTTCCTGTATACAATACATATCACTCCGGTTCACAATTAACAGAGAAAACTATCGCCGGGAAGGCGGTTTACATGGAACATACATGGAACATGGAACATATCGAATAAACTATAATAAAGTACAATCTAATTTAAAACAACTGAAATAAACTTAGGAAATAACTAGGTACATGTAACTGAAGCAAGATGAACATTACATTATTGCTGCAAGGCAAGGCTGGATGTTTGTTCTTATTGCTATTAGCTCTCTGGGAAAGCTTGATGGAATAGCCAAGTTTTGAGTTTCGCCTTGAAAGTAATGTGGCATGGTTCAAGACGGAGGTCTGGTGGTAGTGAGTTCCAGAGAGACGGGCCCGCTGTGGATAGAGCACGTTTTCTCAGGGTAGATTTTGCAGGTTGTGTGATCATTCTATTCTGGTATGCCGTTCTGGTTGGTTTGTTAGAAGAGTGTAGTTGAAGCTGGAAAGTTAGGTTGAGTGGGGAGATGTTGTGAAGGGCCTTGTGAATCATCATGCAGGTCTTGAACTGAATCCTATATTTGATGGGAAGCCAGTGGAGATGCTGGAGGATCGGGGTGATATGGTCCCTTTTTTTGGCATTGGTAAGTATTCTTGCAGTGGCATTCAGTACCATCTGGAGTGGTTTGGTAGTGTATGCTGGAAGGCCTTGCAGGAGTGAATTACAGTAATCTAATTTAGTGAGAATGATGGCCTGGAGTACTGTGCGGAAGTCCCTATAGAGTAGAAGGGGCTTTAGTTTCTTCAGCACTTGTAATTTAAAGAAGCATTCTTTTGTGGTGTTATTTATGAATTTGTTGAGGCTGAGTCTGTTGTCTAGTAGTACTCCCAGATCTCTGACTTGAGGTGCTGTGGAGTATCCTGAGGCGTCTGGAGGGTTGCTGGATGTTGGCGGGGCAGATTTATCTGGTGCTATTATGAGGATTTCCGTTTTTTTGGTGTTTAGAACGAGGTTGAGGCTGGTTAGAAGATCGTTGATGGATGAGAGGCATTTTTTCCAATGATCCATGGTTTTGTGTATGGTCTCTGTGATAGGTATGAGAATTTGTATGTCATCTGCGTATAGGAAATGGGTGAGTTTGAGGTGGAACATGGTGGAACTACAGCATGTATTATTTTTCCCTATATGCATCACCTTGCACTTACCCACATTAAATTTCATCTACCCTTTGGATGCCCAATCTTCCAGTCTCACAAGGTCCTCCTGCAATTTATCACAATCCACATGTGATTTAACTTCTCTGAATAATTTTGTATCATCTGCAAATTTGGTTACTTCACTCGTCATATTCCTTTCCAGATCATTTATAAATATATTGAAAAGCACCAGTCCAAGTACAGATCCCTGAGGCACTCTACTGTTTACCCTTTTCCACTGAGAAAATTGACCATTTAATCCTACTCTCTGTTTCCTGTCTTTTAACCAGTTTGTAATCCATGAAAGGACACCGCCTCCTATCCCATGGCTTTTTAGTTTCCTTAGAAGCCTCTCATGAGGACTTTGTCAAATGCCTTCTGAAAATCCAAATACACTACATCAATTGGCTCACCTTTATCCACATGTTTATTAACCCCTTCAAAAAAAGAAGCAGATTTGTTAGGCAAGACTTCCCTTGGGTAAATCCATGCTGACTGTGTTCCATGGTATCTGAAATAGCATTTTTTTGAACTAAATGTTATGATTCTCCAGTTTTTTCTGTCCTTTATTTCCTGGCTACTCTAGCCCCCAAGTTCATTCTCCCTGTTATTTGTACCTGCGCTTCGGCCTTCCTGTTATATGGTTATGTTCAGTTAATCCCTAAGTTTGATGTAAACCGGCCTGATATGAAGCTTGTCATGAAGTTCGGTATAGAAAAATGTTAAATAAATAAATAAATAAATAAATAAATAAATGTAATGGTTTGAGTTATGTATCAGTCCAAAAATATTGATATGGTTTTTAATATTTTATGTTACTATGCAGTAGCAAAACTAAACTTTCATTTTATTATCACATTTGTGTGTGTGACTGCATTTTCAAAATCATGGAAACTTATTTATGATTGCTTTTTTCAGTGCATACAATAATATCCACATTCAGTAGATTCATATACGGATAAAATGTGTTTTTCCAGCTAATCATGTGCAGTACTTTAATCCAATGTGGAAAAGGTCCCTCAAAAGCAAATGGAGCTGTAATGATTTGTCTTGTGATATCTTGAAATGCTCTGTGAATTAAAAGTTCAGTACAATTGTTAGTACAACATTTAAGTACTAGGAATGTGTATTAGTTTGAAATGAAAAAAAAAATGTTAACAAATTTTCCCATTTTGTTTACATTCATTTTAAAATGAAACAAGAGAAAACTGAACAAATTTGTATTTGTTTTCTTCCATTTAGTTAAGAAAGAACTAAGGCCATTACCACCATCAAAAAACACACTCCAAATCTGTCCCCAATCCTACCCCAGACCCTTGAATATTTCTGGCAAGAGCAATCCCCAGTTAGATTTGCAAGCCATTGAAGCTATGACAAATAGTACTGGCAAACTGTGGCTGATGTCGTTTTCTCCTGTACAAAATAGCAGGAGCCTGATCTTTTTTGTAATGCAAATAGTTTTGCATTACAAAAACTAACAATGGCGCCATTGGATGGGCAGGCATAACTGGGGATTATCACTGACCTATGAAAAACATTTCTAGACACAAGACGGTAAGAGGATCTGGGGAAGGGGTGCCCTGGAGTAAGGGAGGGAGATGGCCTTTGGCTGTGAACTCAGCATTTTTTAAAATTCCGCTTTATTATTCTTTTGTTTGTTTTTAAATGTTAAATAAACTAAAAACAAATAATACAGTGAGAAGCAAGACAAAAATGTCTGCATATCCCTATGTACCATTTCAGTGTAGAGACCCCCAAGACTCCATTAGATAGCCCTAGATCCCTGTCATAGTTATTTTCCAGCTTAGAAGGAGAAACCATCCCCTTACAGCACCTCCCTTTGAGGATGGCTGTAAATGATATCTCCTTAATCCACATGGGGGGCTCGTGGCTTAGTAAGTGGGGTCAATTTGAGTTGCCTTTTGAGAAGAGAGGAGCCATTGTTTATTAATCTACTGACAGGGCCTGTGCTTGCTGCTCTTTGTAAACAATTATTGTGCTGCTCTCCGTTTCACCACCACCTCACTTCCTTCATTCTCTGTCTTGGGCTTGCCAAAAAAGGCCCAGCTTCTTCCAGCAACCTAAACTTTAAAAATTGTCACCCTCTACCCTCTGAGTCTTCACCCCCTCCCGCGGAACCCAATGCTGGTGCAAGAGTATGAGGTGCCCTAAGCAAATCTTATAAACCTTGCACCCCCACCTCTTGCTCTCTCCACGTACACGGTTAAAAATTATGCATTTATAATAGATTTTTGCATGAAAAAGAATATTCAAAGGACAGTCTTCTGAGGTAAAAAAAAAATCATAAGTATTTGCATGCACTTCCTTGGTGCCAACCAGAAAATCCTACGAAAAAAAGAAAACCACTTGGAACCGTATGGCATTAAGGGCTACTGTAATGCGTGTTAGGTGTGGGTTTGACCCTCAGATAGCCATGAGTAAATTACACTTACAATATAATAAAACTCCCACAGCAATAAAGCACTAATTGCTAGCACATAAAAAAGTAACAACCCTACAGCAGGCCCTAAACCACTCTAGGGTGTTAGGATTCGTGGGTTTCGTGGATTCTTGGCCCGAGGTGATGGTTATTAAAGCCTGTGGGGTGGAGCCCCACAGGTCCACACTATTGGGAGGCGAGATCAGCTGCAGCAGGGAACACGGTTTTAGTACAGTAGAGAGAACGTTCTGCATCACTGCCATGTGATCGCAGACAAGCCCAGAGCTGTGCCGTGAGGCAGACCCCCAAGGAGCGGAGAGCACAAGGACAGGGTCTCCTGTAGGCGAATTGCAGAGACTGTCCCGAGGGGAGGGACAGCATAGTGATCAGAGTCTCTGGTGATGACGTAGGGGGCTGCCCCGAGGAGTGGGGAAGCCCTGAGTCAGTCTTGGCTGTAGTGACATAGGCTGCCCCAAGGAGCAGGAAAAGCGCAGAGTCAATCGTATAGAGACGTAGACACTGCCCCGAGGAGCGGGGAAGTGCGAAGCAAGTCGCTGGTGCAGAGACATAGATACTGACCCGAGGAGCAGGGAAGCATGAGCAGGTCGCAGGTCTAGAGACGTAGGCACTGCCCCGAGGAGCGGGGGAGAGCAGATTCAACGTCTCTGGTGGCAAGGCAGTTCTCAATAGAGATGTGAATCGTGTCCTCGATCGTCTTAACGATCGATTTCGGCTGGGAGGGGGAGGGAATCGTATTGTTGCCGTTTGGGGGGGTAAAATATCGTGAAAAATCGTAAAAAATCGAAAAAAACGTAAAATCGCAAAACCGGCACATTAAAACCCCCTAAAACCCACCCCCGACCCTTTAAATTAAATCCCCCACCCTCCCGAACCCCCCCCCAAATGACTTAAATAACCTGCGGGTCCAGCGGCGGTCCGGAACGGCAGCGGTCCGGAACGGGCTCCTGCTACTGAATCTTGTTGTCTTCGGCCGGCGCCATTTTCCAAAATGGCGCCGAAAAATGGCGGCGGCCATAGACGAACATGATTGGACGGCAGGAGGTCCTTCCGGACCCCCGCTGGACTTTTGGCAAGTCTTGTGGGGGTCAGGAGGCCCCCCCCAAGCTGGCCAAAAGTTCCTGGAGGTCCAGCGGGGGTCAGGGAGCGATTTCCCGCCGCGAATCGTTTTCGTACGGAAAATGGCGCCGGCAGGAGATCGACTGCAGGAGGTCGTTCAGCGAGGCGCCGGAACCCTCGCTGAACGACCTCCTGCAGTCGATCTCCTGCCGGCGCCATTTTCCGTACGGAAAATGGCGCCGGCCATACGCATATGGCCGGCGCCATTTTCCGTACGAAAACGATTCGCGGTGGGAAATCGCTCCCTGACCCACGCTGGACCTCCAGGAACTTTTGGCCAGCTTGGGGGGGGCCTCCTGACCCCCACAAGACTTGCCAAAAGTCCAGCGGGGGTCCGGAAGGACCTCCTGCCGTCCAATTGTGTTCGTCTATGGCCGCCGCCATTTTTCGGCGCCATTTTGGAAAATGGCGCCGGCCGAAGACAACAAAATTCAGTAGCAGGAGCCCGTTCCGGACCGCCGCTGGACCCGCAGGTTATTTAAGTCATTTGGGGGGGGGGTTCGGGAGGGTGGGGGATTTAATTTAAAGGGTCGGGGGTGGGTTTTAGGGGGTTTTAGTGTGCCGGCTCACGATTCTAACGATTTATAACGATAAATCGTTAGAATCTCTATTGTATTGTGTTCCATAACGGTTTAAGACGATATTAAAATTATCGGACGATAATTTTAATCGTCCTAAAACGATTCACATCCCTAGTTCTCAAGGCAACACCGAGGAGTGGGGAGGCCAGCATGCAGGACCTCTGGGGAGGCACAGGGACCAACCCGAGGAGTGGGGAGGTCTGGGGACAAGTCTCCCAAGGGAGCGCACGTAGGGCCCCCGAGGAGCGGGTACCCAAGCCAGAGTCCAGAACCACAGATAGAGATCCGAGTCCGGCACCGACATCCGAGAAGACAGGAACAAGCACCAGTAGTGAAGGAACTCGTTGCCAAGGAAGGTGCTATAAACCTCAGCTTGTGAGGTTCCCGCCATAGCGTCTTTAAAGAGAGGCTCGGTGGCATGCGCGGGCGCCTAGGAAGGCCCGGAGGAAGCATGGAGGTCGGCGGCATCCCAGCCGCCATGAGAAGTCTCGGGAGGCAGACGGCATGCGGCGGCAGTGGCTAGGCACAGCCACAAGTTCGCCTGGAGAGGAGAGCAGGGCCGCACATGATGTGAGTTGAGTCGGCTGCAGCTACCCGTGGCCGACGGTCATAACATAGGGCTCTTCTTCACTGGAGGAGGAGCCATAATGCCATGCAGTCCTCTGCTGCTGCCTCATCTTTGCTGTGTGGCGGGTTGGGAACCACCACAGATACCTCCAAGTTTCTCCTTTTCACCACTGTGGCCTGCGACTCCTCCTTTTCTTTGTGGCACAGCAGCGTCAGCAGCTGAATTAACTTGGTCGTGGCCCTGAGGCCGCTGCCCTAGCCAGGCTGCTGCCCTGTGCAAGTGCACGGCTTGCACCAGCCCTGTCTGCTGAGTTAGGGCCTATCACCCTGACTTGGCGTTTTCTGTTATAGAGGAGATTCCTGGCAGTGTTCTGCCTCACTTTTGGGAGAGAGAATTTGTTAAGAAGTTGACTATTTTTTGTGAATTTTGACTGGTGGTGAGACCCTGGTTCAGTCTTGGTATGGACACTCCCTATATTCAGAGGTCAGGAAACTGAAAATCTGTTAACTCCTGTCCCAGCAAGTGAAAGAGCTGCAGTGACAGTGTTCACCCTGTAGGAGATTTTTGGATTGGTGATATTTTTCCAGTTTTTGTTGGTGAGGAGGTTTTGTACCACTCCTCCTTATATGGGAGCCAGGGCTGTAGGATTTTTTTCAGGATTTACGAGACCTTCTTACTCACAGGATTTCCTAGGCCCCCTGAAATAGTTTATGCACTCAGTACAGGAATGATAAACTCATCCCAGGAATCTGAGAAAAAGGACACTTACTGAGAGAGAGAGAGAGAGAGAGAAAGGACAGAAACCAGTGTAAAAACCCAGCTGTAATTGGACACAGTTTTCTCAACTTAATTGGACATTTGTTTTTCTTCTGAAGATTCATAGTAAATTTATTTTGAACACACAATACTGAAGATATCCAGATAGGTAGAAAGTTATCCAGCTCCACAAATACAAATAACTTTAGACATCTAAAGCAGGTCTAAGGGGGTCATTTTCTATAGCTTTCACACATGATAGCTAGATCGGGACGGAGTCGGCACCAGAAGGGGAGGAGTCGGGGCGGCACTGGGGCGGACGCGGAGAAGACATCACTAATGGCGAAAAGGTAAGGCCCCTTATCTCTGCCAGTAACGCACCCAATAGCACCACCTTTCACGGTGGCGCTATTGGTTTGCAAAAGCCGGCAGCGATAGCACAGCGGTGGTGTGATTGCTGCCGGCTTTCGCAGCCCCCCCCCCCCCCCCCCCCCCCCGCCCCTGGTACCACGCAATTCACTAAGACCTGTGATTTTAGAAAATCTAGGCCTAAGGTTATCCAGCTAGCATAGCCAATTACAATGAAATATCAGCTAAGTTACAGGGTCATTCATCATTTTGCTATAACACATGCATTTGGGCCCTAACGCGTGCATTAAATACTGCAACGCATGTTAATATGCAAATTATGCATGTTATTCATGTGGGAGGAGTTATGGTGGAGTTTATGGCAATGATTGGCACTTAACACATGCGATAACACACTCTGTGATAGCGCATGCACTAATGCATTTTATCGCTGGAAATAACTACACCTTTTTTTGGCTGTGTTGTCCCTGCAATAAGACTGAAAATGATTTTACCACATTTTGCAAAGAGAGAACGAGAGAGTGAGAGAGAATTAGGAAAATGGGTCAGTTTACTATTTAAATCACTGTTTTTGGAGGGACCTTTAAATTCAGGGTGAGGTGTCAGGGTGGGGAAGGCTTGGGGGCAGCTTAAGATACACCATCATGTGTATGAACAGCACAGTAGTCACCTGTTAAAATTGGGTGTCATTTGGAGCACTGAGAATTGAAAGAAAAATAGATTTGTACAATTTTCACAGGAGTCTACTGGCTGTTCATACACATGATGGTGTACCTTAAGCTGCCCCCAAGCCTTCCCCACCCCTGACACATCACCCAGAATTTAAGGTCCTCCCGTAACAGTGATATAAATGGTAAACTGACCCATTTTCCTAATTCTCTCTCTCTCTCTCTCTCTCTTTCCGTTCCCCCCCCCCTCCAAACAGGGCACAAAGTGAAATAATGCAGCAGGTGATAAATTTATCACGCATTACGATAAAATAGCTGTGTAATGTGGTAAGTAGAAGAATTAGCCTAACCAAACCATGTTTTCTTATCGCAGGGGTTAGGCCTGCCAAATGTATAGAAAAATGATGAATCTAGGTGTTAGTTGGATAACTTTTTTTCTTGTCACAGAATCCCCTTTTTTATCCAGCTAGATTTTTAACTGGAGAATGACTTATCTGTCTAAAATTTAGCTGATAAGTGGCTTAATATTCAAAAACTTGCCATTTAGCAGTATAACTTTTTATTATCTGGCTAAAAGGCTTTGAAGAAGGACCTCCCTATTTTTAGGTTAGACCTGCTTACAAGCGAATTCAATATATTATACCTGCAAGTGAATATTGCCAATCAGAACATTTGATTATTTCTGAAAATGTCTTCATGACAGAGTATATTCCAGCTGGACAGCATCATTTGTCAGCATAGCATCATTTGGCATACAAAATGGCACAAAATTTACAAATACTGGAAAATTAGGCTGCAAGGCTCCTTTCATTCAATCACTTCATTAACGGTAATGAAAATGTGGAAAAAAAATCAGCTTTAGCTTCCAATTACCATTATTTTCCACTTTATTGGGGAAATGTAAAAATTAATTTGTATCTGAAACCATTATAGTGCTAGTGCTCTGTCATGATTTTTTTTTTTTTGTTGTGAACTGATCAAAGGTTCTGTGCACTAAGGCATGATGCCAACCAAACAACTGCCCAGAATGTAATAATACATTCCAATGCTCTTGCTCTTAGCAGAATTTCATAATGCAAAATTGTGCCAGCAGTGCTGGGTTAGGGAGAAGCCTGATAGCTTATATTTGCTTTTTGATCCAGAAGTTTTCTCCTGCACCTATAGACTTAATAAAAACTGACTTCTATTGGGCTAAAGGACTTTCAGCCTCTGTTTGAAACATACTGGGTTTTTACTCTTCTGTTTTATAATTCTCTACCTTGACCCCTCCGACCCCAATGATGCAATGCAGGTGATGGTATCACAAAGCATAATGCTGGAGAAGGCATATTTAAAGTCGGGCCACAGAAATCAAATACCAAGTGGTCAATTCACCCATTTTAGAGATCAGAAAGGAAGCTATGGCAAATTACTATTTGGGAGGGTTATACAAGTATTTTGAATATTATTCTAAGTGAAAAAGTTGACCTTGAGAGCTTGAACGGCAGAAAAGAATCTAGAACCTCATAGGGTGCATAACTTTCAAACCTATTTGCAGTACTGCATTTCTGTGCCTAAGTAGATATGCGGAGATAAATCCTAGTATATTTTATAAACTGAGCAGCAGGAGCTGCACAGCATCAAAAATACAATGTAGCTCTGCTCTAGAAGTATGCACATATGTTTCAGTACATGCAAATATTTGCACCGCAATGAAAGGGCTTACTTTCTCTATCTGTTTTATAAACCAATGGATGTATATTTTAGGTGTGAAAAAAATATGACATGTACACATAATAACTTTAAATTGTACATGGTGGTAGGTACTTTATAAAGTACGTGAATACACCATTTTTAAAAGACTTGCACTCACACTTAAAACTGCCAGTTTGTCTCCAGTTCATCTACATCCTGTAGCATTTCACCCCCTCCAATTCATCCAGACTTCCCACCCCAAAATTGCAGACAACAAGTCTGATTTCAGCGTCTAGTCAAATAGCAGCTGTAAAATTGTATAAATAAGTTAGATAATGTATACATGTTTATAAAATAGCAATGTCCATGCATATTTCTTGACCCCGCTCCAGAACTCCCCTAAATTACCCCCTTTATTGTGTTGATAAAATGTGCCTATGAAACTGACAAAATATGCTTACATTTGTTTATAAAATAGCAAATAGATGATACAAGTGTATACTATTTTTCCACACAGAAAACCTTTCAAAATGTACTCAAATATGAGTATAATGAGACATTTTGAGCTGTCCAAGGCTAGGAAAGCATTATGTGTTTCATTACAATATATTTAAAGCTCTTTTGGATGTTTCACTTTTAAATCTTTGCATTGGGGAACACCTACATATCTTATAAGTCATCTTATCCTTTATTCACCAGTATGAATGTTTCTCTCTTCACAGCAGAAATTGGTTCTACTCTCACCAAGGGATATAAGGCTTGAAAGAATCAGGAAAATGTAGGTTTTCCTATTTGGCTCCTTGGTTTTTTGAACTCTCTGCCACTTTCTTTACACCTTAAGAAAGACTATCAAAAATTTAACAAGGCTTTAAAAACTTTTCTTTTTGAAAGCTTTTCCCAGCTGTTAAGCTGGATTTATTGGCTTAGCCTGACTAGATTTGTATTTTTTATTATTTGTTCTTTTTAAGTCTGACTTTTAATCAGTTAATATTTTGATATCTACATTGTTTTCATTTTATTACACATCTATTTTATAACTTTTTATTTTATTGATTTTATCTTATTATGACATTATCTCTATTTATCTGATTGGAACTTTTAATTCCTCATTCTTCTCTTGATTATTTGTTTTTATTTTGTTTTATGATTTAGTTCTAAAGTTTTGTCTGTGTTGTTACTATTTTTTTATTATTGCTTGTTTTCATTCCATTTTTAGAAGTCTATTAAGTTTTAAGAATATTTTTTATTGTGCATCACTCTGAGGTAATAAGTTGTGATTAATCAAGAAATACATTTAAACATTGTAATTTAAATATACTTTTTACAATGAAGGGGAGCGTAAGCTGCACTATATTTCTAGAACATTCATTATAATGATCACCACTTTTTAAAGGAAACATAGGAGCCACCCTACTCTCCATTTTCTACCTCACATAGCAGAGGATCTGTAGCTCTCAAAGGGGAGAGGCCAACACTAGGGCCTTCCCATTCAATAGCGAGAAGATGTAGGTAGTTTACTTCAAATTGTCAGGAAATAACAGTGCTTGTAGAGTAAAGTGCATCTGTCACTGGTTCAGAAACCCTCAGCATTTCTTGGGATCCCCAGTGTACTGGTTGGTGACATAGGTCGGTACTGGTACCACTACTGGTGGGTGCAGGGCAGTGGATACCGTTCAAGGTGGCCTAACACTCAATGAGATGATTCAAGTCAGCAACTAGGAGTTCCAAGGCTGTCTGTAGTGCTTGAAATTGCTGGACTAAGCTGGGAATGGCCTCTCATCTGTACAGGTCCACTGGGTCCATGGCCTCGGCAATCTATTGCGAGCATGGACCCTTGCACTGAGGTGGAGTTGGCACAACCTGCAGGGTGGAGCTTTGCAAGTCCCCACTATTGGCTGAAGAAGTGGAGGCCCAGCTGAAGCTTCATGAATACCAGCTCTCATTACCCTTAAGTTGAGCACTCAGGTGCCGGGGCCTTAGGGGAGGGCCTCCACTGATGAACTGTAGGTCTGAAGATATGGTTGGGTAGCAGAGCAGGGTCCAGGGTAGGTGCAGTACAGACAAAGTCATAGAGCAGGCAGAGGTCGGTGGTAGGCAGAGTTCATACATAGTCAGAGAACAGGGAATGGTCAGTGGCAGGCACAGTACAAGTGTAGTAAATGATCAAGCAGTAGTCAATGGCAGGCAGAAGTCAGGAGAAGTCCAAGGCAGGCCAAAATCAGAATCGAAGATCCATCCAAGGAAAGTTGGGATGGAAAGGCAGGCAAGCAAGGAACAGCACAGATGGGCTGGCAAGGAGAACAAAAAAACTGAAGACTAACCACAAGAGGAAGACCACATGAAAAACTGAAGAATGACCACAATGAATAAGAAGACTAGGGACTGAAGAGACGAAGACCAGGAATGCAGGCAGGGACACTGAGGCAACTCATTCTACTTACAGTAGTGGACCTATTGCCAAGGCATCAAGGCAGGGCTGATAAGGACTTTTATAGGCCAGCACACGACTGATTTCATCCAGGGGTACTGTGGGGCTTTACCCATCATGGGCCCTTTAATTTATCCTGTGTTGCGCGCACATACCTAAGAGGCACAGGGAAGTATAGGTGCAGCAGTGTCTGCCACGAGAGTGCCTGGTAGCTCTTTGCCACATTTGAGGTTGGCATCCCAACAAGCAACAAGCAACAGCAACAGAGGGAAATTATGGCATCAGGTTGGCGTCCCAACAAGCAACAGAGGGAAATTATGGCATCAGCGACCAGGCTGAGGCTAGAGGTAAGAACGATTTTATGCAGGGCAGCCTGTGGATTGCCGATCGCTATGCATGTGGATAAAGTTGAGCCAATTTATATAGTGTATCTGGATTTCCACAAAGCATTTGACAAAGTCCCTCATGAGAGACTTCTTAGGGGATTAAAAATTCATGGGATAGGTGGCAGTGTCCTCTTGTGGATTGCCAACTGGTTAAAAGATAGAAAACAGAGAGTAGGGCTAAATGGAAAATTTTCCCAATGGAAATTGTGGGAAATAGTAGTCTCTGAATAGTGGAGTGCCCCAGTGATCTGCTCTGGGATTACTGCTTTTCAATACATTTAAAATGGGAAACAAGTGAGGTGATCAAATTTGTAGATGACACAAAATGATTCAAAGTTGTTAAATCACAAGATGATTGTGAGAAATTGCAAGAGGACATTGCAAAACTGGGAGACTGGGCATGCAAATGGCAAATTAAATTTAGGGGTAGATTTTACAATGTGCTTGAGTATGTGCGGGCGGTGCATGCAAGGGGTGGGACTTTAGAAATTTCTGCGCAACGACGCATTAAAGCTTTCCCCTGTTCTCTCCCAGTCCACACCAATTAAGGAGTGGACTGGAAGGGAACTTTCCTACCCGCTACCTATATTCTCTCCTTCTTCCCCTCTTCCTCATCACCCCCTAAACCCTACATTTTGGGGTTTTTTTCTTTGTTTTACAGCTTACTTCAGGGCCTGACCTGAAGTAAGTTGCACGCACCAGCCAGCTGCTGGCGCGCAAGGTTTCAGGACAGCATTCAATGGCACTGTCCCGGCCCACCCCCTGTTCCGCCCTCCCAGCCTGCCCCTTTGAGGAGGCCTGGTACTTATGCATGTACTGGGCTTTATGCGTGTGGCTGGACACCTTCGAAAATTCGATTGGCACACGCAACGCCCGATCACGCGCATAAAGCCTGGATTTTACATGTGCAGGGCTTTTAAAATCCGGGCATTAATTAATTAATTTATTTATTTATTTATTTGAAAAGTTTTATATACCGTTATTCGGAAAAGCCATCATAAAGGTTTACATAGTGAACAAACATATCCAAGGAAATTTGAAATATTATAACAAAGTGAACATTACAGTAAAAACATGAGTTAGATAGTAAATTATAGTTCTTAGTTCATTTGAGAGGTGATATGAGCAGATTATTAATTATTATTATTAATGTGGACAAGTGCAAAGTGATGCACTTAGGGAAGAGTAACTCAAGTTATAGCTATATAATGCATGCTTCCACTTTAGGAATCACTACTCAGGAAAAGGATCTAGATGTCATCGTTGAAAATAGGTTGAAATGTTCTGCTCAGTGTGCAGCAGCAGCCAAGAAAGCAAATAGAATGCTAGGGATTATTAGGAAAGGAATGGAGAATAAAACAGAGAATATCATAATGCCTCTGAATTGCTCCATGGTGCGACTTCATCTTGAGTATTGAGTGCAGTTCTGGTCACCACATCTCAAGAAATATATATATAGCAGAATTAGAAAAGGTACAGAGAAAGGCGACCAAAATGATAAAGGCGATGGAACAATTCCCCTATAAAGAAAGGCTGGACTTTTGGCAAGTCTTGGGGTCAGGAGAGTCCCCCAAGACTTGCCAAAAGTCCCTGGTGGTCCAGCAGGGGTCCGGGAGTGATCCCTGCACTTGGGCCGTCGGCTGCCAGTAATCAAAATGGTGCCGATAGCCTTTGCCCTTACTATGTCACAGAGGCTACCGGTGCCATTGGTCAGCCCCTGTCACAAGGTAGGAGCACAAGATGGTGCTGATGGCCATGTGATAGGGGCTGACCAATGGCACCGGTAGCCCCTGTGACATAGTAAGTCAAAGGCTATCAGCGCCATTTTGAAACTGGCAGCGAGGGTGTGAGTGCAGGGGATGGCTCCTGTACCCCCTGCTGGACCACCAGGGAGTTTTGGTAAGTCTTGGGGGGTCAGGAGGGTGGGGGGTTGTAGTTAATTTAATTTTAGTGGGGAACCAAATAGGAATTAATGGATAAACGTATGGGGGGGGGTGTCCCTTGCTGAATGCAACGTATCTGCCCCCCAACGAATCTGAATCCCAAATGCAACATATGGCGTCCCTCTGCACATCCCTAATGGCAAGTCTTATGCAGGTTGGGCAGAAATGGAGGTTAGACACCAAAGAAATGTCCATATGCAACTTTATTAAATGGAGACCATTGGTTTTTCCATATGCCCGACTCAGGCCAGAGTTTCGCCCCACACCGGGGCTGCCTCAGGGGCTGTGTGTGTCGATGTACAATATCATATGACAGGGCAAAGGTAGCGCCGGCGCCATTTTTCTATCAACGCACCCGTGGCCTGAGAATGGAAAATCACAACAGGACCCCCCCACTGGACCCCAGGTAATTTAAGACATTTGGGGGGGGTTCGGGAGGGTGGGGGATTTATTTTAAAGGGTCGGGGTGGGTTTTAGGGATGTTTTAGTGTGCCGGTTTTCCCGCCCTCCCCAATTTACGATTTACACGATCTTTACAGAAACAAAACCGCGACGATTCGATTCCCTCCCCCCCCCAGCCGAAATCGATCGTTAAGACGATTGATCACACAATACACATCTCTAGTGCTTAGGCCTGGGGAGGAAGGGAAAATGGTCATCATTAAGTGCCAGTTCCTACTGGCCAAGCAACAGTTTGGAAGATATGCATGCCTTAGATGAAGTATCCTTCCAGCCCTGAGGCAAAAGATCACCTGGTCTGCACTGAGAGTATAAAGGACAAAAGTCAATCAATCAGTGTTTGTTCAAAACAATCTGACCCATCTGGTGTTATGCTGAGTTTGGAGATCAGACACAAACTGAAACCAGGAGAAAGTAATTCAGATCAAATATTGAGCAAGGTCATTATCAGTTTATTAATTTTAAATGAGACATTTTTAATAAAAATGACAAAGTGATTTTAACATGGTCTAATCTGCTGCATGAAGCATGCCCCATGCTCAACATAATGCCTCCATTCTGTTTTTCTTGTTTGCTTGATTGTTATACTCAATACATTTTATTTGTCATTTTTCTTTTTAGGTTTATTTTAGCAGTCACAAGGCATAGACAGTGAAAGAGAAAAAAAAAACCATTATAAACATGTACTGATTTTCAATGTGATCTGTGATAGTCATTTTCAAGGTTCTTTGTGAAAATAATGACAGCTACCATGCTGCAAAGCCAGTGTATTGTGTTCAGATAAGATTTGTTACTATTGCATGAATGTTTGATGCCAGCAGTGCTGGGAAAGGACGTCTGTGTTTTTCCATAGACTAGGTACTGTACACAGCAGGCAGTCAGAAGATACCAATCAGCCACCTTCAACCCAATATGGAATGTACACCTATTCTAAGTGCTAGACTTAATTTAGTTTCCCTGCTATCTTAGCTTTGGCCATACCTATACAGAAATTTCCAGCTGTTCTCTTGCAACACTGTACTAGCCTTAATAGGTATGTGTGTAATGAAAAATATAGAGAGAAATATAACTGATTGTCCATTAGCGAGGCTGTTACGAATCTTGCTTTCTTTATAGAAAAGTTTGTTGATGCACAGAGCTATCGTCCAGTTGGGTGATGGGAACAAAAATGTTAAAAATATTCAGGGAAATATGGGACAGGCAGAAGAGATCATTCATGGTGAGCAAGCGGAGGCTAAAAGATCAAGGAAGGTCTTTGATATTGCAGACTAGATAGAGTGTGCCTCATCTGCCATCACAGTTTGTATTTCTATTATTTCATGTTATGTCTATGATTAATGCACGTTGTTTTAGGACAATAATATAGAGTAAATAGGTAAATCAATATACACTGTGGTTGACTTATTAGTCCTTCTGAGTATATAAAAGTGTGTCTTCAAATAATTTGCAGGTGATTCCTTTTTAAATTAACCTAACAGATGTTTGAGTATTAAGAGCAATGCCTGCTTTATTTCATTATAGAAATATATAACATGTAGGCATAAAAGGACTATTTGGTCCAGCCAGTCTGTCCATTGTACTTGCCCAAGACTACTGTTCTGTTATGGGTCTTCTCCCTTCCTTTACCACTAGGGTCCCTTTGGAGACAATAATCAAAGTTTTTTACATGGGTAAATGTGTGTTTACATGCATAAAAATTAGGGATGGGAATTCGGGAGAAATTAAATAGGAAATGAGATGAAATTTCCTATTTTGTTTCAGTTCATTCTCAAAGTGAAACAATTGAAAATTTGACAAAATGTTGGTGTTTTTCACATTTTGGTTTGAAAACCAAACAAAAAAAAAAAAACATCCCCTCCATTGGGGGTAGTCCCAGGCTCGAGGCTGGGGCCTCGCCTAGGGAATAGGCCAAGGACCAAAGCAGGAGTCACAGCCTAGGCCTGAGCACAAAACCAGGACCTTGGCTGAGACCACAAAAATTGTTCTACCTTATTTGCTCTGAAGGGGTTCCAATGTCATGGCCCAGCCCAATGCCGGGGTCTTGGATCGGTCCCAGACCTGACACTAGGGCCCAAGCCAGCAGCTGGGCGCCAATGCCTGGGCTTCACCTAGAACAGAGCCTAAGCCGAGAGCGGACACTAGGGCTCCGTCCGGACAATGTGCCTGATGCCTGGGCCTTGGCCTAGGCAAGGGTTTGGGCCCCAAAGTTGGATGTTCATGTCCATGTGCACATGTGCAGGTGGGTGGCCTGCTCTGCGATGCAGGGGTGCGGCGATGCAATTTAGCCTCCCCCAGTTCCCTCCCAATCCACTCCAATTAAGGAGTAGACAGGGAGAGAAGTTTCCTACCCCTAACTCTACCCTTCCTCCCTCTTTCTCTTTCCTCCAAACCCCCTAAATTACTCTAACTATCCCTAAATTTTTGCTACTTACTGCTCCTATGGAACAGAATTAATCTTCAGTGCACACTTCCCCGGGACAGCGATGAATGGCGCTGTCCTGGCTCTCCCCTGCCCCGTCCTCTCCACCCAGACCATGCTCCCTGGCCCACTCCTTTCTAGAGGCCTGGCACTTCTGCACGTAATGGGGGTTATGCGCGTGGCCGGGCCCTTACGAAAATGCATTCAGTGTGCGCAGGGCCCGACCACGTGCATAACATCCGATTTTTATGAGCTCGCGATTTAAAATCAAGCTGCGTGTGTGTATACATTCCCTTTGAAAATTGCCCAACAAAAAATTTAAAGCAGTGATTTCCCCTTGCTTTTTTTCTGTGGACATTTTTTGCAACAAACACAGCTGGATATTTTTCATAAGGATTTACGCGCATAAATGCACTTTTATGAGTTGAATTTTAAAAGCAGGACATGCGCCATCATCGAGAGATGTGTGCGTATGTAGGACATGTGAATGTCCACCAGATTTTCAATGCCAGCTACGTGTGTGTGTACTTCTCCTGAAAAAAGTGCATGGTGTGGGCATGGTTTAGGTGGGACTTTGGTGGGGTTGGGACAAGAGATCTGCGTGTAAGTATCTCCTTGCCTGGGTGGTATCCAGGGTCCAGTATTGAGTAAGTTTACTGCTGCTATGGAGGAGGTGTATGTTTAAAATATAAAAACTGGCATCTGTGAGGGGTTTTGGGGGGTCTGGGATAACTGAGGGGGGTGCAGGCTAAAGAACCAGAGGGGTTTCAAGGACCTGGCTCTAGACTGGGGAATTGGTGGATGAACTGGTGAAACTGGTCATAGCATGGTCGCGTGCCTGTTACAAACTTCCCCCACACCTGATTTTTGCATGGCTGTGTGTATGCCCAATCGCAAAAGAAGGTGAACATATATGAATGCCTAGGCTCTTTTATTGCATACATGCGTATGTGCATTTATGTTATAAAAGTGGCATGTTTCTGGGTGCACATTGACACACACGTGTACATGTCTGCCCAAGTGCCCATTCAAAATGTATCATCCCTGTGCTTAAGTGAACTTTTGAAAATTGCTGTGCCACATCTAGGCTACTGAATTGCCAATAGGTTTAACTTGGGTACCTGCACTTAAAAAGGTGAATTTTCAAAGGAGTTATGCATGTAAATGTAAAACAAATTGGAGTGCGAAGTAAATAAAGGTCCATACACAGCTCAGAAGGCATTTTGTTTCTAATGACAAATCCACTGTTCCAATAAATCCAACGTAACATAGATAAAATGGTCCCCCTGGCAAAGTGACCTTAGAACCTTGCATATCATCACTAATAATAATAAGATTACATGACGGCATTTGATTTCTGAACTGTTTAGTCTCCTAACCCCCTTCAGTTTTTGTTCCATATACTAGAAGACCGATGGTACTTTTTCATGCTGGTGAATGATACAACCTCACAGCAGATGGAAATGGAGCGGAAGGAGGAGGTAGTGGGAGGTAGTGGGAGTTGCACTGATTTTGGGAATCACCACTACACTTGTCACAGTGCAGATAGAAGTCAAAGCGCCTCACAAAGTAAATCAGGATGAGCGGAAAGAGAGAAACATTCACTAGCACTAAAATTAAGGAACAGACTGGGAGGGAACTTCCCTACCCCCCTGCCTAACCTTCCTTGCCTTTCCCCTCTCCATCCCAACCCCTACCCCCAACCTAACTATAAGAATTTTTTAAATTTTTTTACTTATTGCACCATCAGAGCAGAAGTAACTTGCGCTCGCCAACTGGCTGCCAGTGCACGCTTCCCTAGAACAGTGGCTAATGGCCACTGTCTCGGCTGGCCTCTGTCCCACCTTGCCCGGCCTAGACCCCACCCCCGACCCGCCGCTTTTTCAAGGCCCAGCAATTCTGCGCATATCAGCAGTTACGCGCATGGCCGGGCCCTTTTGAAAATGAGTGCAGCGCATGCAGGGCCCAGCCATGCCAGAATTTGCATGCGTGGCCCTTTTAAAATCCGCCTGTACTGTCAACTTCAATACTAAAATTACCAGAACTTCAGTATTTGAGATCGGGGAAATATTTACTCTTATAATATTAATAGACTGCATAAAAATAACTAAAACTCCTCCTCCTCTTCTGCTAGGACAAGCATGTTGCATCCAAATATACACACACAATAAACCCTAATATCCAGAAACCAAAAGTACGCATACACACCAATATAATAAGGTTTCAATTAATCTAGTTTCCACACGTCATATCTCAAAGTCATTTAGAAGACAAGTTTTGTAGGACCAATACCGAAGGGATCTGTAGAACAATCAGACCCCATTTAGGATAGGTCACATTACTTTATTTAATGTATCATTTAGAGTCTCTCAAAAATTATAGTCTCTTCACAGGTTGTAATCCCTTCGAAAATTATTTTGCCACGGGACCCCGATTAGAAGCTAAGTATTAAGCATTAAGCTGTTTTTTGCTTTATGAATATATATATTTTCTCGTCCCGTGGCAAAATAATTTTCGAAGGGATTACAACCTGTGAAGAGACTATAATTTTTGAGAGACTCTAAATGATACATTAAATAAAGTAATGTGACCTATCCTAAATGGGGTCTGATTGTTCTACAGATTCCTTCGGTATTGGTCCTACAAAACTTGTCTTCTAAATGTAAGCCGGTAAAATGTACTTCTGTTAGAAGACTCCTGTGGCCGAGTAGTGTAGTCGTGTGGCAGCAAGGTAGTCAGATGTTAAATACAGAAATACTATTTACCGCTTAAAAATAATTGAAATAACCAATTCAAAACAATTCAAACTCTCAATTTTATTTATATTTTCTATTTTAAAAGAAATTATTTGTTTTATATATAATTAATATATGTTATTTCCTTATATTATTAAAATTTCATGAACTATTAAAATACAATTACAAATAAGAATTGTATTATTATTATTCTCTTTATATATATATTTACCACTTTACTTATATATTTCTTTTAATTAACCCAAGTATGAAATTACTATTAAATGCGAGAGTTCATCAGAGTTCATCAATGCAACAGTCACTTATCTGTTTTTCTTCCTTCTTTTCTTTTATCTTTAATGTTGCTTTTTTTCGTTGCTGGCCAGTTCTTCTTTCTTTTCTTTTATCTTGAAATCTTCTTCCTAAACTTAATCTTAAACAACTTAAAAGGAAGCAAAACTGACTCCCTTCACTGTTTCAGGATCTTCTGCATATTACAACAAGTATGTTACTTGTTGTTTTATTTCAACTTTATATTCTAACTAGTAATAAAAAAAAATATAATTCATAACCCTTGCACTACTGCTTCAAAACAGACAATGTATATCATACACACCTTTACACTTACTAACAATCATACATTCACTATAACTGTACTTTAACTACACTTATCTGTATTTGTTAGGCCTGGATATGAGAAGACTGGCTTAACAGATCCTTCTCCATCAATGATCAGGCACTAACTGCTTTTATTCTGTAACTTTCTTTTTCCTTTCTGTCTGCTTGGTCTCAATACTTAATGACATCATAGTGCTAAATAGTCCTCAGAGCTGATTATTTTTGTCTTTATACTATGCTTATTCTTTCTCTTTTTATTTTTCCCTGCAGTATCTGACTTCAGTTGATTTTTGTTTAATCTGAATGTCTTTTAAATCTCTTTGAAATTTAAATTCCTACACTGTGCTTTGTCTAACTTCTGTACACTTTTGCCAGCCTACTCACTGGTAACCAGGGAAGCCAGTGATGCGTCTCCTAGGATACGCTATCTCTGCCTAACCTGATCATCCAGTGCGCATGCAACCTTGTTGATGATGCGCTGGGTGATTCCAATCAACTTTCTTAAGCTTTAAAATAGTGTAGTTTAATGAGGAATCTAAAATTCCTTCCTGAACAGTTTCATTGTATTTAATTATATAGGTATCCTTTTTCTATCCTGAATATTATTTCTTGTTTGTGCTTATTAGCTTCTATTTTTCTTCTTTTTACTTAAACTTGTTAACCTTCCCCCCCCCTCACAGTACTTGCAATCCTTGTCTCAGTGATGACGTCACTGAAGTTCCTGCACTCTCCTTTCTAACCTGCCTTTGTCTATCCAGCAGCTCCACGCCAGTTTCCAGAACAAATTAAAAGATAACAAAAATACCAAAATCAGCTATAAGACACCCTCAGCAGTGACAGCAGCAGCAGGAGGTCAGCAACTTCTTCTCTTTTTATTTTTATATACAGCTCTCATCTCAGGAGTAGATCTCTGTCAGTAGTGTCAGTCTCTCTCTTTCTCAATCATTTAAGCTGACCATTGATAGTAGCTCAATCCTCCCGGTTTATTTCTTCACCTGTTTATTCCTTTCCTGCCATCCTCTGCCTTTCTCTCCATTGCTTGTTGTCACTTCCTGAAATATTTTCCATCATTAGGTATCACCCATCTTGGTCCAGAGTCCTTTACATTCTGAGTGCAGTTTCTGCTCATTGCCAGAAGCACTAACAGTAGCTGATCAAGGGTAACACCACGCTGCTTCTGGTAGCTTCAGTCCTCATCTTCTTTCACGGGTTCTTTTTCTTTCTTCAGTTCCGCCTGGCCTTTGCCTCTGGCAGTCCCTCGTAGCAAGACTGGGTGCTGTCTTCAGTCTCCGTCCTGCCACTGTCACTGCCTCTGGCACAACTCTGGCTCAACAAAGTGTAATTTCACAAGAATCAAGTATACAGAAAAGAAAAGCTTTTGGCAAGAGTCCAATCTTAGATGTATTAATTAAAGGGATTAAAGTGAGGTGTTACGTGGATACTGGTTCTGATGTTTCAACGATAGCAGAATCATTTTTTAAAGAGCATTTTGAGAAAGTAATTAGCTTAGCAGATGCAAGCTGGGTGAAACTTATCGCCGTGAATGGTCTAGCTATCCCAGTTAGGGGCTGTATGGAAGCAGACATCACTTGTCTAGGGCAAACTATAACACAGAAATGCATTTTTATAGTACCTGATTGTAAATGGACAAATGAAGAAACAACAGAAAAAATACCTGGTATTTTGGGAATGAATGTACTACAAGAATTAGGTGGAATATTCAAAGAATTGTCACTACTAACAGGAGGAGAGTACAAAAAGAATGGTATTTACAAAATATGGGCTAATATACAAAGTACATGCTCAGATAGAATAGGATTTGTTAAATTAGTTGGGAATAAAGGAATTACATTACCACCTTTGACAGAGACTTTGGTGGAAGGAAAATGTTTTAAAATACAAGCCATACAAATGACATCTTTAATCATTGCAACAACGAATTCAGTAACATTACTAGCTGAAGTACTGGTAGCAAATGTATTAGCAAACCCAGTAGAGGGAAAGGTGCCAATTAGACTGTTAAACGCAGGACAAAGAAAAATTCGACTGCCCCCAAGAGCAAGAGTTGCTGAATTATTACGCCCAGAGGCAATACATGTACCAGCTCCAGTAAATTTTGTTCAGGAAGATACACAAATGTCTGTACAACAAGTAACAGTGGAACCAATACACAGTGAAGATACGATGCCACCCGAAACAATGTTACCGGTGAAGGTACAATGGGAGAACCTCTCTCAGACTCAAACAGAAACTTTAGAGAATTTATTAAAAAAATATAAGCAAGCATTTTCTTCATCTGACATGGATATTGGGTATACTGAGACAGTAAAACATTCTATTGATACAAAAGACCATCCACCAATAAAACAAAGATACAGAAGAGTCTCACCTCATGTCTATGAGGAATTTAAGCGTCATGTACAAAACTTGGTAGCACAGGGCATCTTACAACATAGCAATAGTCCTTGGGCTTCGCCTGCTGTAATTGTTAAAAAGAAAGATGGAACCATCCGCTTTTGTTGTGATTATCGCAAAATTAACCAAGTGACAGTGAAAGATGCATATCCTCTGCCTCGAATAGATGAATCCCTAGATGCGTTAAGTCAAGCCTCATGGTTCTCCTCACTAGATTTAACATCTGGATATTTTCAAGTAGCGATGGACAAAAAGGACCAACATAAGACAGCAGTCACAACACCCTTTGGCTTGTATGAATGGGCAAGGATGCCATTTGGACTAAGTAATGCTGCAGCAACGTTCCAACGCTTGATGGAAGTAACATTAAGCGATTATGTGTTTAACATCTTGTTACTCTACTTAGATGATATTTTAATATTCTCCAAAGATTTTGATTCACATATAATTCATTTGGAACAAGTGTTAAAAAGATTAATAGATAGCGGACTTAAACTGAAACCAACTAAATGCAAATTATTATATAGAGAGGTTAATTACCTTGGGCATATTGTATCAGAAAAAGGGATTTCAGTAGACACCTCAAAAACAGATACATTGAAGAACTGGCCCACGCCAACCACACCAAAAGAGGTTAGACAATTTTTAGGGTTCGCCAGTTATTTCAGAAGGTTTGTCCCATCATTTGCACAGATTGCTACACCATTACATAAATTAACTGGTAAAAGTAAGAAAAATAAACCAGCAATAATATTCAACTGGACCCTAGAGTGTCAAGAAGCTTTCAAGTGTTTAATAGACAAACTCACATCAGCTCCTATTTTAGCATTTCCAATATTTGAGTTGCCTTTCATTTTGATGACGGATGCAAGTTTTAAAGGTTTAGGAGCTGTACTCAGTCAAATTCAAGAGGGACAAGAACGAGTTATTGCATATGCAAGCAGAGGCTTAAGGAAATCAGAAAGAAATGATGCAAATTATAGCGCTTTTAAGCTCGAATTACTAGCATTAAAATGGGCAGCGACTGAAAAATTCAAGGACTACTTAGTTTATAAAAAGTTTTTAGTTCGATCAGATCATAATCCACTCAGGTATCTCAACACAGCAAATATACAAGCAGTGGAACAACGATGGCTAGCACAATTAGCTGAATTAACATTCGAGATTAATTACAAACCGGGGAAACAAAATATAGTAGCAGATACGTTGTCTAGGATTCCACAAGGAGAAGAACCTGAAACAGAAGATGTTGAAAAAGATTTTTTAAAAATTGAACCAGATCAAATTAAAAACATATTATGGAAGAAAGAAAAAATGAGAACAGCGATACAAAGAATAACAAGCAACATACCACCTTCGAATTATACAAGACCCACGTTAAAAGTCTTGCAACAACAGGATATAGACCTCAATGTAGTTTTAGAGGCAAAAACAAAAGAGAATACACCTAATCGATCCGAATGGACTTGGACACAAAATAAGCTGTGGAGTCAACGAGATAAATTAATCTTTAGAGAAGGATTATGGTATAGAAAAATCATAGATCCAAGAGATAAAATTGAGATATTACAATTTATAGTACCTAGCTGCCTAACAAAGGAAATATTTGAAACAAGACATACTCATGCTGGACATTTTGCAGAAGACACCACTTTAAGAAGCATCAGAAGAGACTATTTTTGGTCTAGTATGAATAGGGATATTAAAAATTGGACAAAAATTGTAAAAGATGTATAATAGCTAAGGAGAAAGTTCCCAAGGTTAGGGCAGAGTTACTTTGTTTTAAAGCAAACTACCCTTTAGAGATATTGGCAATAGACTATACTAGTCTAGAACCTAGCCAAAGCGGAATAGAGAATGTGTTGGTTTTAACTGATATGTTCACACATTTTACATTAGCAGTACCGACTAGAGACCAGACAGCTTTAACCACGGCTAAAGTGATTTTATACCAGTGGATTGTACACTACGGTTGTCCATCCAGAATACATACAGATCAAGGGAGAAATTTTGAATCTGAAATAATCAAAGAGCTATGTAATTTACATGGGATTACAAAATCTAGAACAAGCCCATACCATCCAGAAGGCAATCCATGTTGTGAACGTTTTAATCGAACTATGCACAACATGCTAAAAACCTTGGAAAAAAATAAAAAGAACAAATGGCCAGAGTATCTCCCAGAATTAGTACTAGCATATAACAACCATACGCATAGTTCAACAGGTTATACACCATTCTATTTAATGTTTGGCAGGAATACTAAGTTACCAGGTGATTTTCAAGTAACTTCTGAAATTAAAGATGAAAGTTTAAAGATGAATGATTGGATCGTGCAACATAGAATAAAACTAGAAGCCACCTGTGAGATAGCTAGAAAAGAAGCTGAAAAGAAGTTTGTAATGAGAAAAAAACAATATGACAAAAAATGTAGAGCAGAAATAATAAGACCAGGTGACTGGGTACTGCTAAAGAATCTTAAAATAAGAGGCAGAAAGAAAATTCAAGATTATTGGGAAGAGCATCCATATGAAGTAATACAAGTGATGTACCCTGAAGGTAACACATATAAGATTAAAGCTAGAAATGGAGAAGTTAAGATCATACACAGAAATCTACTAAAACTATATAACTTATCTGAAACATTAGAGAAAAACAAACATAGAACACAGCCAGTGGAACAACAAGAATCAAAAGAGGAAAGTACTAAAGAAAGGAATACCGAACATGAAATAGAAACAGTATGGGTTCCCATTACTAATAACGAAGAGGAAAATGAACAGATAGGAGAACAAACTGCAGAATACAATTTACCATTAAACATTATTGAGAATGTCATACAAAACAATAGAGTATCTAATAGAAACAACAAAGGGAAAACTCCCAAATATCTTGATAATTATGTATTATATTAAGGAGAATGGTGCCAGAAATTGGATACTTGGTGTCTTGGTCAAAATCCAAGAGAGCTAAGCTGGAAATCTGTATAGTTGATAACAAAACACTGTTTCTTAAAAGATATAATTGATAACCAAGCATGAATAAACTTCACTTGAGTTGTAAAAAAAAAAAAAAAAAAATGTGTATGAATGAAGAGTGAATGAATAAAAATACGGAATGTCGAGGACAACATTCCATCTTAAGCAAGGGGGTATATGTAAAGGGGTAAACAGAATAAAATAAATAAATACATAAACTGAAATAATAGTTAGAAAACTTACCTGTCCTGTAGCTCCACAAGTAGAGTCCAGAAGGTTCAGATTTTCAAGTGGCCAGAGTTGTGCAGCCAACAAGAAAACAACAAGAACAATTGACGAGACAGTTACAAGATGTGACTTACAATCAGAGCAGAAGAGATTATGCAGCAACTCCAATGAATTACAGAACAAATGAAAAGTCAAGAGCTCCCTTAAAAAATGATAGAGGACAATATATTTGGTGTTAGGTGTTGTAATTGTTTGACGTAATGTCAAGAGCCGGGACATATAGCCAGATTTTGCAGGTCAGAGAGACTGAATACTTACAATGGGAAACCCAGGAATCTACCAGTTAGTAGAGATAGTAGACAAGAAATAGAAGCTACAGGACAGGTAAGTTTTCTAACTATTATTTCAGTTTATGTATTTATTTATTTTATTCTGTTTACCCCTTTACATAAATGACTTTGAGATATGACGTGTGGAAACTAGATTAATTGAAACCTTATTATATTGGTGTGTATGCATCCAAATATACCCCATAGTGCACAAATGGTTCAACACAATTGTTCATATGAACATAGGAAGTTGCCATACTGGGTCAGACCAAGGATCCATCAAGCCCAGCATCCTGTTTCCAACAGTGGCCAATCCAGGTTACAAGTACCCAAAACATTACGTAGATCCTAATTTACTAATGCCAGTAATAGCACTGGCTTTTCCATAAGTAAACTTCATTAACAGCAGAAAATGGACTTCTTCTCCAAGAACTTATACATTCCTTTTTTAAATCCAGCTACACTAACTTCCCTAACCACATTTTCTGGCAAGAAATTCCAGCGCATAATTGTGAGTTGAGTCAAAAATAATTTTCTCTGATTAGTTTTAAATGTGCTACATGATAACTTCATGGAGTACCCCCTAGTTCTTCTATTATCCAAAAGAGTAAATAACCAATTCACATTTACCCGTTCTAGACCGCTCATGATTTTATAGATCTCTATCATATCCCCCCTTAGCTGTCTATTCTCCAAGCTGAACGGTCCTAAACTCTTTAGCCTTTCCTAATTCGGGAGCTGTTCCATCCCCTTTATCATTTTGTTCACCCTTCTCTGTACCTTCTCCAGTGCAACTATATATTTTGTGAGATGCGGCAACCAGAATTGTACACAGTATTCAAGGTGTGGTTTCACTATGGCATTAAGACATTTTCCATTTTATTCACCATTCCCTTCCTAATATTTCCTAACATCCTCTTTTTGACTGCTGCAGCACACTGAACTGATGATTTCAATGTATTATTTACTATGATGCCTAGATCTTTCTCCTGGGTGGTAGCTCCTAATATAGAACCTAACATCATGTAACTACACATGGGTTATTTTTCCTTAAATGCATAACCTTGCACTTGTCCACATTAAATTTCATCTTCCATTTTGATGCCCAATTTTCCAGTCTCGCAATGTCCTCCTTCAATTTATCACAATTTGCTTGTGATTTAATTAATCTGAATAATTTTGTATCATCTGAAAATTTGATTACCTCATTCATCGTATTCCATTCTTGATCAATTATAAATATATTGAAAAACACTGGTCCAAGTACAGATCCCTGAGGCCCTCCACTGTTTACTCTTTTCCACTGAGAAAATTGACCATTTAATCCTACTCTCTGTTTCCTGTCTTTTAACCAGTTTGTCATCCACAAAGGGACATTACCTCCAATCACATATTTTAGTTTTCTTAGAAGCCTCTCATGAGGAACTTCAAACACCTTCTTAAAATCCAAATACACCAGATCTAATGATTCACCTTTATCCACATGTTTATTAATCCCTTGAAAAAAGTGAAGGAGATTTGTGAGGCAAGATTTCCCTTGGGTAAATCCATACTGACTGTGTTCCATTAAACAATTTATTTCTATATGCTCTATGATTTTGATCTTTAGAATACTTTACACTATTCTTCCTGGCACTGAAGTCAGGCTCACCAGGCTCACTTCTCCCTTCTTTCCCACCTTTTAGATGTCCTTGATCAGATTTCTGTCCAGTGTTAGTTGGTAACCAGTAGATCACACCAGTAAAAATTGAAGTACCACTTTCTTTTTTTAGGATAGTCCATAATGTTTCTTCTCTATCCCACATTCCTTATAATTCAATTGCTTGAATATTGTTTTTGATATAATGAGCTACTTCTCCCCCTTTTCTTTACTCTCTGTCCTTCATTAACAAGTTATAGCCAGGGATCACCATATCACAATCATAAGACTCAGTGAACCATGTCGCTGTAACAGCAGCAATGTCCAAGTCCACGTCCACCATTATGACCTGCAGGTATGGAATTTTATTGCTCAGACTATGAGTATTTGTGGTCATAGCTTTCCAGATACTCTTTCTAAACTTTTCTGCATTTCTGGACTGACTGATATTTTTACTATCTCTTCCCTCTTCCTATTTTGCTTGGGCGTGACATGACAAGTTCACTGGCCACCTGCTACCAGCCTCACTCTCTAGTTTAAATGCCTGATAATGTAGCATCTACATTTTTCACTTAGTATCTTCTTTATTACCATAGACAAATGAGGGCCATCCGTACCATATAACCTTTCATTGCTTCATACTTGGCCCCAGCCTCCAATGTATCAAAAAACATTTTCATTATACCAGGTTTTGAGCTAGGAATAAAAAGTATCTATATAGAGTAGTCTATCCTTTCCCTTTCCATGAACAGGCAATACTTCTGAAAAAGCAATAGTCTTTGCCATGTGTCTGTTGCGCTCCTCCCATGGCTGGAACCACAGGAGGTGCTTACCTGTGTGGCACGGAGGCCGCTGTGACCGAGAACTTGCCTGACTGCTCTCCCGATGCTGGGAACCCCCGCGGTCCGGCTGCCATCTTGCCGGTTTGGCAGGAGCTGTGCCGGGCCTTCCCAATGAGGCAGGGGGCCACCGACACCACCTGCTCCCTCCAGGGGGAGCGGTTCCTGTCCCTGGTTCCTTCTGTGGAGGAGAGGCCACTCCTGGAGGCATTCCTAAGGCCTGGATGCTGCCGCTCCCACATGGGGCATGCTTGTGGCCTGCTCTGGCTCCTTACTTCGCTGCCCTGTATTGCCGTTGTCCAGGGTCCTGACTTCCTGTTCCTACTCCTCTTAGGGGGCAGGACCATGGCTCTCTTCCACCTTTGAAGTCACAGTGCAGGTGTAGCCCTCTCGGACTCCTCCCTGGGCATAGTCCTCTCCTGGCTACAAAAGGCTCTTGATGTCAGTTACAAGTTGCCTTTGCAAGCAGTAAGTTCTCTCCTGAACTTCCTGTCCTCCGCTCCAGCCTGGCATCTCCAAGTTCCAGTTCTGCGATGATCCAAGTTCCAGTTCCATGATGTCTGTGTCCACTTGATGTCTCATGATGCTCCACCTTCCCATCCCTGCATGGTCTGTGACCAGCCCGGTGAGGTTGAGTAGGGCGCGCAGTGGCCAAGTGGCCCGCAACCACCTTTGCTGGGTGTGTAGGGCGCTCTGTGGGATTGCTGTGGTTGTTGCCAAGGAAACTCCTTGTCTCTGACCCTCTCTTAAGTGCAAGCCCCCAGGACCTTGTTTTTATCCTGAACCTGACTCTGCTCTCTGGACACTCTCCCTGTTCGGGGCTCCTTGCATGTGTTCTTCCTTCTTCGTCTTCTACCCCCAGATGAACCCTTGGTCTTCTGATCTTCAAGTATGATTCCTCAACACGTCTCCAATGCCCTTCCCAGACTTGGACTTGTCCCACCGCAGGGGCACACTTCACTTGTCCCACACTGGGGAGCGCCCCTGGTGCTCTCTTCCACCAATGCACTACAGTGTCTAATCTTCTATCCTAGATTTCGGGCATCTTTCTGTACTTCATTGACACCATTTCTAGCAATGTCATTGGTCCCCAGAAGAATGATAACATTGATATCAGAGTTCCTTACTTTCTTCTATAATTTCTTTGACCACCTGGTTTGCAATTCTATTAGCTGATGATCTTGGAAGGCATTTAACTGTGTGTCCGCATCAAAATGAGTTCTCAAAATGGTCCCTCTGATGACTCAGTCTCCCAGCTGAAAAAGATTTCTTTTCTGACATTTGATCATGTTAAAGGGTTCCTGGATGCATTGGATAACTACTTCCCATTCAAACATTACCTCATATTCTATTACTGGGATATCATCATTTTCCAATGCAAAAAATTAATTATGTAAGGTTAACAATGGGAAGAGTGGGTATCTCTTCATCACAGGCCTTAATCTGCCAGAGCCCACTGTAATCCAATTGTTCCTGAGTTGTTGAATCCTGGATGTCTGAATTCTCTGAGGGAGTGGTGGTGGATACACAGGATGCATCAATGTTGGAGAAGCTGGTTGTCTTAGAGACACAAGCCTTGCTCTATTAAAGCCAGCTGTAAACCATTTATGTCTGGGTTTTTTAATCCTCTGTGGGGGATCCTGGAAGGAAGGGGAAGTTATTTGAAACTTGGACTATTTCTCTTTCAAGTGAATTAGCTCCTTATTCATGGCAGATAACTGAAGTTAAATTAGACAACCCTTAATTCTTCAAATGATAGGCCTTGGAAAATAAGCAGCACACTTGTAAAACTGAATAAAGGACATTTTGCTAATAGTAACTAATAAACAAGTTGTGATATTGGTATTCAAATCTATATTTTTCACTTAACCTAAGGCCTTAGAAGAATTATTTAAGGAGAAAACACTCTAGGGGTGGGAGGGAGAGGGGAGGGTAGGCAGGAATAAACAGCAAGATAAGAGCAATACATATTGGGAAAAGTAAAGAATACATTTATATTAAAATTAGACTTTAAAGTTAGTCAAGCAAGAACAGGGACCAGGTAAGCTGTTCAACCCTCAGCCAACCCTCATATGCCTGAATTCTCTCTACAATTAGGATTTGGAGGTTTTGGGGTTTTGATGAATACCCCTTGCTATGCAACTGATTACAAACCACTTCTAAAAGTCTGGAAGGAAGAGACCTGAAATTCTACCTTAATAATACACAGGGAATTTAAAAATAATAACTAGCAAGATAAAGCAACACCCAAGAACCAGCAGGACTAAGAATACTTTTAGAAATATATATTTTTTTAAATAAATTATTCAGCTACACAAAGACAGAAGCAAAACAGCAGAAATAATCAGCATCTATTGAGAAAACAATAATCCTACCACAGACAAGAACAGATTCAAAACAGCAAGATAAGAGCAATATATATTAACTATTTCAATTTGGTAATATTTTGAACCTTTTTTGGATTGACTCTTTCTAAAGAGCATACATGTGTGATGGAATAGTACACACCTTGGCACCATGCACTAGAAAGTATGTACTTTTCCACTTATGGTATATACCCCAGAGACCTTACATTTAAAATTTTTAGCTCATGCTTTTGATTTCCACCCCAGAGAGCATACATGAGTATCAGAATACTATGCACTTTTGGCACTGTGGGCCAGAAATGTATATTACTCCACATTCAGTACCCAGCTTATATGTCCCCCCACCATGAAAGCTAACATCTGATTGTATAGCAGAATAGTTCTCACTATTGGCACCATGCACCAGAAATTATCTACTATTCTGCATTCAGTGCCCACCCGAAAGAGCTTACATTTTAACATTTTAGCTTATGTTTTGGCTTCACCTCTATTTCAAGTTTACTGAGCAACCAGATGGTGCTGAAATTTCAGCCAGCACTGACTGAACAAGGATGAAAGAATCATGGCCACTTTTGAAAATCTTGGAGACAACACTGAGGATCCTCATGTGCATATTGCACAAAACTTCTACATTCAGAAAATGGAAATGCTTCCTGTTATGGTATATCATTTTCCCCATGTGTATGTAGGGGGAAGATGGGGGATAATGATATAGGTGCAATGAATTGCACCCATTACATTTGGCATGCTAGCTATATTGAAGAAAGCACACTTAATCTCCTTCCAATCTGTAAGAGGTGTGGATATTTGATTACTCCCTGACACATTTCTCATTGTCCTTAGTACTTGACTGAAATGTTTTAAAAACATTGACTGATTCACACCAGCCACTAAATTCTGGAAAGAGCAGTTGGGAAGAAAGTACAAGGCATTAAGAAAGGTGGAAGGAAGGAAAAATGATTGCCAGTATAGTTAAAAGGTGAGGATGGATAAATGACAGTTTTATGGAGCAATTGGTTCAGGAACCAACAAAAGAAGGAGACATTTTAGATGTAATTCCCAGTGGAGCACAGGATTTGATGAGAGAGGTAATGGTAGTGGGGCCGCTTGACAATAGTGATCATAACATGATCAAATTTGAATTAATAGCTGGAAGGGGGACAGTAAGTATAAGTAAATGCATGGCTCTAGCACTAAACTTTCAAAAGGGAAACTATGATAAAATGAGAAAAATAGTTTAAAAAAAACTGAAAGGTGCAGCTATAAAGGTAAAGAGTGTGCAACAGGAATGGACATTGTTAAAAAAAAAACACCATATTAGAAGCACAGTCCAAATGTATTCCATGGATTAAGAAAGGTGGGAGGAAGGCAAAATGATTGCCAGCATGCTAAAAAAGTGAGGTGAAAGAGGCTATTTTGGCAAAAGATCTTCATTCAAAAATTGGAAGAAGGATCCATCAGAAGAAAATAAGCTAAAATATAAACATTGGCAAGTTAAATATATGATATATCAGACACTAAGAGAGGATTTGAAAAGAAGCTAGCCATAGAGGCAACAACTCATAATAAAAACTTTTTAAAATATATCCAAAGCAGAAAACCTGTGAGTGAGTCAGTTTGACCATGTGTAATTCTGACTGCTGGACTGCTGAGCTAGGCCCTAACTAAGTTTGTGCCTGTACATGTCGAATATGTACTGTGATATTTGCTGTAAGGAAAGCAACTAATTACAGCTATAGGATATGGGCCTAAGTCAGAGAGGAGTGAAGGACATTTCAATGGCTCACATACAATATATGTGTGGTCTGTGAGGAGATCAACTACAATGGAAAGTGCAGATACGGGCAGATTTTCAAAGGCTAAGCACGTAACATATGAGCGTAACCCGAGAAAATCTGCCCCTGCGCGCGCCGAGCCTATTTTGCATAGGCTCGGCGGCGCACGCAAGCCCCGGAACGCGCGTATGTCCCGGGGCTCTCGAAAATGGGCAATCGGGGGTAGAACCGGGGGGGCGTGATGGTGGTCCGGGGGTGTGGCAGCGGTCCGGGGGCGGGGTCGGGGATGGTTACAAGTCCTCCGGCACAGCGGCCAGAGGCAGGCGTAACTCCATCAAATAAGTTAGGGGAGGATTTAGGTAGAGCCGGGGGGTGGGTTAGATAGGGGAAGGGAGGGAAAGGTGGGGGGGATCCAAAAAATATAGTTCCCTCCAAGGCCGTTCTGATTTTGGAGCAGCCTTGGAGGGAACGGGGAAAGCCATCGGGGCTCGGAGGGAACGGAGGCAGGCTGCGCGGCTCGGCGCACAAGGCTGCGCAAAATTGATTTTGCGCAGCCTTGCACGCGCCGACCCCGGATTTTAAAAGATACGTGCAGCTACGCACGTATCTATTAAAATCCGGCGTACTCTTGTTTGCGTACTTTTTTTAAATCTGCCCCAAAGAGAGCAAACATTTGGACATGAAAGAAAGAGAATGAATGTTTTGGTGCAGGTGATCTAGGAAAATGAAGCCAGGCCAGAATAACATAATTAGAAATGATCAATACTTGGCAAAGGTAACTAGAAAAAATGTATATAAGCCTTGCAAGATTGTGACACAGGCAAGGATGATCTTAAGGGCTTCTGATAATTTGCAGAGTTTACGCTTATCCTTCCCAGATACTTCTATTGTAATTGGCAATCATTTATTTACTAGAATAAACATTTCTAAATTTATTTATTTTTTATTTATTTAATGAGTTTTATATACCGTCATTCGGAAACGTCAAAATAACGCCATCATAACGATTTACAAAATAGGTTATAGGGAAATGGGAGGTTAACAAGGGTTGAAAAGTAAAACTGTTATTAGGCTTAGGAGGTAACATAAGTAATGATTAAGTTCAGTTTATGAGTTCTTTCTTATTTACGAAAAGCATAGTTGTGATGCAGAAAGACCTTGTGAGACTGGAAAATGGGGCATCCAAATGGCAGATGAAATTTAATGTGAATAAGTGCAAGGTGATGCATATAGGGAAAAATAACCCATGCTATAATTACACAATGTTGGGTTCCATATTAGGTGCTACAACCCAAGAAAGAGATCTAGGCGTCATAGTGGATAACACATTGAAATTGTCGGTTCAGTGTGCTGCGGCAGTCAAAAAAGCAAACAGAATGTTGGGAATTATTAGAAAGGGAATGGTGAATAAAACGGAAAATGTCATAATGCCTCTGCATCGCTCCATGGTGAGATCGCACCTTGAATACTGTGTACAATTCTGGTTGCCGCATCTCAAAAAAGATGTAATTGCAATGGAGAAGCTACAGAGAAGGACTACCAATATGATAAGGGGAATGGAACAGCTTCCCTATGAGGAAAGACTAAAGAGGTTAGGACTTTTCAGCTTGGAGAAGAGACGGCTGAGGGGGGAAATGATAGAGATGTTTAAAATCATGAGAGGTCTAGAACAGGTAGATGTGAATCGGTTATTTACTCTATTGGATAGTAGAAAGACTAGGGGGCACTTCATGAAGTTAGCATGGGGCACATTTAAAACTAATCGGAGAAAGTTCTTTTTTACTCAACGAACAATTAAACTCTGGAATTTGTTGCCAGAGGATATGGTTAGTGCAGTTAGTATAGCTGTGTTTAAAAAAGGATTGGATAAGTTCTTGGAGGAGAAGTCCATTACCTGCTATTAAGTTCACTTAGAGAATAGCCACTGCCATTAGAAATGGTAATATGAAATAGACTTAGTTTTTGGATAATTGCCAGGTTCTTGTGGCCTGGTTTGGCCTCTGTTGGAAACAGGATGCTGGGCTTGATGGACCCCTGGTCTGACCCAGCATGTCAATTTCTTATGTTCTTATGTTCTTATGATCTTTGCAGAAAATGAATTTAATTTGGTAGATTGTTCAAGAAATTCTAGTTTCATTGCCAATGAAATGCGATCTGTAACTTATCAAAGTGACAGCAGAAAATGTGTACCTCTCTTAATGACTAGCATTGAATTTGTACAGAAATTAATAAGGTATGGTTTCTTTTAAATGATGGGTAAATAAATACTTGTATGTGAATTAGATAAGGAAGATGAATGGCTCTGATAAAGAAATAGAGAGAGAGAGAGAGAGAAAGAACAGCTGTCTTGTCTATTTTCTCTGCATATAGGGCCGGATTTTAAAAGGGTTACGCGCATAAGTTATGTGCGTAACCATCTTAAAAGGCCCCTGCGCGTGCCAAGCCTATTTTGCATAGGCTCGGCGGCGCGTGCAAGCCCCGGGACGCGCATAAGCCCCGGGGCTTTGCAAAGGGGGCGTGTCAGGGGCGAGTCAGGTGGGCAGCATGAATTTTGGGGCAGGATGGGAGGTGTGTCGGGGGCATGAAGCTGGCTACGTGCGTATCTTATCAAATCCAGCGTACTTTTGTTCACGCATGGTGCGCGAACAAAAGTACATGCGCGCATAAATTTATAAAATCTACCCCTTAATGTATGTTTTAGTCTGAATAACAGACTGTAATGCTTGTCAAATGACTGTGTGCATAAGTTTTTTATTTTTTACCCCTATCATATGTTATAAAATATTATAGATACTGTTTTTTGTTTTTTTTTTGTGAAGGACTCTATATGTTACAACATGTTTCACAGAATGAGTTGAAAAATGCAATTAATTTTGGAGTACTGTGATCTTTGAATAAAGCAGTTGTTTGTAGCTGTTTATACAGAGATCTGATATAGAGATGAGATAAGCTTCCTTTTTACTTTTCTGCTTTTTGCTTTCTTTGCTTAATAAATCAAAATTCATGTAGTTAGAACAGAATAGGATTTCTTTCTTTCTTTATATATTGTTAAAATAATCACAGTAGTTTTCTATTTTATTTCAAAATGAAAAGGAGTCCTGTAGCTGTTTTTGTCTTGCCATTTGATTAGATTTAAAAGATGAATCAAATTTTTCTTTATATGTGAGATTTTATTTCTACAGGTTAACAAGATGATGTCTCCTCTGCCAGATGCAGAATCTAAAGAATTTTCCCCGGTATTTTAAACAGATCTGTTCTTTTTTTTATCTCTTTTTAAATTCTGAATTTTGTTTTATTTTGGACAGATCCAAATACTTTTTTAGTCTAATTTTTTTAGCTCAAATGTTTGTTAATTTTTGTCTGTTTCATGTATTGTTTGTATGTCATTACAAATGAAAATAATAGAGTTTGATGAGAAGAATGCAATGAATGTATTTATGTGGTCAGTTCACTGAAATTTATGTCCATGTAATGCCTGAGCACCTAAGTTTGTGGTTTTGAATATTGTATGTTACCTCATAGTACAGTAGGAACATTATGCAGATAAGTGATAGTGTATGTAGGGATTATTAGAAGTAGGGAGTAACTGACATTTTGGAATTTTCTTATTGGTTACTTAGAATTTGTTTTGCTCTTATATTAGGCCTTAATCCATAATACACACATCTAACTTAATGATGAGAGTTAAGAGGCTATGCTTCGATGTCAGAAATGCACCGTACAGTGAGAACTATATACATCTTTTGTCATTGATCTCAGAAATCATCCCACCTTTTATATCTTACACCCTTCATTTTATGGACTGAAGTGCTCATACTTTATACCTGATGTTCTGTCCTCATTAGGGATGTGAATCGTTTTTGAACGATTAAAATTATCGTCAGATAATTTTAAAATCGTTCTAAATCGTTAGAGTGCACGATACAATACAAATGCCCCCGATTTATTGTCAGGGGCATTTGTATTGTATCGTTAAATAGGGCACGGGAATTATTTGGGGGAGGACGGGAAAACCGGCACACCAAAACAACCCCTAAACCCACCCGACCCCTTAAAACCAATTCCTTACCCTCCCCCACCCTCCCAAACCCCCCCAAAATGTTAAGTTACCTGGTGGTCCAGTGGGGGGGGGGGGTCCCTGCGCGATCTCCCACTCTCGGGCCATCGGCGCCATTTTGGCTGCCACTAATAAAAATGGCGCCGATGGCCCGATAAAAAAAACAACCCACCCGACCCTTTAAATCGACCCCCCTTAGCCTCCCCCACCCTCCCGACCCTTTTTTTTTAGGGAGGCCCACGCCACTAAGAAAAAAAAACACCCGACCCTTTAAATCAACCCCCCCGACCCCCCCAAAACCTTTTAAAATTACCTGGTGGTCCAGGGGGGCCTCGGGGGGCCTCGGGGAGAGATCCATGGGGGCCTCGGGGAGAGGTGAGATCCAGGGAGGCCTCGGGGAGAGATTTCCCGTTCCCAGGCATCAGCTGTTCTAAAAAAAAAAATGGCGCGGATGCCCCTTTGCCCTTACCATGTGACAGGGTATCCGTGCCATTGGCCGGCCCCTGTCACATGGTAGGAGCATTGGATGGCCGGCGCCATCTTTAAAGATGACACCGGCCATCTTTACTCATCAGCCCCTATTATAGAGTATAGTATAATAGGGGCTGATGAGTAAAGAAGGCCGGCGCCATCTTTAAAGATGGCGCCGGCCATCCAGTGCTCCTACCATGTGACAGGGGCCGGCCAATGGCACGGATACCCTGTCACATGGTAAGGGCAAAGGGGCATAGGCGCCATTTTTTTTTTTTTTAGAACAGCTGATGCCTGGGAATGGGAAATCTCTCCCCGAGGCCCCCCTGGATCTCTCCTCTTCCCGAGGCCCCCCTGGATCTCTCCCTGAGGCCCCCCGAGGCCCCCCTGGACCACCAGGTAATTTTAAAAGGTTTTGGGGGGGTCGATTTAAAGGGTCGGGTGGGTTTGTTTTTTTTAGCGGCGCGGGCCTCCCTAAAAAAAAAATTAGCGATGTGAATTGGAATCGGAAATTATTCCAATTCACATATCTTAACGATCAGATCCCCCCCCCCCCACCAGCCGAATCTGATCGTTAAGACGATCTGGCACACGATTCACATCTCTAGTCTTCATGCTTTTCTTGTTCTATGGGGGGGGGGGGGGGGGGGGTGGCTTTACTTAGACACTTTTCCTTTGTTTTATGAGGCATTATACCTTTATTTGACATGTAATAACTTATTATCATAATAAAATATTTTTATGACATTTCTAGTTAATATCTAATTATGTATCTACTAGAAGATACCATTATTTAGATTTTCATGTTAATGATATAGTCTGAATTAATGGAGTTTTTATTAGTCCTTACATCTCTGTGTTCATGGTCAGCAAAATATTCTATCTGTATGTCTATAAGATTTTATTTTTTAAAGAGAACTACAATAGATTTTTGACACAGGGGTTTTGTTTTGATTTTTTTCATTTCACCACCGGTGAGAGGGGGTAGTATATGCCACATCTGAGATTAACTGTTCCAGATACCTAAAAGAAACAGGTAAATTTTCAAAGGCCCACGCGCATACATTTTAAGGTTTAAATGTGGTGTGTATTTTACAATATGCTCATCCACACACATAAGACCCAATACAAGCACAAGTGCCAGGCTTGTCAAAAGGGGTGGGCCAGAGGGGTGGGGAGGAGCAGGGTGGGGGTAGGCTGGGATAGCACAATTAGCTGCTGTCTCAGGGAAGCACATGGTGGCAGCCAGCCAGCGTGCAGAAATTGCTTTTGCTCCAAAAGAGCAGTAAGTAAAAGAATGGGGATAGTTAGGGTTAGGTTAGAGTCGGGGAGGAGAGGGGAAGAGTTAGGACGAGTAGGGTTAGGGATATGAAAGTTCCCTCCCAGTCTTCTCTTTAATTGGATCAGACTGGGAGGGAAATGGGGAGGCCCAATTGCATCGCTATGTGTAGTTTACTAAAATTCACCCCCCCCCCCCCCCCTCCACGTGCACCGCTGCACATGCATGCGTGGATTTTATTTTATAACATGTGCACCCAGCATGCACATGTTATAAAATCAGCACATTCCTTTTAAAATCTACCCCATAATGAGTAGCAAGCTGTGCATAGTAGGAGCTGCTAAAAAACAAGGATCTAAACCAATATTTCATTGCAAGGTGGAGAGACACTCAAATAACTGCACATGTGGAGCTGTTGTTACATTGGCTATGCTGAGCACAGTAAGCCTGACACACAATGAATGGTGACCTATATATATATAGCTCCCCTGATGAGTTGGGAGTCCCCCAAAAGTCAGAGAGGCTAACTATGAGCACATTTACCTGTATGGCGATTGCAAATGATAACAAAAGATACTGAGATCAATCGCCGTGGATACTCCAACAGCCCAGAGGTGCACTTGCTAAAGATTTAAATGTGCCAGACCACTAGGCCAGGTAAACTCCAGGTGTGCTTGTGCTTAAATGGGGCTTAGGTAATATTGATGAGGGTCATGTGATGACCAATTACAAAGAGACTAAAAGTTTGGATTTCTTACCCTGTATTATATCCCCCTTTATATTAGGCAGGAGTCACTGTTAGGAGGTTGGTTGTGGATAGCACTGATTCCCTTTCTTTCCACTGATGTAGCCTAAACTCTGATACTGCTGCCAGATGTCTGATAATGCCCTCCAGTCTCTTCTGCACAGTCTCTCGTACCACCCTGTTCTCTTTCGAGACAGCTTGTGGACCTTGATTGGTCACATGTTCACCAAGGTTTAAGAAGAAAATGTATAATTCTGACTGCTGGACTGCTGAGCTAGGCCCTACTATGTTTGAGCCAGCACATGTCAAATATGTGCTGTGCAGTTTGCTATAAGGAAAACAGCTAATTACAGCTACAGGATATGGGCCTAAGTCAGTGAGAAGTGAAGGACATAGGAATGGTTCACAAACAATATGGGGTAGATTTTACGCACGTAATATACACGCATAACCCTTTAAAAACCCTCCTGCGCAGTGGAGGCATAACTCCTGAAACAAAGGTAGGGGGGATTTAGGTAGGGCTGGGGGGTGGATTAGATAGGGGAAGGGAGGGGAAGGTGGGGGGGGGGGGGAGCGGAAGGAATGTTCCCTCGAAGGCCGCTCTGAAATCGAGAACGGGGAAAGCCACCAGGGCACCCCTTGCATGTGCTGACCCTGGATTTTATAACATGCGCGTGTCAGCGCATGCATGTTATAAAACCGGGTGTACATTTGTGCGCGCCAGGTAGCGCACACAAATGTACCCCGTGTGCACTTCTTTAAAAATCTACCCCTATATGTGTGGTCTGTGTGGAGATCAAATAAAAATGAAAGTACAGATAGTGATAAAAGATGATCAATGTCTTCCTACCAGCTGCTGGAAAATAGTACAGAAGGAGAACAAACATTTGGACACGAAAGAAAGAATGAATGTTTAGGTGCAGGTGCTTTACAAAAAATTGTGATATAGGCACCTGTTGTCCTGTCATTAGAAAGTTATCATTCTTAGCATATAGAGCTCTTTTATAAGCACATTTGATCAATTTCAGTGCATATCCGCAGTCCCTGAATCTTTGTGATAAATCAGCCAACTAAGGTTTGAAGTCCTTAACTGTTGAACATAATCAGCAGAGGCATAAGAATTTACCTACTGGGATATTGTTCCTTAAACCTTTAGGATGAAAACTAGAATAATGCAGGATAGCATTCCTGTTAGTATTTTTTCTATAGATAGAGGTAACCAACTGTTTCCCCTGTTTAAATATCATAAGATCAAGGAATGATATATGACCTTTATGATACTCAAAACTAAACTTCAAATTTGGATACAACTTATTGATCCACTCTACAAACTGTTATAAACTCTGTAAAGATCCAACCCAAATACAAAATACCGTACTTCATCGAAGAACCTTCACCAAACTCTAATCTTTTGCCAGTAGAAGTGTAAACATGAAATTCCATTCTCAGTCACAATATTCAGAAGGCATTAAGAATATAATTTGGAGACAATGACCGATATTGAATAATGACCCCAATTTTCAGACATTTTCTATCTTTCAGGGATCAATTAACATAGACGCGGTGCCTTGGCATACACGGGGGCTGCCAATGATATGGCACCGTGCCTGAAGCACTGTGTGTGGGGGGGGGCCGGGGATGTGGTCTCTCCCGGTGATCCGGGCATCGTCACCAGACGTGCAGCATTGGCGCGGGCCAATGATGCTGCTGGCGTGCTTATGTCTCCCCCCCCCCCCCCCCCCCGCCGACAATGGCATGCGCGGCTCAAGCCACGGGGCCTGCAGGCTAAAAGTGGGGGGGTGCAAGGGAGGTCCCAGTGGGTGTGTCTAGTCAGGGGGGGGGGTGTCTGAGCAACGCAGGATGGTTCATTGGGCTATTTAAAGCCCTGGGCCATCCCAAGAGGCGGGGCAGCCGTGTGGGGAAATACCTGGCCGGTGTGCCGTGCCTCCATCCCTTTTGTTCCCTGCTCCCCATGTAGCTGCCTCACTGGGGAAAACCAACCCCACCCGCCCCTTTAACATTATTCTGAGGGTTAGCAGATTAGACAGATTCAATGTTTAGCAGTAGATTTTCTATGCCTCTTGTCGCAGCTAGGTGGGAGTACCCGAGCCGGGACGGGGGGTCACCAGTTGGAGACAGTGGACAGCATGTGGTTTATCTGACTTTGATGTGAGGGAAGCTGTCTGTCACCAGGGCCTGCCTGAGGTAGCATGGCAGCAGACTGGATGCCCACACTCTTTGATGGGGCAATCACTTTACTTATTGTAATAAAACTGTGGCCAATTTATTCTCCACCTGGTCTCCATGGTATTTTGTATACATGGGTGCACATTGCAAAGTACCTTACCCCCTTTCCCAGTGACAAACAGTTGCAGCTGCCCAGGTCACAGTTGCTTTATCTCAAGTTGATGTAATTTCAGAAATATAGGGCCATTATGCATGTGGATCATATTCTATTTGTCCACATGCTTTGCAAATGACTGAGTTTATTCACCCTTCTTTAAGTTGTCCATATCAATTAAAAGGTAGATTTTATTGCTCTACAGGTCAGGTTGCTTATGCTGTTATCTACCCCTGCAATATGATTTATATGAGCCAGACAAAACCCTTGATACATGTTGGTATATTAGAGCATAAGAATTGGATTCGCAGCTGTAAAGAACAAGCACCATTGGATAACAGAGCAGCTCTCTGTAGATGAACTTTGGTGCGTCGCAATCTGTCAGATTAGGGTGGGTGCATGTTATAAAATATTATAAAATACCGGTCCCATATGCACATGTATACCGGATTTTCATGTCTGCATGTGCATGTGTGGGTGGGTGGCCTGCTCAGCATGCAGGGTTGGGATTTTAGAAAAATATTCACGGCGACACAATCAGGCCTCCCCCAGTTCCCTCCCAGTCCACTCCAATTAAGGTGCAGACTGGGAGGAACTTTCTTATCCCTACCCCTACCCTTCCTACCTCTTTCCCTCTCCTCCTCGACCTCTAAACCTACCCATACTAACCTATGTTTTTTTATTTTTGAACTATCCTGCTCATTTGCGCAGTAGTAAGTTCCGCGCACTGGCCAGCTGCCGGCGAGCACTTCCCCAGGATAGTGGCTAATGGCATTGTCCTGGCCCACCCTCTGCCCTGCCCCTCCTTGCCAACACCATGCCCCCCCCCCCCTTCCCCCGGCCTGCCCCTTTTTCAGGGCCTGGCACTTCTGCATGTACACACTTGGCCGGGCCCATTCTAAAATGTGCGTGGTGCATGCAAGGCCCGGCTGCATGCATAACCCCCGGTTTTTATGCGCATGGTCCTTTTAAAATCAGGCCGTAAGTGTTTAGCCTTGTGAGGGTAAAAGTAACTGAAATGTTTATATGAATGGAAACAATTTTTTTCGTTACTTCAATTTTTGGTCATCTTTGGTTATGAGGATAAGGAAGGCGTGCCTTTATGTAACATTTGCAAGTAACTTATGGGCCCTTTAAATCATTGGTCATTTTTGGATTGGTTGTGAAAATAAGAAAGGTGCAACTTTATGTAAAATTAAAATAATGGAGGCTATAATGAGTACACATGGGCAGAGCCTTTTTTGCTTGCAAGAGAGAGGTTGGTTACATCTACAACCATTTACATAAATTTGGTGATACCTTGGTGAGTAATTTGTGATATATAAATAATTGGGTCTTAGCTGCAATATCCCAATGGGATATCTAATATATTTATATATAGTAAATATAAAGATTAATTACTAGTTCTCCGACATTATATTATGTCAAAATTGGGTAGAGATGATTTAAAAAAGTAATGAATAAAAAACAAATTTGAAGACACATATAAAAAATCTTGGTGCAAATGAATTATACATTTGGGTAAATAAAATATTATGTTTATATATATGTTTATATATATTTTCTTGAAAAATTATTTTGTAATTTAATGTTTTGGTGTTATAGGAGATATATGAATGGGAACGTGTGGAGATAGGCCTTTGAGAGATTACTGAATTATAGCGTAGAATTTAACCTACTTGGGTGATTACTTAAATTCTACTAAAAGCCTTGCATTTGTCAAAACTGGGAGATATGTGCACAAGTCAGGCCAGCATATGTCGAGCAGATTTTAAAAGCCACCCAAGGGCGCATGTATCTTCTACTTTGCACACAAGGCAAAAATTTGCAAAAAGTATCGGGAGAGGGAAAGGTCTGGGTGGGGGCGGGCATATTGAGGAAGGCCAAAAGATGTAAGCATAAATAGTTGTGTGCAGAGGCACGCGCTGGGTTATCCTGCTGCGTAACTTTACTACTGCTAAAGCAAAAAATTCTAGGCTAGTCAGTATAGTTTTAAAGACTGGGGCTAGCAAGAGGAAAAGAGAGGCTATTAAACTAGGGGGCTTTGGAAGTCCTATCCCTTAACTGGGTGAACTGGGAATGACCTGGGAAAATGGCAGATTGGCACGCATTCCTTATAATATTCCCTCACTTATGTGGTTGAAGCAACATTTGCACGGACATGTGCACGTCCATTTAAATTTGTGTGCATATGAGAGATGGGAGAGAAAGACTCTTTGTCTGTGCTGCTGAGACAGGAGGTAAAGGTTTGCCTGGCTCCGATGGTGGAGGAGAGAAAGACTGAGATACCTGTCTTGGAGAGACCGGGAGTAAAGGTTGGGCCTGGCCCCGACAGCATTTCTGGATTTCAATTTCGCTGACATCATTGACACGACCACTAAAGGCCCATAAAACCTGCCTGTGTGAGTAAAGAGTCAGAGGTGGGAGAGAAAGACTCTTTGTCTGTGCTGCTGAGATCGGGGGTGAAGGTTTACCTGGCCCCGATGGTGGAGGAGAGAGAGACTGAGATACCTGTCTTGGAGAGACCAGGGGTAAAAGTTGGGCCTGGCCCCAGTGGCGTTTCCGGATTTCAATTTTGCTGATGTCATCGACGTGACCACAACAAGACCCATAAAACTGGCCTGTGTGTGGCACGCAGCTGCCGCCGGTGTGCGGCATTGTTTGAACTTTTGTTCTTTGAGTTCAGTCCGATCTCCTCTTTTCCAACTTGAACAGACTTTGAAGTCTCCTCCAGCCTCAGGTAAGATAACATCAAACTGATTAAATTGAGTTGGGTATTAATATTAATGACTGTGTGCCTTTTCAATATTCCATCTCTACCACCTGTAGAAGGGGCAAATCCTGAATTAAAACAATCCTATCCACCTAAGCTCCTTCCATTGTAATTGCAATTTCTTCTACTTATTCTATATTAATTATGCCACAATCTGCCTGGAAACGCCGGGCTCAAGAAAGGCAAGAAACTGAGGGAACTTTAGCGGGACATGTAATGGGCCCAATGGATGCCCATGTCAGATGGGAAGTTAATATGCCGGGTGAGCTGTTGCTAGAAGGGAACCAAGAACATGTGGATTCCCTTCGTGACTCAATCATCTCTCTTTCCCATGTTTTGAGAACACCACCAGAGAAACCAGTGACCATAAGATCTATATCTAAATTGGACACCTCCTCCCCAGTGAGGGAGATACAGGAAGAACCCGGAACATCTTTGATATCTGCCGCTGATGGGCCCTCTTGTGAGGGAGTCTCAGATGGGAATGCAGCAGAGGGGAAATTGTTGTACAATCCTGAATTAAATAATAATTTTGGTTTATTTAGAGGTAATGGAATAGATATACAACCAATTGTCAGACCATCTGTGTTCTCTCTAGAAACTATATGGGAAACTTTGGTTGTGATAAACAAGAATTTTACCTTAGCATTAAAACCTTTAGTAAAAAGAACAGAGGATGTTGATTCAAGAGTAGATAGAGTAATTGTTGAAAATGTTAAGCGAGATCAAATTATTGAATCAAATAAGGTTGAGGTAAAAAAAACTGTGTGAACAAAATGTAATATTAATAAAAGAGAATCAGTATCTTACAAGAAAAATAAAAAATATGGAAAACCATATACGTAATAAAAATTTAAGGCCTGGATTTATCAAAATGTGGTAAGTACTGCATACAATAGCAAAAGGGGTGTGTTTTATGCTAATAACCTGTGCAAAGTTAGCACAAATTGTGATACCATTTTCAGATTCTGTGATAGGTACTGACCTGTTGTATTTCCTGCATTCAACCACTGGAGGACCATTGTTAATGGTCCCAGACACAGGGGAGGGAGGGGGAGGGAGAGAGAGAGAGAGAGAGAGAGAGAAAAACTGGCCATAATGTCAAGGCCCATAGGTAGGTATTTGTATCCCTATGGTAGGTCCACCTAGTAACTCAAGGTGGGGATTAGGTAAGAGTGTAGGGGGTTAGGGGCCACTTTCACATTCTATGTGACACCTACAAACAGAACAGTGGTCTCTTGTGAAGATTTGATGGCCTTCGGAGTGAGGAAACTCACTCCAAGATGAGATTTGGGCAATGTTCTCTCCACCTAGCTTGATGTTACCCAGGTAGAGAGTCCATCAAGCTAGGTGGAGAGAACATTGCCCAAATCTCATCTTGGAGTGAGTTTCCTCAAATCATTTTTTAAATATATTTTTTCTGCAATTAAAATCAATAGGCAGATGGATAAGTACCTAAATCTGCATTTGGCCAGCTAACTTCTGAATTGGCCGGCTAAATGATTTTCAGGAAGGGCAGCCATATTGTTTAATGCTGCTTTCAAATAGTTTATGTATGTTTTTAACTAGTTTGTGTATTTGATTTATTTTTTAAATTTGTTTGTATTTATAAATTAGTGAATGCAAGTGTACTTTGTTACCCGCACTGAACAATGATTTGGAGGCAGCAGACTATAAGACTGTAAAATAAATAAAGAATACAACTAAATATTTTCACAAGGAAGCACCTTGGTATACACACCTCTACAGGGACACACAATAGGATAAAATGGCAACCAGAAATGTGACTTAACCTTTATTCCTGCCCTGACCCAAGAGTTAAATTTCCCACATTAAAAAACATGCGCTAAAATGTCTCCATACAAATGTGGTCCCTTACATTGCCCTGTAATAGCTAATGCCTCCATTTACTTGAAATTTGCATAGACCCTCGAAAATCATACTACTGATTTTTAGCGTGGGTTTGGTGCAAAAACCGATATTGCATTCCCGTGATAGCTTAGTGCCAAAAAACCTCTGCTAAAACCTGAGTAAAAAGCTCACCTTAGGCCCAGCGTGCTGATTACATCAGCCCCTCTATTAGATTTTAAGTGATCCAAGCTGTTTATATGGCATATTGGGTTCAGTTGTGTGTGTATGTTTTGTTTTGTTTAAAATAAATATATTTATTTATATATACATGATTTACTGTATATTATGTAAAGGCAGTTTGTTTTAGTGTATTCATGTTTGTTATCATTTGATTCAGTCATCTCTTTGGGCAATTTCAATGGGTGATTTACATATAAATTTGGAATTTGGAAGTGTTTTATATTATTTCACTAAGGGGCCGATGCAAAAATGTTGCACTGATAGCGGGCACTGAGTGTTCAGTGCCCACTTTCCTAATGCGCCCCCAGGCACCTCTCCTGGGTCGTGATGCAATATTTAAATTAGGGCTCATGCGATTGTGCGCCCCTAGCACCTCTTTGACAGCGTGCACTCAAGAGAGGTCCACTGTCAGCGGCTGTCCACTGGTTAAGAAAATGGATGCTGAATTTATCAGCATCCATTTTCCTAACCAGCGCACATGCACAGGCTAGGAAATTAGACTCTGAAAAATTCAGCGCCCATTCTCCCAACCTGACTACCAGCACTGGAGTGTATAAATCAATATTAATGTGTCCAGACTTAATATTAATGTATTCACTTCTTCACTTATTGCCAATTGGTCCCTTCACTGTCACATGTAAGTAAAAGGACCAATCACCTTTCAGAAGGCTGTCCTGAAAGGGAATTAGTCCTTTCACTGACAAATGTCAGTGAAAAGGACCAATGGGCAATAAGTGCAGGAGTGAATAAATTAATATTAAGTGCCCGACACTTTAATATTGATTTATTACTCCTTACAGTGCCAGCAGTCAGGTTTGGAAAATGGACGCTGAATTTATCAGCGTCTGTTTTCCTAACCCATGGATGTGCCAGGGCTTCAGGAATCGGACTCTTGTGAACTAAGCATCCACTTCCTGCACCCGACTGCCATGCTTTTTTTTATTTTTATTTTTTTAACTTTTTTAAAAGTGTTGTTCCACTTAATACCCCAACGATATTAAATAGGAGGCAGTCAGAAAAGCAGTTTTTTTCTGCTTTTCTGTACTATTTTTAGGAGTGCTCAGCGAGTAACGCCTTCTCCGGGCAGGCATTAATTTCTGATTGCTAAAATGTGCGTCCTAGATGCGCATTTTTTTTTTTTTTTGCATTGGGAGTGAATAGCTAATAGCCTCATTCACATGCATAAGGGGATTAGTTAGCACTTATACAACCCGTGTCCAACTGCGCGTTATACAGTGCGCTCGGCTGAGCGCACTGTATTGCATCGGCCCCTAAATGCTTGGTGGTGAAAAGAGTTAGCGATGCTGTTACTGAATGACACTAGACCTTTTTCTTGGCATTATGGGTGATAAGAGAAATTTAGTTCTGCTCTACACCTTTTTATTGGAGTGTTTCTGTAGGCACAGAATGCAGAAAATTTACAGAAGTAGAGGCACAGGATTTATATTGAATTTCTGTCTCATCTGTATCCAGACTTCATTGAAGTTGTCAACCTTCCCTGGTAGGAGGTTATAGGCATAGCACCAACAATGCATGGGGCGGCAAAAATCTAACAATCACTGGCATTGAGAGGAAGGGGGGAAGCTAATCCTGGAAATGATTCTGGATTACTCCTTCCTATTTGCTCCTCGGAGAGTTTGCAGAAGGGGTAAGAGGACGTTGGAGGGGGTCACGGGAGGCTGCAGTGAGCGTTTCTTTTGATTTTTTTAATTTATTAAATGTTTATTTTAGTTTGGCAAGTGAACTAAATTAAATATTAAAAGATAAATTCTAAAAGCCCAACGCGTACATTAATTAGAAGATGCGTGAATAAGTCAGGCTAGCGCGCCGAGTGGATTTTTAAAGCCACCGAGATACATGCGTATCTCCTGCAGCACATACATCTAGAAAGTTTTCAAAACATGATGGGGCATGGGTGTGGTCTGGGCAGGGCATGGGCATTTTGGGGCATGAAGCAGAAATGTGTGCGTAAATATGCGATCTGGCATGCGCCAAGGCCCCCTGCTGTGTAACATTACTTCTGCTATGGAAGAAATATAACTCAAAAAATAAAGAGGCTCAAGGCTAACTGGGAGGAGTGAAGGCTATGAAACCAGGGTGTTGGGGGACCTATCTTTTTAACTGGGTGAAATGGGTGTCAAACTGGTAAAACTGGGAATAACAGTGTGTACTCCTTTTAAAATCCCCCAATTTACGCAGTAGAAGCAGGATTTGTGCACCCTTGCCTGCACCCATTTAAAATTTGGCATACATGTGCTTGCAACCAGGCTATTTAATAACATGTGTGAATATACACACGCAAGGTATAAAATAGCCGGATCCCTGGGTGTGCCCGCGCGCTGGTTTGAAATTTACCATCCCAACAAACTGAATCCTGAAAAATAAAACCCAAAATGAATAAAAATGAACCAAACCAAAAATTGTTCCCGTAGACATCCCTATTCTTTAATGTTTACCAATAGTTGTTAAGACTCTGACATTTTAATTTTTTGATCAGGTAATGCAGTGCCCAGACTAAAGCACAGAGATGTGAATATGTATAACAATTTTGCACAAAAAGTAAAACTGGTAAAAAGTACCATGCACAATCTTTTGCAAAGAAATCTACCTGTTTTCAGTGCCATTTTCCATTTAGCAATGTTCCAATAAAACGTTATGCTTACTATGCTAATGTTGCTTAACTTCTGGCTTCAGATTTCCTGGAAGTTTATATGCCAATCAGTCGCAGCTTCATTGACTTTAGTGGAATCCTTTGTGGTTCTCCAAAACTACCCCATCAAATCTCTAAGATATTACAGATTTCCAGATGTTAGAATTAGGCTTGGCATCTGACTCCATATTTTCAGGAGGGACTGATCCAGTTCTGGTATTACCTCACAGCATCCAGTGACTTGTAGTTTTCCTTTTCTTAGGGACTGCAAAAGGGAAATCAAGTTACTCCATGGGATACAGGGCCCAATTAGCAAAGTCCATCCCAAGGTAAAGTACCCATGGTGAAGGCTGCCATTGTCAGCCCCTCTCCACATTCTAACGGTCCGAAATAGGCAAACGGGAAATCAGATCTACAAATCTCGGCATGTAATGGAGTAAATCTAAGACCGAATCAACTTGTCCTGAAATCCTGCAGACAGTTGGCAACCCTGGTTAGAAGTTGTTGCATAACCATTATTTATGATGTAAGGAACTACTAGAAAGTAGTTTTCTCAATTCCAAAACAAGTGGACATAAATTCTATATCTAATTGGTAGTAAATTCCTTTTTCATTGGATTTGGCAGTTGCAAATAATGACATTCTAAACAGTCTTCACAAGTTATGGAACTCCTATGAAGAATGCCTAAGAAATCCAGTACATCAAAATAAAATACAATTTATTTGTTCTAACGTTTAATGGAAATTCATCTGACAGACTTCACCTTTGTAGAACAAAATGTCAGTCAGCGTATCTGCTGATCTGCTCTTTGATACATTTTGTAATAAACAGAAAACAAAATGCTGATGACCTCTATCATAATGGACTGAAAACACCTGTATAAAATAGAATTATGATAAGCACTGGAATATATAAAAAAAGATGTTTCCATTACAGATTGCAGCTGTGAAGTGGATGCACAGTGCCAATACTGTCAGTGTAACAGGCAGTGGTTTGCTTTCATTAGAAACAAGTAATATCTCTGTTTATATATCATAATTTAGAGTCAGTAGCAGCTGGTCCTACTGTGCTCACCTGTACAGAAATTATGAGCATATGCTGATGTGAACAGAGAGATTTATTTCTTGGACTATTACATGGTGCACATAGAATTATATTAATCCACTGGGAATAACAGAGAGTTTAGCAGTGTGACAATCTCGCTTCATTAAATTCATAAGAAATAAGCATGAGCCTTCTTGCAACCCATTAGCAGTTAAATGTGAAATAGGTTTGGGGTAGATGAGCTGCAACCAAAACATTGGAAGTTCTGACATATATAGGGGCTTATGTTTGTGTACTAAGGAGTGAATTTTCAAACTGTTACTTGCATAAAAAACAGCATATACGTGCATAAATAGTCTCTATTCAACATATACTCATGTATTTTCACTTTCTCATGTGCATATTTGCTTAGAAAAAGGGTAAGTCTGGGGGCATTCTGGAGTGGAGCCAACAGTTGCATACATAAATTGCTCTTATAAAAGACATGCCGGTGCACGCATGTTCTAAAATCGTTGGGCCACGTGCACATGCGTGCTGGATTTTGAAATCCTGGCGTGTGCAAGGGGGAGTAGAGTTTAGCTAGGTTCGCGTGGCGATGCTTCAGAGCTTTCCCAGTTCCCTCCCAGTCTGCTCCAATTAAGGAGCGGATTGGGAGAGAACTTCCCTACCCCCTACCCTAGCCTCCTTTCCCCTTCCCCTGTCTTACCCACCCCCCAAACCTAATTTGCATTACCTTTTTTTGTTGTTGTTTAAGTTACTGCTTTGCAGCAGCAGAAGCAACTTGTGCACGCCTGCCGACTGCCGGCACGCGCTCCCCCGACACAGCAGCAAATGGCCGCTGTACCAGCGCCTCCAGCCCTGCCCTTCCCCGCCCCTAGACTGTCCCTTTCGGTTCCCCTGACCACCCCCTTTTCAGGCCCCGGCACTTAATCACGTACCGGGGTTTATGCGCATGGCCGGGCCCATTTGAAAATGGGCCCGGTGCGCAGAAGGCCCGACCATGAGCATAAATCCCGGGATTTACGCATGCCGGGGTTTTAAAATTTACTTTATAGTTTTGCATTTAAGAAATATTGGAGTGTATGTTTGTCACATAATTAATGAAAAATTTTGAAATATTTCTGACTAATGATTTTGCTTATGCAAATCAAGTCAGGAGCTTTATTAGCCCTTGATTTGGCATCTGAAGTATTTTTCTCCTAAAATAAAAAACAATCAAAAAAGTAAAAAATAACATTTCTTATGTGTTGTGTTTCATAAAATAAATGTAGTTGTATACTTCGTTTTTTACTATCTGACATAGAGTGCTGCAGTGCAATGCACTGAGTTTAGCAGACAGTCTAAAATGAAGAAGAGCCTTCTTGGTTCTATTTCTATGAGGTTTTGTGGTATGCTAAAGGAATCTTTGAGCAGTGCATTTTAAGAATGTGAATTTGTTTTTGATCATTTTAGTTTTTTAGCGTGTAATAATTATTTTAGTATGCACTAACAAATCTGTGTGAACTAGTTTTTGATTTAGTGCACACTAAATCAAAATATTATGCACTAATAATAATAAAATAATAATAATAAAATAATAAAATAATAAAATAAAATAATAAAATAATAATAATAATAAATAAATAATAAATAAATAAACAATAATAAATAAATAATAAATAAATAAATAAATAGTGAATAATAAATAATAATAATAAATAAATAAATAATAATAAATAATAATAAAATAAAAATAATAATAATAATAAAATAATAATAATAATAAAATAATAAAATAATAAAATAAAATAATAAAATAATAAACTAATAATAATAAAAATGAGGGAAGCTTGCTGGGCTGACTGGATGGACCATTTGGTCTTCTTCTGCCGTCATTTCTATGTTTCTATGTTTCTATATAATAAAAAAAATTAAAGAAAAAAAAAATTACCGATAAAGAAAACATTTTTTTCTGGCTGCACAACACTAATGCACACATATTAAATGTTTGCAGTGATGGTACAGTATCAATAAACTATTTGTGATATCTAAACCTCCAGTAGTTATGTAATGATCCTGCTCACGGAGCCCAGATTATCTTGGTCAACCCTCTTCCTCCCCAAAGCAGTGGTATGTTGAACACTGGCTTCCTTGGTTCATAAACTGCTGCTCTAACCACTAGGCTATACATGTCACTTTTAGTGTTTACTTTGCCACAGTCTAGATATTTTGGAGTTCTTTCCCCTTTCTAATGATTTCTTCTTACAAGTTTCTTGAAAATTGATGAGAAAACCATAATTCATGAGCCTAAAATAGGATTCAATACTTCCCCCATTGGCTTTAATGGCAAACAAATAAACATATAAAATATAATAGAAACACCAATTGCTTGACTGTGCACTACAAGCAATTGGAACTTTAACGAAATAGCCCCTAACATGTGACAGTGGCTACCCAGTGGCAGATAGTCCCTGTTACATAATTACTGTGTTTGTCCAGGGAACAAGTACACACTATTTGCAAACAGCACAACACAAACAGCACAACACAAAAATTATGGGAAATGAACACAAAATGTGTATGGTGTTTTTCTATTTAGTTTAGAAAATGTCTTGGAAATGACATAGACATTAGACGATGCTGTTGACATTATCCTTGCTATTTAAAAACACAGAACACCCATATCCCAAATTAGGAGTCTTGCTGCCACTATATCTTGCTGCCATGCTTCAGATGCACTCTTCGAGGGTCTTGCTGCTAATATGTCTACCTGCCATGCCCCAGATGTACATCCTAGCTATCTTGTGCCTCTATTTCTAGACACCATGTCCAAGATGTATCACATAGTTTGGGGGGAGGGGGTGGGGGACTTGCTGCTACCATGCCTACCTGCCATGCTCTTGATGTTCCACTCTAGGGGATTTGCTTCTACTATGTCCAGCTGCATGTCTTGTGGGGTTTGATACCTCCATGTTGTTTGCTGTTTTGGATCCCAGCCTAGTTCTACCATCCTGCTTCTTTCTTGGTTATATTGGTGTGTTTTGTCCCCAAAATAAAAATGTGGATAAAGAAAAACATACAAGTTCTTCTCTCACCTCATCTCTTTTTTTATTTTGCACCTTACTGTTTATTGTACCCCTCCGCAATTCCAGCCTATCCTTCTTCTTTCTTGGTTATACTGGGGTATTTTGTCCCAAAACTAAAAATGTGAAAAAATGTAAAGAAATACCTACACTGCTGCAGGTTGCCATGCAATGGACAGGAGCCCACCCTCTGCTCGCTAGCAGAAGAGAGGACTTGGCACACCAGAGAACAAAATGGGTTGCCATTCCCAACCTCCCCTGGGCTCATGAGCAGGGTGTTCCTATCCTCTGAAGAGTGAACAGACACACAAACTGTGGAAGCATGTGCATGATGGGCACTGACCCTCTTATCCTTCTGGCAGCTGAGAGAATGGGCTAGTCACATGTCTGTGCTTGGTCTCCTTGGGTGAGCATCTGGAATAATCAGTTTTTGTATGCCAATGACCGCCCTTGGTGGGTGTTCCCCACACCACACTTGAAAGTCCTCCAGAGGGGACCTGAAGGGAAAGCCATTCTTTGCACCTTTGTTCCTCCTCTGTTCTGGATGTATTAAAGGTTTTTTTTTTTCCAAATCCTGTTCCCCTATGACATTTGCTGACCTTTGGCCTTGCCCTGGTCATCTATTTCTTTGAAGTTTATACACCACTCCTTGGGCCTTTCGTGCTATTTCTGGTACAATGTTGCTCCTCCTTGTGCCTCAGCCCTTGAGGTACAACGTGGGGTTTTTTTTTCAGCTATTCTTCTAGATATGTTGCTCTGTCCCTACCATTTCTGTTTTTAATCACCAATGCCACTGCAGCAACCACTGCTCAAGTCAGTCTTGATATCTTAGGGTGCTTCTTCCTCTGTTCTAGCTGTCTTTGAAGTTTTTCTCCTAATCTCATTCCTTTATGTACTTGCCATGGCATTCCACTGCTTTGCACACTTGCTGCATATCATTTTAGTCCTTTGTGCCATCCTGGTACTAATTTTTCCCTCCTGGTACATTGGGCTTTTGATTCCATTCTTCACTCTGCCTCAGTCCTAAAGTTATACCTTGGGGGATTTTCATTTACTCTTCTTTCTGCATTGCTTTGCTCTGCTCTTTTCTATTTTATATTACCAGCACCAGTGATGCTGCCACCACTTCAAACCAGTCTTGGTACCTGAGGATGCTTTCTCTTCTACTCCAGCTGTCTTCAAAGTTTTTTTTCCAAATCCCCTTCCCTTACAATATTTCCTGACTCCTGGTCTTGTTCTGGCTATCTGATGCTTTATATCGGCCTTACCTACCTAGTTATATTTAGTGGTTTCATGACGTCATAGACTTTGTCTTCAAACTTCGTTTCCTTATGATTCTTATGACTATTAGTTTCTTAACAGTATTTAGCCTTTGTCAGATTACACCACAGAACAAGGCAGAGACATCAGAAGTGCAGCTTTCAAAAGCAGGACCACCTTTTATGATGCTTTGGGGTCTTCATGCCACTCTTTCAGTTGCTTTGACCCAAGGGGGGGGGGGGGCGGTTCTGCTTCTATGGATGCTTTGTTCCCTCTTCATGGTGCCTTAAGCTGTTCATGCCACACTTTTAGCAGCTTTGCTCCTCTTGTACAATCTTGGGGGGGGGGGGGGGGGGGGGGGGGGGGGGGGGGGGAGAATCGTGCCATTTGTTTTTGTTGCCCTTTGTCCAAAGTTTTGAGCCTTAGGGTGTTCTGGCCACTCTTGCTGCTGTTTAGCTCCTCTGACAATGCCTTGGAGAGCTCCTGCCACATCTGGTACCATTTTGCCCCATTGTGGGTCCTTGGGCTTTTCATGTCACTTTTGGTGCCATGTTGCCAGTCTCGATGCTATCATGGTTGTTTGTGTCTCTCACAGGGCCAGGTTTTATACAGTCATTCCTGTTGCTTTAGCTTTTCTCCTAGTATGTGTTGTGTTCCAATTTCAATTTTGTGCCTTGTGTTCTTTGTGTCCTGCAATGAAAGACTCCTCCTGCTGATGTCACAGGTCTAATTATTTTCTCTTCAATGATGTCATGGGCAAGAAGGACAAAGCTCCATCTGATCATTTTAGTTTTATCAAACAGTAGACATGACAGTAAAAAAAAAAATCTTATTAGAAATTTGGTGTTTATAGAAAACATTCATTGAAACCTAAATATCTCTTTTGACAAAATAAGTTTAAGAAGTGTGGAATCCCTTTAATACCCTCATCGATTAAGCTGTAAAGTGACTCCAAGTTCTAAATATCTCAGTCTAGGAGATAACTATACAAATCATCAGTAAGTAGGAAATATGTTAGGGAAAATATTGAAATGTCTGTAATGGACTACAAAGCAAGGTTAAATCAATATCAACAAATTAACTTAAAGACAATAATTGCTACTTTAATTTTCCCAAGACAACTTAGGAATACCTAAATGTTAGTGGGGCTTAGACAGCTGGTCACTGAATAAGAGCTTTAATATTACAAGGAAGGCATAATTAATAAATAACACTATGAGGTCAAAATTCAATTTTGTCAAATTTAGATGGAAAATGTTTGAAACTTTTGGCCTCTTTTCCCCTCCTGCAATACAAAATATAGGGGGAAATTTTCACAAGGATTTACACATTTAAGACTGGGTTTTGAATCTATAAGTGCACATTACATGGGCAAATGGACTTTTGAAAATTGCTACAATAGGATGTTACATGCACATTTTTATTGTCCTTTGAAAATGACCCTGTATTTGCTATTGAATTGTCAATAGGTTTTATCCCCATTCACTGCACTTAACAGGGGTGAATAGACTTTTGAAAATTGATATTATAGTATATTAACATTTATGATGTGTAATTCCATTGAAAATTAATTTTCATTTGAAAATTATTCTGATACCTATGTTTATACCACCAGTTCTGTTTTACAAACACCTAAAAAAATACCTTCTGCATATAAGATTTTTTTTTTTTCAAACCATGGTAACATACATTTATCTCCAAACTAGGGTTTCTTTCTATAATAATCTTCAGGCAAGGCTTTGCTGCATTGGTTGTCATTTTGTAAGCCTCATTTGTATGCATTAATCTGAATGAGTAGGGTTTTTTTTTTACCTCTTACAGAATTGAACTTTTACCAAATAAGTGAAGTGGATTGGAAATGGAAATCTTTCTTCTATTCTCCTTCCCTATTTTAGTCTCTGTCATGCAATCAGGGGACTTGTGTATACTTTGCTCTGCTCCAGTTGAGAGCACCAAGCTGTTCAGCAGAATGCAAATGAAGTTCTCTTCAGGATACTGGTTTTGCATGGAATGCAAGAAAGATGACAACAAAGATTTAATGTAGCACCTTATCACCAAAATGTCAGTTTTGTTCTGTTTTTGTTTTATGTTGGAGTTTTTTTTTTGTTCTCAACATTGAGAATGTGCTTGGAAAGTGAAATATAGCTTACCAGCCATTATATCTTAAGAGACGAGGGCTGGCATACTTAATATGCAGCTAGTGCAGAGAAAGAGTTAAGAAATATAAAATAATAAATGCAATGATAAAAACTGACTTTCATTGTTCTTCTAGGCACATTGGTATATCCTAATTCATTTTCAATGCTGGAATCCCTGCTGCGTTTAGAAATGACTTGGAGTCTAAATCACAAAAATCATTGACATGGACAGGACTCATTGCTTCTATTTCTGTGAGTTTTCTTTATGCATGCCAGAACGCACATTAGTTTAACATAGCAATTGCATCTACTTGCAGGAAGATACTGTTTAGAGAAATCTGCATTTTATCAGCCATGCACAGCTTCGACCAAAAAACATATGCTAATTCAAAACAATTAACAAAGATGGATCCACAAAGTTGAGAAAAGGCATCTAGATGTAGGGCTTATGCACTAAAATCCATGTTAAAATGCAAATGAATGGGTGTTTTGTGAAAAAGCTTTCAAAAAAACACCTGTAAAAAAAACCTCACAGAAATTTGCTTTACAGTAGTACATTTTTGTGAGTAATTCACAATCTACAAAAGTTTATTCAAATGGCACATTAATGAGCTGCTGAGATGCAAAATCACGCAGAGCAGGCTTTGCGGGGCAATTTTTGAAAAAAAAAATACTCCTCAAGAAGTTCATGTGAACTATCACAGTGATTTAAAGGTCCCTCTGAGTGATTGCAAGGTCCCCCTAAGTATTATTACAAGTTTTCTGGTGGCCTTAGTGGTCCTCGCTGCACTCCTGTGCCCCTTGTGAGCCAAAAAAGTCAAAAGTTAAAGCCCTGTGTCAAGTCCCAACCCAGTAAGAAGCTGCCCTCCTTACCTCCACCCCCAAGTCTCCAAAGTATCTGTGGATGGTCTTTTGGTGTGGGGTTGAAGCTACTACCTCTCACGTCTGCCCCTTGCATGTCTAATTTCAGAATGAAGTTTATTGACCTCAGGAGCTCTATTGCATGTGTTAAAGGAGCTCCTGCAGTGATAGAGTGCCATTTTGGAAGTGGGTATGGATGGGCAAGATTGGATGGGGAATGCTTCTGCCCCAGCAGGACCCCCCACAGCTGCTGAGTGGGCTTTTGGATACTTAGGGAGATGGGAAGGGGTGGCAAGGCTTGAAACTTGACTTTAACTTTGACTTTTTCAGCCCATGAAGGGCAAAGTGGTGCAGGTAGGAGATGACAAGGCCACCAGGGTCCTTTCATGACCCTTCGAGGGGGCATGAAGATTTTGCACATTTCATGAGGCACCTTTAAATTGAAGTGGCCACAGCCAGAAACACACAAAGTTTCTGGCTGGGGCAAATGGGTGAAAAAAGTATCATGTAATTCTGCTGCAGAAGTTAACACATTTCTGACCTCATCAGCATATGTGTCAAAATTCCACACAAAATGACCGCGTACTGTGCAGGTTAGAACATCAGCCTCTTAATGAGGAATTTACAATCTCTGTGATACATACTTACGGTTCTCTTCTTGCTGCCTTTCTCTAATCTTGTTGGACAAGGATTTAAACTAATAAAAGATGGATTAAGATCAAATTCATTCTTAATAATCTCTGCACTCTGGACCATCTAAAACCAGTTTATTGAAACCAGAGATATGGGGCTGGGTATAGTTTATTTCCCATTTAAAACTGTTTAAGGGGGTCATTTTCAAAAGGGATACACGCGATACCTAGATCGGGGCGGGTTCTGGGCAGCATCCGCACTGGAAGGGGATGAGTCGGGGTGGCACCACGGTGGACGCCGTGAAGATGTCGCTGATGGCAAAAAGGTAAGGGCCCTTTTCGCTGCCAGTTTCGCGCCCAATAGCACCACCTTTTATGATGGCGCTATTGGGTGCGAAAGCTGGCAGCAAATCCACCGCGGAGGTGCGATCGGTGCTGGCTTTCACAGGCCCGCCCCCTGCTTCGCCACCCCACCCCCATTATCGCTGAATTTTCTAAGGTCTGCGAATGCAGGCCTAAGGGGGTCATTTTCAAAAGGGATCACACGCGAAAAGGGACTTTTTGCGTGTGATACGTAGATCGGGACTGGTTATGGGTGGCATCCGCTCTGGAAGGGGAGGAGTCGGGGCGGCACTGGGGCAGATGCCGCCAGTTTCGCCACCAGTTTCGCGCCCAATAGCACCACCTTTTACGATGGCGCAATTGGGTGCGAAAGCCGGCAGCGATCACATCGCGGAGGTACGATCGCTGCCAGCTTTCGCAGGCCTGCCCCCCATTTCGCTCCCCGCCCCCCATTACCGCCGGATTCTCTACGACCTTAGAGAATCCGGCGGTAACAAGTGGTGGGTTGGTGAAGCAGGGGTCAGGGGGTGATCACTAGGGATGTGCAGCAGGGACGGATTCATCCCATTCGGTATTCAGATTCGTCGGGACCCAAATCCATTGCATCCATTCTCGGGGGACCCCGATCCGTTCATTAGTTACATATGTATTCATTTCCCAAAACCCCCCCCCCCCCGTCCCAACCCTTTAAATTTAATTAACTACAACCCCCCACCCTTCTCACCCCCCCCCCACCCCAAGACTTGCCAAAAGACCCTGGTGGTCCAGCAGGGGTCCTGGAGCGATTTCCTGCACTCGGGCTGTCGGCTGCCAGTATTCAAAATGGCACCGATAGCCTTTGTCCTTACTATGTCACAGGGGCTACTGGTGCCATTGGTCGGCCCCTGTCACATGGTAGGAGCAATGGATGGCCGGCGCCATCTTGTGCTCCGTGGTGCACTGGCTGCCAGCTTTCGCACCAAATAACTACACCATATAAGTGTAGTTATTCAGCGCAAAACTGGCGGCAATAAGGGTCCTTACCTTTTTCCACCAGCGATGTCTCCACAGAGTTGGCCCCGGTGCTGCCCTGACTCCTCCTCTTCTGGGGCCAACTCTGCCCTGACTCTGCCCTCATTTAGTGATCACGTGTGATCACTTTTGAAAATGCCCCCATAAGTTTGTTAAAATTTGAACAATCTTGTCAATAAAGTGTTAGTTGAATATAACACAATACATTTTAGAGAATTCAAGAGATTCAGATAAATTAAACTGGTGTAAGAGATGCTTTTGAACTATAAACAATTTTGTGGTTCAATTTTATGCATGTAATCAAAGATCAAAAATAAGCTTTGAATGCTTTACTCTTCCATTATAAACCATTTCAACATATCTAAATCTAAATGAGACCAAAACTAACTTCTCTCTAAAGTATCCATGGGGTTGCAAATACATTGGGCAGTTCAAAAACTGCCTTCATAATCTTTCTGAAGCTAACTCTCATCAATAGTTCTTTTCATTTCATGATTCCAGAATTCAATCACAGATTAAATGGGGACCTCAGCTAGGCTTGGGAGAGAAACATTAACTTTACTACCAATATTTCAGGACTTGTCCATTCTGTATATCACAACACCCTCATTATCCGCCTCTCTGAAATAGGTATCTCTGGATCGGCACTTCTATGGTTTCAGTCTTTCCTGAGCAACAGAACTTACAGTGTTAGATGTGGACAAAGTGAATCCAAGCCAAGAAACCTCTCTCAAGGAGTACCCCAAGGATCCTCTCTCTCCTCCACATTATTTAATGTTTACCTTACACCATTATGCCGGTTACTTTCTAAATTGGGGTCTTCAACACTTCATCTACGCAGATGACGTTCAGATACTCATACCTATTACCAGCACAATCACAAATGCCCTGAGCACCTGGAAGGCAGCTTTATTGGAAATTAAATCAATCCTCACAGACAACCAATTGGCTATCAATACCAATAAAACTGAGCTTATCATAATTTCACCTCTAAAAAATACATCAATGATTAACTCTGGTACTACACAGGACATCTCCACTATATCACAGCAAGTACGCAGCCTTGGTATCATCATTGACAGCAATCTCTCGTTTAAAAAATTAATCGCGGATACGGTTAAAAATGGTTTCTTTAAACTACACACGCTTAAATGTATTAAACCTCTTTTATACCAATATGACTTCCGCACAGTCCTACAATTCAACCTTTGCAAATGTTGCAAAATGCAGCTGCCCGCATTATCACCGACACAAGCCGCCACGAGCACATTACCCCAGCACTTCAGTCCTTACACTGGCTACCAGTGGCTTCCAGGATAATATATAAATCTATGACGCTGATACACAAAGCCATTCAAAACAGAGATATGCACTGGTTCACTGATCATCTACAATTCAACACTTCATCCCGCCCAACGAGATTCCAGCATTTAGCCAAACTAAAGATCCCAGCACCCAATTTGACTAGACTTTCTAGTACAAAAGAACGGTCATTCATCATTGCTGGATCAACAATATGGAACACCATGCCCTCTGAATTACGCCAGGAAATTTGTCACAAAAAATTTAAAACAAAACCTTAAACCTGGCTATTTAAAAAAGCCTACTATTAATGATCTGAGTCCTATACCATTCTTCACCATTTCCACAATCTCATATTTTGATTATATTCTTTTAATACAAAGTTATACATGGTTTTGTATTTGTTCAGTTTCTATGTTATATTGTAAAGCGCAATGCTGAATTATTGTTTTAATGTAAACCGAGGTGATGTTACTTACGTACCCCGGTATATAAAAATCTGCAAATAAATAAATAAATAAAAACTAAATTATTTTGGCTAAAGTGTAAACCTTCCTTCATGGATTGGATGTATCTGGAGAGTCCATAAACTAATTTGTATTTTGGGGCTAACTCCACAGTCTCTTTCCTACTCTTCTTTTCCCAAGGGGCGGGTTCTTTCTGCTGGGAGGAAGGATAACCCTCTAGGGCCAGGGCATAGGTGAATTTCCTTGTGTGTGTGTGTGTGTGTGTGTGTATGAGTGTGTTACCATGGCTTTTCAGATACCGTGACAAGAACATAAGAACATGCCGTACTGGGTCAGACCAAGGGTCCATCAAGCCCAGCATCCTGTCTCCAACAGTGGCCAATCCAAGACAAAACAGGCTGGACTCGCTGGATGGGTGTTCAAAAATGTGTTACTGTGATTGATTTCAAAAGAATTAATAATAAAGTGTCTAATTTCATCCAGATCCTTCAGCTTTACAGGAGTACTCATTTTTAGGGTCCCTTTTCGCATGCGATCCCTTTTGAAAATGACCCCCTAAGTCTCAATATCGCTATTTAACCAGATAAGTTATCCAGCATATTAGTGCCACCCAATTCTCCTACTGTTTGTCCACAAAGTTCTCTGGCTATGTGATTATCATAAAAGAGACTTATCTGCCTATCTAGTGGCCGCTGAACAAAAGCAGATATTCAGTACTACTTATACAATTATCTGACATTTCAATATCGGGCCCCATGCCTATAACATTTGGAAAATACTTACTTACATGAATATTTAAGATTAGCCATAGTGGGTCAGACTAAAGGTCCATCAAGCTCAATATTCTGTTAACTCTAGCAGTCGCAACTATAGTGTTGTCCCGTCTACATCCCTCTCACTCCCAAATCCCTTACCACCTACATCACCTCTAATAACCACTGCCATAAATGTGTACATTCTTTAATATAATGCAATAACAACATACATATAGAAACTGGATAAAAAGGCCATAGATTTATTGAACAATATATATACCACTAGAAAAAACAGTACCAGAGCTGAAATGGTAATTGCCAAATACCAGGGTACACCACCACCTCTGCTGCCTGCCGTAATAACCAAGCAAGGCAGCATCAAACTTTGGCCTCCCAACTTGTCCCCAGTCAAGGGGGCCCCACAGGCATAAGGAATGCCTCACCATGTGCCACCCAAGGCGCCAGTCCACTGTTGTCCTGGTCTATGATGCACATCTGTACCATGTCTGAAATGGCCCCACCTGCCCAGGTAACCATCATAGCTATAAGGTAGGGCATGCCCTTGCCTCATGCCTCCCATCAACATTTAGCTGCAGCCAACATTAATCCCCCCAAAACAATCCCTCCAAAGCCTCCTGTAGGGCATTGTTGAATAAATCATATCCAATGTCCGAAAGATGAACTCTGTCCAATCTAAACAAACCTTAACAATGGACATCTACTCATTTGTGCCTGATTTGGTGACCACCAAACTTGCAGGTCCTTACACCGATCTGATGGTTAACCTTCTTGCGCCCTCTCCTACACAGTTTAAAATTGTTCAATTTTGGACATGGAATAATGTCAGACCACAAGAAATGACTATGCGGGAACCAGGATGATAACGCAGTCAAGTCATTCTTGAACCTCATAATTAACTGCTTGCTTGATAATTCACCCTAAATGTATTATGATTGCTTCCAGAGCCACCATCGCATCTCTCAAACACTGAAGAAGGGGTAACAAATCATCTCAATGCATACTACCAATCTATGTCACGATCAACCTGTGAGGTGCCAGTCCCAAGTATGGTTCACAGGGGTGATCGCGTGCTCTTTTAGCAGTCCAATGCACAAAAGAGTGTCCGATAATCCAAGTAGTCAATTGAGCCCAGCACAGATCTGTAAAATATAATTAAGAATTATGAGTAGGTGTGCTCGCCTGGTCCATTCTGACATAAGTATTGACTGCTGTGGATCTCCATCTTCCTATCCACTGTATGGTGTCAATCTGTAGTTCTGCTTGAGTGGAGCTCATTGCCATTCTGATCCTAAATGAATATGTAGTAAATTTTGTTGCATCAAGGCCCGATTTTGTTACAGCCAATTTGAGAAGAGAACTGATATCTGGTCATTGGGGCCCGGTCAGTGTGCACCAGCAAATGTATACCTCCAGAGGGTTAAACAACTAACTACTTCACCATGTTCTGGATAGGACAAGTGATGCATGCCTCGATCCGCTTCAAAGACAGGATTGCACCATTTCCTGCCTGATTGTTTTTTGATCTGTGTATCTTTATACAGAGCACTAGAGGTGAACATGTCACATTCTGCAACAGTATGCCACAGATACCTGGATCATTCTTTTCAGATGCAACCAAACCACTCATGCATAAAGCCCCAAAAAAGGCCAGTGAGAAGGCAAGGTAAAACAAGTAGGTTTCAGAGTCGGAAGCACAGATGGATGCCAAGAGCACCTATAGGCTCCCCAGGAGGTCATTTGTAATTGGAAGCCATGTGTCCATGGTTGCCCCTAACTTTTTGAACTAACCCACCAACATCTTCTTCAACAGGAAGGACTTGGTGGGATCCCCCCATCCACACACCTTCATGAAAAAGGCCATGAGTCTATGGATGCCCCCATTTCCTTGGCCAAGGAGACATACTTCACCATCTGGAACTGGTCCAGGCCTTCAGCTGTGTTACGTTAGGAATTTTGTCATGTGGTCATAACTTTGGTAATATGCAGACCATGTGTCTTGCTGGGCAGACTGGATGGGCCGTTTGGTCTTCTTCTGCCGTCATTTCTATGTTTCTATGTGGCCAAGGCCAAGGCCCCTTGTACTAAGTCCCTGGTGGTTGAAGACCACTCGTCTCAGGTGATCCGGCATTGATGTTCCCTGTTCCTCTGCTGTGGGTACCTGCTTGTGACATAAATCCCACTTAGCACGAGATAAGGAATCAGCAATGCCATTACAAATCCCCAGAACTTACTTCGCCCTCACTGTGGTATTAATTTGCAAACCTGCGAGGACCACGTTCCTTAGCAGGACTATCACCTTGGGATATTTAACTGACTGCCTGTTCAAAACCTGTACCACCACTTGTTTATCACACCAGAAAATTATGTTTGTCCCTCAGTTTTTTGCTCCATAATTTAAGGCCTATCCATATGGGAATAGTTCCAGGAATGTGATGTTCCTCGTCAAGCAAACTTCAAACCAAGAGGCTGACCAAGGCTCGGCGCACCACATCCCTTGACAGAATACTCCAAAGCCCCAGCCCCCTGAGGCACCTGAGTGTATATTCATGTCTCTGCTTGAGAGCAGAGATTACTGTCACACAGATACCCCATTAAATTCTAGAGATGAGCTTTGTTTTTCTGGCTCGGGTTGGGTTCGGTTCGAGTGCTTCATGGGAAAACTCGTTTTCCCACCGATTGTTATTTGCCAAAACCAAAACTGGAACCCGAACCCGGAACCAGAAAAACGAATAAAAGAAAAACAAAACACGAATCGGGGAAAAAAAATGTGAATCGGGAAAAAAACCCACCCCAAACCTTAAATTTAACTTTCTTATACCCCCCTACCATTCCGATCCCTCCCCAAGACTTACTAAAAGTCCCTGGTGGTCCAGCGGGGTCCTGCGAGCGATCTCTCCCTCCATGCCGTCGGGCTGTTGGGCCTGCTATGACTCAAAATGGTGCCGATAGCACAAGATGGCGCTGGCCGTCCATTGCTCCTACCATGTGACAGGGACTGACCAATGGCACCGGTAGCCCCTGTGACATCGTAAGGGTAAGGCTATCGGTGCTATTTTGAGTCATAGCAGGCCCAACAGCATGGAGGGAGAGATCACTTTTGGGACCCTGCTGGACCACCAGGGACTTTTAGTAAGTCTTGGGGAGGGATCGGGATGGTGGGGGGGGAGGTATAAGAAAGTAAAATTTAAGGGTTGGGGTGGGGTTTTTTGTTTTTTTTTTTAATAAATGTGCTCCTCCCCCTGCACTAACCCGAAAAACAAATTTTCCCCGAAGCTCGGGGAAAATCCGTTTCATGGTTCAGGTCCCCCCGAACCACAACGAATTAGGCAATTTCATTGAAATTGCCTAATTCGTAAAAAAACAAATGCACATCTCTATTAAATTCATCCAGAAATGATATCCATTTGGAGATGTCTGCACGCATAACCTTCGTCACAATGTGATGCAGCTTACTGATGTTGAATGTAGTGACAGCCAACCTCCTCAAGAAAACTTGCACCATGATAATTAATCAACAGGCAAAGTTCAATGCTCCAAAGATGGCTTGGACTGATCGCACCGTGAGTTTTTTTGCTGTCACTGCCCTCCACAACATTAGATGCAGTTTTGCTACTTTGTCATCCAGAAGCCAAGACACCATGCTGATCAAATCCAATTCTATGCCAAGAAAACAAATGACTGCAGAAGGGCCTTCAGTTTCCTTGTGGGCCAGGGGAACACCAAAGTCATCGGCAATAGATTGAAAATCCTGCAGGAGGCATGCACAAGAGTCTGATTCCTTTGGCCCAACAAATAAAAAATTATCAAGGTAATGTATAATGTTGCTTGATTCTACTTTCTGTGATGTCACGCAGTAAAGGAAAGAACTGAAGAGCTTGAAGTAGGCACATGAAATTTAACACCCATTGGCATGCATTTATTAAAGTAGTATTGGTCTCAGATCCAGAAGCCCAACAATGGGAAGCTGCTCAGGTGAACAGGCAGCAACCTGAAAGCTGACTCTATATCAGTCTTGGCTATTAAGGTACCTGAACTACACTTCCTGGGCAATGAAATAGCATTATCAAATGATGCATATTGCACCAAGCATTCTTCAGGGGGAAGCTGATCATTCACCAAAGATCCTGGAGGGTAGGAGAGGTTCTGTATGAAACAAAATTTGCCAGGCTCATTCTTAGGGACCATGGCCAAAGGTGATAGGTACATTTTTTGAAAAGGCTGATGCGCAAATGGACCTGCCATATGTCCCAGTGCCAACTCAGTGTCCAACTTTGCTTGTACTATTTATGCATGTCAGACCATGGATGTAGCATTGGAGGTAGTTGTCCCCTTCAGGTGACCCTTGAATGGAATGGGGAATCCATCGCAGAAACCTTGGACAATCAGTTGTGCCTCTCTGCACTTGGGGGTACTGGTCCTGCCAAGGGATCACAGCCGACAGGTCCATTGGGTGATGGTACTTTACAAAATTTCTGGTACTTATCTCCCTTTTCCATTACTCCCTCCCATTTTTTCTTGGAGCATTTTGTGACTGGGTGGGGCATGGCACAGGATGAACAAGCATTCTTGAACCTGCAGTCCTGGAAACTGCATGTCAATCTATGGTACCACCAGCAGATGTTGTTGTGAACCTGTGCTGCCCCTGTGGCCTGTGTGATTGATGATGTCTTCCTTGGTGTCCACATGCGAATTCCCACATTGCTTGCCTTGCATGTCATCTGTACAGGCTGACATCTTGCATTCCCAGGATATGGAATGATTTTCTTCCATCTTGTTCTGGAATTTCTCATCATAATTCTGCCATGCCCAGCCATATGTTCCCTGTAGGCCTCAAAAATGTTATCTGTGTAGCTTAGCATGGGTCAATACTGAGAGGGGCCATCATGCCCTACAACATTTATCATATGCAGGAAGGCATGAGTCCAACTGATGATGTTCCTGGAGACTTTTGTCAGCAACTTCTGCCGCACCCTCATTCTTTACCTTCCTCCTTGTGCCCCTCCGACACTTTCCCTCCATGATTCAAAATATGTCCATATAAGATCGCTTTCTAATATTCTTGTGAAGGGCTCTGGGAACACTCTCCCACAATTTGGATAAAATGGTGAGAGCTCAAGGACTTCTGGATGCCTCGCTGTCTCCAGCTTCTGGGGCTGAGGGCTAAGATCAGCTGTTGAGTCCGAGTCGGATGTGTCCGAGGAGCTACCACTTGTTCTGGGACTGGCCCTACACTTGCAGTTGGCCTTATGCTTTTTCTTGCATGCCATATTTTTTCCATTAGCCCACGCACAACCTTCAGCATGCCCGCTACCCCCAGCATCCCACCTTGACTCACCCTCAACAACTTCAAAACTCTGGGCTGCTGGGCTCTTGCTGCCGAGTGCTGTGACTACAGCTGGAATTTGTATATTAAGCTGTGCTCCTGGGTCTCTTTGGACATCCGGTCTGACTTGTATTATGCCTGTGATAGGTGGATGTCCTAGGACTGCCTGGATGCCTGGCGTGGATCTGCCTTCCACCATCCCAGTACTGCTCGAACTGGAATGTGGAACTTCATGTGCTGTCTGCCCTTGCCTGTGTGAGATGCTGGTTCCAGGGATGGGAGCTGGCCAATGTCCACATGGTAAAGGGGATGAATACAGACCACCAAAGCAAATGGATGATGGGAAACCCCAATGCATTGCTCCACTTTGGGGACAATTGGCAGGCTCACGAAGAACCCAAGCCGCTCCCTGCTGCCATGCTCAGTTATCATGGTTCATGTATACTGCACAGCCAATGGCATGACCCTGTCCTCCATATCCTGATTGCAAGTGCGGGCCCCTGGAAGTCAACCATGTGCCATCTGTACTTGCACCACTCCCAAAGCCTCCACCGTGTATCCAGGGTCCCAGGTACTGACTTGCGCTCTGCCCTCCTTGTGGTTGTGGGCTTCTGTGGGGGTTCTGGTGTGCTTCAGAAGAGATCAATACCACCACAAGATGTCCTGCTGCTGGCCATGTGCTGCATTCACCACTATCATCTGTGCATCCATAGCCATGTTCTGAGTCTGCATCTCTCATGTTCCCTCTGATTAACTGTGTGATGATGTACTTCATGTTGGCTTCCATGGCTGTTTTCGTTGCTTCCCTCTTGCACCAGCTCTACATCGGTTCCTCATCCCTCATCAATGTGGTTGCCTCTGCCATGACTGGCCAGCTCTTTTCCCCTTTTTTCCCTGCCCGGACTTGGCTTATACCCTCTCTGTGGGGTTCACTCCCTTAGATGTTTCATAACTAGCTCCTGAACACAAGCTGTGTTCTTGCCTTGGATTTACCTTATTCGCCGTGTGAGGAAGGGGATGGTAACACCAAATCTGTAAGTTAACTGAGCCTCCTAACTCCTGCTCAAATGTTTCTGATGTGTGCAGTGCTTCTTCCCTTTCCCAGCTGCTGACCTTGGGATGACTGAAAAGCTACCCCGTTAGAGCGAGATTCCAACCGCAACGCCCCTCGCCCTGACGCATAATGTAACAGTCCTAAGCCATCTCAAGCAGCCCTCACCTCCCTCAGGCATGGCCCAATCATGCAGAGGTTCTGATCATTGCCTCTTCTGGCATATCCAACTGTAGTGGCACATGAGCAATGCCAACCAAGGAGCCCGACAAAGTGAGCTGTGCGATTCTCTTGGCTGTCTTGATCCCACCGCTGAATCTCTTTAAGGGGTGCTGCTGGCCTGGTGTGTCGCACTCCGCATCAAGCTACAGGGAAAGCTGGCCAGAAGCAAAGAGGCTGAATGTACCTCAGTTGCAGCCCTTTAAATGGACTATGACATCATCAGTCTGCGACTGCTCTCCTCCCTCCCTCTTGCCCAGCCACATCATCAGCACATCATTGGAAGGGAATGGCCAAGAAAATGGGAAAAGAGAGCTGCGCCGGGGCTCTATCTCCCTGACACAGCACCAAAGTCCCCCAACTGGCTGTCTGTCATTGGGCCACCACCTGAGGCACATGGTTACAGGTGGGCCCTGGGCATGGGGCCATGGGTCCACGTATTTCTAATCACAGCTAACCCAGGTCACAAGAACCTGGCAGGATCCCAAAAGGTTGATAGATTTCATGTTGCTTATTCTAGGAATAAGCAATGGATTTCTCCAAGTGCACTTTAATAATGGAACTTGTAAAAAACCTTTTTTAAACCCAGCTACATTAACAGCTTTTACCATATCCTCTGTCAACAAATTCCAGTTTAATTAGGCATTGCATAAAAAAATAATATCTCCTGTTTGTCTTAAATGTAATACCTAGTAACTTCATTGTGCTTTTTGAAAGAGAATACAACTGATTCACATTTACTTTTCCTCTACAGTCATTTTATAGACCTCTATCATATCTCCCTTTAGACATCTTTTCTCCAAGCTGAAAAGCCCTAACCTCTTTTTCTTTTCCATCCCCTTTTTCATTTTGGTTGCCCTTCTCTGTACTTTCTAATTTTGCTATATCTTTTTTGAGATGTAGTGACCAAAATTGCACACAATACTCAAGGTAAAGTCTGATCATAGAACAATACAGAGGAATTATTATATTCTCTGTTTTATTCTCCATTAGTAGTGGGCATTCCTTTGCAACAAAATAGGAAATAAAGGCAATATTTCCTACTTTGTTGCATTTTGGGAATAAAAAAATGAAAGGAAAACTTGAAATTTTGTGTTGTTTTACTATCATTTTTTTTTTTGGGGGGGGGGCCAATAAAAAGCAAGTTAAGAAAATATAAAGCCCCAGAACCTACCACAACCATTCCCATTTATTACAATGTGGAGCCCACTTCAGCACTGGACCCCTCCATCCTAGCCTGACTTCCTGATGCCCCCAGGATTCACCAAAAATGCCTGGTGGTCTAGCAAGGGCCCAGAAGCAACCTCCCACTCCCAGTCTGGCACTGCCATTAGTCAAAATGGTGCCGGCTGTCCTTTGCCCTATCTTGTGACAGGGACTACCTGTTGTGCTTTCGGGATGTGGACCCTTGGTTCAGCGAGGAATGAATGTTCGATCGCTGATTGGCGAGGCCTAGACCAGGACTCTCACAGAGATCTGGATGCAGGTACTTCCAGTAGGTCGTGGACTCAAAGGTGGATGTCCTCAGCAGGTCGTGGAAAGTAAAGCTGAGCTGGCGCCTCCAGCAGGTCGTGGACTCTAAGGTGGATGTCCTCAGCAGGTCGTGGAAAGTAAAGCTGAGCTGGCGCCTCCAGCAGGTCGTGGACTCTAAGGTGGATGTCCTCAGCAGGTTGTGGAAAGTAAGGCTGAGCTGGCGCCTCCAGCAGGTCGTGGACTCAAAGGTGGATGTCCTCAGCAGGTTGTGGAAAGTGAAACTGAGCTGGCGCCTCCAGCAGGTCGTGGACTCAAAGGTGGAACAGTTCGGATTAAGGGAGTTGAAGGAAACTCCACAGTCAGTCCGATGGTCGAAAGCCACAGGATACCCCAAAGCCAGTCCAGGGGTCGGAAGCCAGAGAATTCGCCAAATCCGGTCCAGGAGTCAGAAGCCAGAGAAATCACCAAAGCCGGTCCAGGAGTCAAAACCACGAATCAAGTACAGGAACCACAAACAGGAACAAGCCAGGAGCCCAGAGGAAGTCAAGGCAAGGTCTGAGGTGCAAGACCTGCCTTTAAATAGCTCCTTCCAGCTGGCATACCAGGGGAGAGCCAATCCCGCTGCAGGAGGTATCCAGCAGCCAATCAGAGGCAACGATGTTAGTCCCTGAAGGGGGGCGGAGCCAGCAACCAGGAAGAGGAGCCGAAACGCCGCGGCCATGTTGTGCTGCGGTCCGCGGCCCCGGACCCACGACTCAGCACCACATCAGGGCAACTGCGGCGGTCTGCCGCGCTGGTAAGCGGCGCCCCTCGGGCACGGCGTGCCGCGAGCGCGGCTCCTAACAGTACCCCCTCCTTTAGGCCTCCCCCTAGAAGGCTTGGGCTTCTCGGGATGAAGAGCATGAAAGGTCCTGAGAAGATCTTTATCCAAGATATTGGTAGCAGGTTCCCAGGAATTCTCTTCCGGGCCGAAGCCCTCCCAGGCAAGAAGGTACTCCCATTTACGTCCTCGTTTGCGCACATCCAGGACGTCATGGACTCGATAAATGGTATCCTCCTCAGCCCGTACCAACGGAGAAACAGGTGTCTTACGAGAGGGCCAAGTGAGAAGTACGGGCTTCAAAAGGGATACATGAAAAGAATTATGAATACGAAGTGAGGAAGGCAGTCGTAATTGATAAGTCACAGGACCCACTTGTCTAATCACTGGAAAGGGCCCAATGTACCGGGGAGCCAATCTCATGGAGGGAACCCGTAAACGAATGTGTCTGGTACTTAGCCACACTTTGTCTCCGGGAAGGAATCGAGGTGCTGGCCGTCTGTGCCGATCCGCAAATTTCTTGGAAGTGGCGGCTGCCCTTCTTAACATTTGTTGCGTATGGATCCATAGTTGGTGAAATTGTAGAGCTGTAACCTGGGCCGCTGGAGAGGCAACAGGCAAGGGTAAGGGTATGGGTGGAGCGGGTTGCTGGCCATAAACGATCGTAAAAGGAGAAGCCCCCGTAGACGTGCAAGTGTGAAAATTGTGAGAGAACTCAGCCCAGGGCAGCAGGGCCGACCAGTCATCCTGTTGAGAATTAACATAAGTTCGTAGGAACTGCTTTAAGGACCGGTTGGTCCGTTCGGACTGCCCGTTGGCCTGGGGGTGGAACGCCGTGGTGAAATCCAGAGCAATGTGGAATTTAGTGCAAAGACTCCGCCAGTATTTTGCAGTGAACTGAGGTCCACGGTCAGAGGTAATGTGCTGTGGAATGCCATGGAGACGAAAAAATGTGTAACATGAAGAGCTGAGCCAGACGTGGAGCAGATGGAAGAGCTGGTAGAGGGGTAAAATGAGCCATTTTTGAGAAGCGGTCTATCACAACCCAAATGACCGTATGACCTTCAGAAGGCGGCAGATCAACAATAAAGTCTGTGGAGATGTGAGACCAGGGTGTGGCAGGCACCGGAAGAGGTTGTAACAGCCCCCAAGACCGTCCAGTAGGATCCTTATGTTGAGCGCACGTAGGACAAGACTGTACGTAGGCGCGAATGTCCTTACGCATTCCAGGCCACCAGTAGTGATTCCGCAGGAGGGCAAGCGTACGTTTCTGCCCCGAATGCCCAGCGACCTGGGAATCATGGCCCCATTTCAATACCTTGGTGCGGAGTCTTCGAGGTACCACTGTCTTGCCAACAGGAACCGTAAAAGACGCAGAGAGAATGATGCGAGCAGGATCAATGATGTTTTGAATGGGCTCCAAGATGTCTTCGCTGACAAAAGAGCGCGATAACGCGTCTGCTTTAATGTTTCTGCTGGCGGGTCGATATCGGATCTCAAAATCAAAACGGGTAAAAAAAAGTGCCCAGCGGGCTTGACGTGGATTGAGCCGCTGAGCCTGCTGTAAATAGATTAGGTTTTTGTGGTCCGTAAAAACCGTGATCGTATGCGGAGACCCCTCCAGCCACTGGCGCCATTCCTCGAAAGCAAGTTTAATGGCGAGCAACTCTTGGTCGCCTATCGAGTAATTGCGCTCAGCGGGTGAGAACTTCTTCGAAAAGTAAGAGCAGGGATGAGACTTGCCAGAGACAGAAATTTGGCTCAAGACCGCACCTACTCCTACAGTGGACGCATCAACTTCGACAATGAAGGGACGTCTGGGATCCGGGTGACGCAGGCAGGGCTGTCGTAAAAAGGAGTCTTTAAGAGTTTGGAATGCCGCAATAGCGTCCACAGGCCAGGACTTAACATTAGCCCCAGTACGGGTGAGTGCAGTAAGTGGTGCCGCGAGCTTGGAAAAATCTTTGATGAAACTGCGGTAATAGTTGGCGAATCCAAGGAACCGCTGCAGAGCGCGGAGGCCAGTTGGTTGAGGCCAGTGCTGTATACATCGTAATTTGGCCGGATCCATCTGAAATCCACGGTGAGATATGATATACCCTAAGAAGGGAACAGATGCAGTCTCGAAAACACATTTTTCTAATTTAGCATATAAATGATTCTCCCGTAGACGTTGCAAAATCAGTAGAACATGTTGACGGTGAGCTGGTAAATCGTTAGAAAAAATTAAGATATCATCTAAATAAACCACCACACAGACGTAAAGTAGATCCCTGAAGATTTTGTTGATGAAGTTTTGGAAGACGGCAGGAGCATTAGTTAAGCCAAACGGCATAACTAAATATTCATAGTGTCCGTCCCTGGTGTTAAAAGCCGTCTTCCACTCGTCACCCTCACGAATCCGAACTAGATTATAGGCGCCACGTAAGTCCAGCTTAGAAAAAATTCGAGCTCCCTGCAACCGGTCAAATAACTCTGTGATGAGAGGTAGCGGGTATCTGTCCTTGATGGTTATAGCATTGAGCCCCCTAAAATCAATGCAAGGTCGTAATGTCCCATCTTTTTTCTTGACAAAAAAAAATCCAGCTCCCGCCGGAGAGGTAGATCTTCGTATAAATCCTTTCTGCAGGTTATCCTGGATATATTCGGACATGGCTAGCGTCTCTGAAACGGATAAGGGATACGTTCTCCCTCGAGGCGGTGTGGATCCCGGAGTCAAATTAATAGCACAGTCGAACTCCCGGTGAGGAGGTAAGATGTCCGCGGCCTCTTTGGAGAATACATCCGCAAATTGTTCATATTGGGAGGGTAATTTCCCTAGGCCAGAGGTACAAATAAAACTCTGTGTGCAAGAAGTCTTATTTAAACATTCTCCCAGACAATTGGATCCCCACTGCTTTAGTTTTAATGTAGTCCAATCAAATTGGGGATTATGGCGCTGTAGCCACGGAATACCCAGAACCACTGGATGAATGGCTTTCTTGAGTACGTAGAACGTAATTTGTTCCCGATGATCTGGTGCAATATGACACTCCAGAGGTTCCGTCTGATGTGTAATGGTCCCTGGTAAAGGATCCCCATGAATAGAGGAGACGACTAATGGTTTGGGACAGGGTCGGGTAGGAATCTGTAGTTGCTCGACTATTTCTTGTAAGATAAATTCTCCGCCGGCCCCGGAATCCACTAGGGCCAAGGTGGTAAATGCATGTCCTTTAACTGTGAGGGTGACAGGTAGCGTAAGTGGGGGAGCTGGAGATGTAAGACCTAGGGTTACTCCCCCCATGGACCCTAGGCTTTGGAGTTTCCCGGTCGGATGGGACAGCCTGCAATCCTATGACCGGAACCTCCACAATAAAGACAAAGTCCTTCTCTACGTCGCCTCTGACGTTCAGCGGGCGACAAGGGACCTCTGCCGAGTTGCATGGGCTCTTCAGTAGTGGTTTCATTAGGATGTATTTCTCGGGTATTTGTGAGAGGCGGAGGTTGAGTGGAGGAATAGGTCAGGCATCGTCTACCTCCCAGACCCTCCCGGACTCTTTCTTGAATTCGTCGGTCAATTCTGGTGGCTAATTCAATAAGTGAATTTAAAGAAGCAGGAAGTTCCCTGGCCGCCAGTTCATCTTTGATTTTCGTAGATAAGCCCTCCAAATAAATTGTTCGAAGGGTGGCCTCTTCCCACCGAAGCTCTGTCGCCAAGGTTCGGAATTCAATATTATAATCCATGAGGGCTTGCCCTCCTTGACGAAGGTGTAGGAGGGTAGATCCTGCTGCGGCTTTTTTTCCTGGTTCTTCGAACACCAACCGGAACAATTCCATGAAGCGAGAGAAGTCCTGTAGTACTGGATCAGCGCTCTGCCATAGGGCCGAACCCCATGCTAGAGCTTTGCCATCTAACAATGACAATATGTAGGTGGTTCTGGTTACATCGTCCGGGAAGAGAGAAGATTGTAGCCGGAAATGCATATTGCATTGGTCCAGAAATCCTAAACATAAGCGTGGATCTCCAGCATACCGAGGTGGAACCGGTAAAGGTACAACCGGACGAGGAAATCCTTGCAACATATGTGTAGTAGGTGCAGTTGGCGGACTGACTGCGGGTGAAGTAGCTTGCGTAGCAACTACAGCGTCTAATCGAGCATTAAGTCGTTCCATGGAGGCGGCCATGGCTTCTAACATACCCTGTTGTTCGACTATTTTCTGTGCCAGGCCGGGAATTGCTCGTAGTGCCGAGGCCTCTGCCGGGTCCATGGCCTTGACTTACTGTTGTGCTTTCGGGATGTGGACCCTTGGTTCAGCGAGGAATGAATGTTCGATCGCTGATTGGCGAGGCCTAGACCAGGACTCTCACAGAGATCTGGATGCAGGTACTTCCAGTAGGTCGTGGACTCAAAGGTGGATGTCCTCAGCAGGTCGTGGAAAGTAAAGCTGAGCTGGCGCCTCCAGCAGGTCGTGGACTCTAAGGTGGATGTCCTCAGCAGGTCGTGGAAAGTAAAGCTGAGCTGGCGCCTCCAGCAGGTCGTGGACTCTAAGGTGGATGTCCTCAGCAGGTTGTGGAAAGTAAGGCTGAGCTGGCGCCTCCAGCAGGTCGTGGACTCAAAGGTGGATGTCCTCAGCAGGTTGTGGAAAGTGAAACTGAGCTGGCGCCTCCAGCAGGTCGTGGACTCAAAGGTGGAACAGTTCGGATTAAGGGAGTTGAAGGAAACTCCACAGTCAGTCCGATGGTCGAAAGCCACAGGATACCCCAAAGCCAGTCCAGGGGTCGGAAGCCAGAGAATTCGCCAAATCCGGTCCAGGAGTCAGAAGCCAGAGAAATCACCAAAGCCGGTCCAGGAGTCAAAACCACGAATCAAGTACAGGAACCACAAACAGGAACAAGCCAGGAGCCCAGAGGAAGTCAAGGCAAGGTCTGAGGTGCAAGACCTGCCTTTAAATAGCTCCTTCCAGCTGGCATACCAGGGGAGAGCCAATCCCGCTGCAGGAGGTATCCAGCAGCCAATCAGAGGCAACGATGTTAGTCCCTGAAGGGGGGCGGAGCCAGCAACCAGGAAGAGGAGCCGAAACGCCGCGGCCATGTTGTGCTGCGGTCCGCGGCCCCGGACCCACGACTCAGCACCACATCAGGGCAACTGCGGCGGTCTGCCGCGCTGGTAAGCGGCGCCCCTCGGGCACGGCGTGCCGCGAGCGCGGCTCCTAACAGTACCCCCTCCTTTAGGCCTCCCCCTAGAAGGCTTGGGCTTCTCGGGATGAAGAGCATGAAAGGTCCTGAGAAGATCTTTATCCAAGATATTGGTAGCAGGTTCCCAGGAATTCTCTTCCGGGCCGAAGCCCTCCCAGGCAAGAAGGTACTCCCATTTACGTCCTCGTTTGCGCACATCCAGGACGTCATGGACTCGATAAATGGTATCCTCCTCAGCCCGTACCAACGGAGAAACAGGTGTCTTACGAGAGGGCCAAGTGAGAAGTACGGGCTTCAAAGGGATACATGAAAAGAATTATGAATACGAAGTGAGGAAGGCAGTCGTAATTGATAAGTCACAGGACCCACTTGTCTAATCACTGGAAAGGGCCCAATGTACCGGGGAGCCAATCTCATGGAGGGAACCCGTAAACGAATGTGTCTGGTACTTAGCCACACTTTGTCTCCGGGAAGGAATCGAGGTGCTGGCCGTCTGTGCCGATCCGCAAATTTCTTGGAAGTGGCGGCTGCCCTTCTTAACATTTGTTGCGTATGGATCCATAGTTGGTGAAATTGTAGAGCTGTAACCTGGGCCGCTGGAGAGGCAACAGGCAAGGGTAAGGGTATGGGTGGAGCGGGTTGCTGGCCATAAACGATCGTAAAAGGAGAAGCCCCCGTAGACGTGCAAGTGTGAAAATTGTGAGAGAACTCAGCCCAGGGCAGCAGGGCCGACCAGTCATCCTGTTGAGAATTAACATAAGTTCGTAGGAACTGCTTTAAGGACCGGTTGGTCCGTTCGGACTGCCCGTTGGCCTGGGGGTGGAACGCCGTGGTGAAATCCAGAGCAATGTGGAATTTAGTGCAAAGACTCCGCCAGTATTTTGCAGTGAACTGAGGTCCACGGTCAGAGGTAATGTGCTGTGGAATGCCATGGAGACGAAAAATGTGTAACATGAAGAGCTGAGCCAGACGTGGAGCAGATGGAAGAGCTGGTAGAGGGGTAAAATGAGCCATTTTTGAGAAGCGGTCTATCACAACCCAAATGACCGTATGACCTTCAGAAGGCGGCAGATCAACAATAAAGTCTGTGGAGATGTGAGACCAGGGTGTGGCAGGCACCGGAAGAGGTTGTAACAGCCCCCAAGACCGTCCAGTAGGATCCTTATGTTGAGCGCACGTAGGACAAGACTGTACGTAGGCGCGAATGTCCTTACGCATTCCAGGCCACCAGTAGTGATTCCGCAGGAGGGCAAGCGTACGTTTCTGCCCCGAATGCCCAGCGACCTGGGAATCATGGCCCCATTTCAATACCTTGGTGCGGAGTCTTCGAGGTACCACTGTCTTGCCAACAGGAACCGTAAAAGACGCAGAGAGAATGATGCGAGCAGGATCAATGATGTTTTGAATGGGCTCCAAGATGTCTTCGCTGACAAAAGAGCGCGATAACGCGTCTGCTTTAATGTTTCTGCTGGCGGGTCGATATCGGATCTCAAAATCAAAACGGGTAAAAAAAAGTGCCCAGCGGGCTTGACGTGGATTGAGCCGCTGAGCCTGCTGTAAATAGATTAGGTTTTTGTGGTCCGTAAAAACCGTGATCGTATGCGGAGACCCCTCCAGCCACTGGCGCCATTCCTCGAAAGCAAGTTTAATGGCGAGCAACTCTTGGTCGCCTATCGAGTAATTGCGCTCAGCGGGTGAGAACTTCTTCGAAAAGTAAGAGCAGGGATGAGACTTGCCAGAGACAGAAATTTGGCTCAAGACCGCACCTACTCCTACAGTGGACGCATCAACTTCGACAATGAAGGGACGTCTGGGATCCGGGTGACGCAGGCAGGGCTGTCGTAAAAAGGAGTCTTTAAGAGTTTGGAATGCCGCAATAGCGTCCACAGGCCAGGACTTAACATTAGCCCCAGTACGGGTGAGTGCAGTAAGTGGTGCCGCGAGCTTGGAAAAATCTTTGATGAAACTGCGGTAATAGTTGGCGAATCCAAGGAACCGCTGCAGAGCGCGGAGGCCAGTTGGTTGAGGCCAGTGCTGTATACATCGTAATTTGGCCGGATCCATCTGAAATCCACGGTGAGATATGATATACCCTAAGAAGGGAACAGATGCAGTCTCGAAAACACATTTTTCTAATTTAGCATATAAATGATTCTCCCGTAGACGTTGCAAAATCAGTAGAACATGTTGACGGTGAGCTGGTAAATCGTTAGAAAAAATTAAGATATCATCTAAATAAACCACCACACAGACGTAAAGTAGATCCCTGAAGATTTTGTTGATGAAGTTTTGGAAGACGGCAGGAGCATTAGTTAAGCCAAACGGCATAACTAAATATTCATAGTGTCCGTCCCTGGTGTTAAAAGCCGTCTTCCACTCGTCACCCTCACGAATCCGAACTAGATTATAGGCGCCACGTAAGTCCAGCTTAGAAAAAATTCGAGCTCCCTGCAACCGGTCAAATAACTCTGTGATGAGAGGTAGCGGGTATCTGTCCTTGATGGTTATAGCATTGAGCCCCCTAAAATCAATGCAAGGTCGTAATGTCCCATCTTTTTTCTTGACAAAAAAAAATCCAGCTCCCGCCGGAGAGGTAGATCTTCGTATAAATCCTTTCTGCAGGTTATCCTGGATATATTCGGACATGGCTAGCGTCTCTGAAACGGATAAGGGATACGTTCTCCCTCGAGGCGGTGTGGATCCCGGAGTCAAATTAATAGCACAGTCGAACTCCCGGTGAGGAGGTAAGATGTCCGCGGCCTCTTTGGAGAATACATCCGCAAATTGTTCATATTGGGAGGGTAATTTCCCTAGGCCAGAGGTACAAATAAAACTCTGTGTGCAAGAAGTCTTATTTAAACATTCTCCCAGACAATTGGATCCCCACTGCTTTAGTTTTAATGTAGTCCAATCAAATTGGGGATTATGGCGCTGTAGCCACGGAATACCCAGAACCACTGGATGAATGGCTTTCTTGAGTACGTAGAACGTAATTTGTTCCCGATGATCTGGTGCAATATGACACTCCAGAGGTTCCGTCTGATGTGTAATGGTCCCTGGTAAAGGATCCCCATGAATAGAGGAGACGACTAATGGTTTGGGACAGGGTCGGGTAGGAATCTGTAGTTGCTCGACTATTTCTTGTAAGATAAATTCTCCGCCGGCCCCGGAATCCACTAGGGCCAAGGTGGTAAATGCATGTCCTTTAACTGTGAGGGTGACAGGTAGCGTAAGTGGGGGAGCTGGAGATGTAAGACCTAGGGTTACTCCCCCCATGGACCCTAGGCTTTGGAGTTTCCCGGTCGGATGGGACAGCCTGCAATCCTATGACCGGAACCTCCACAATAAAGACAAAGTCCTTCTCTACGTCGCCTCTGACGTTCAGCGGGCGACAAGGGACCTCTGCCGAGTTGCATGGGCTCTTCAGTAGTGGTTTCATTAGGATGTATTTCTCGGGTATTTGTGAGAGGCGGAGGTTGAGTGGAGGAATAGGTCAGGCATCGTCTACCTCCCAGACCCTCCCGGACTCTTTCTTGAATTCGTCGGTCAATTCTGGTGGCTAATTCAATAAGTGAATTTAAAGAAGCAGGAAGTTCCCCTGGCCGCCAGTTCATCTTTGATTTTCGTAGATAAGCCCTCCAAATAAATTGTTCGAAGGGTGGCCTCTTCCCACCGAAGCTCTGTCGCCAAGGTTCGGAATTCAATATTATAATCCATGAGGGCTTGCCCTCCTTGACGAAGGTGTAGGAGGGTAGATCCTGCTGCGGCTTTTTTTCCTGGTTCTTCGAACACCAACCGGAACAATTCCATGAAGCGAGAGAAGTCCTGTAGTACTGGATCAGCGCTCTGCCATAGGGCCGAACCCCATGCTAGAGCTTTGCCATCTAACAATGACAATATGTAGGTGGTTCTGGTTACATCGTCCGGGAAGAGAGAAGATTGTAGCCGGAAATGCATATTGCATTGGTCCAGAAATCCTAAACATAAGCGTGGATCTCCAGCATACCGAGGTGGAACCGGTAAAGGTACAACCGGACGAGGAAATCCTTGCAACATATGTGTAGTAGGTGCAGTTGGCGGACTGACTGCGGGTGAAGTAGCTTGCGTAGCAACTACAGCGTCTAATCGAGCATTAAGTCGTTCCATGGAGGCGGCCATGGCTTCTAACATACCCTGTTGTTCGACTATTTTCTGTGCCAGGCCGGGAATTGCTCGTAGTGCCGAGGCCTCTGCCGGGTCCATGGCCTTGACTTACTGTTGTGCTTTCGGGATGTGGACCCTTGGTTCAGCGAGGAATGAATGTTCGATCGCTGATTGGCGAGGCCTAGACCAGGACTCTCACAGAGATCTGGATGCAGGTACTTCCAGTAGGTCGTGGACTCAAAGGTGGATGTCCTCAGCAGGTCGTGGAAAGTAAAGCTGAGCTGGCGCCTCCAGCAGGTCGTGGACTCTAAGGTGGATGTCCTCAGCAGGTCGTGGAAAGTAAAGCTGAGCTGGCGCCTCCAGCAGGTCGTGGACTCTAAGGTGGATGTCCTCAGCAGGTTGTGGAAAGTAAGGCTGAGCTGGCGCCTCCAGCAGGTCGTGGACTCAAAGGTGGATGTCCTCAGCAGGTTGTGGAAAGTGAAACTGAGCTGGCGCCTCCAGCAGGTCGTGGACTCAAAGGTGGAACAGTTCGGATTAAGGGAGTTGAAGGAAACTCCACAGTCAGTCCGATGGTCGAAAGCCACAGGATACCCCAAAGCCAGTCCAGGGGTCGGAAGCCAGAGAATTCGCCAAATCCGGTCCAGGAGTCAGAAGCCAGAGAAATCACCAAAGCCGGTCCAGGAGTCAAAACCACGAATCAAGTACAGGAACCACAAACAGGAACAAGCCAGGAGCCCAGAGGAAGTCAAGGCAAGGTCTGAGGTGCAAGACCTGCCTTTAAATAGCTCCTTCCAGCTGGCATACCAGGGGAGAGCCAATCCCGCTGCAGGAGGTATCCAGCAGCCAATCAGAGGCAACGATGTTAGTCCCTGAAGGGGGGCGGAGCCAGCAACCAGGAAGAGGAGCCGAAACGCCGCGGCCATGTTGTGCTGCGGTCCGCGGCCCCGGACCCACGACTCAGCACCACATCAGGGCAACTGCGGCGGTCTGCCGCGCTGGTAAGCGGCGCCCCTCGGGCGCGGCGTGCCGCGAGCGCGGCTCCTAACACTACCGGTGCCACTGGGCAGCTCCTGTCACATGATAGGGTCAATGGGTGGCCCATGCCATTTTTCAAAATGGTGTCATCCAGTCCTTTGCCTGTCATATGAGGGCCAAACTAAAAGGAACAATTACAAAAGCAACAAATCTATATATTAGAAAAGTAAACAAAAGTAAGAGAGAAAAATAAGAAACCAATCTGGTTCACAAACGAGATGACTGATGTAATAAAACAAAAGAATCAGCGTTTAAGAAATATAAAGGATCCCAGAAAGTGGAACACAGGGAGAATTATCAGGTGAAACTGAGGAAGACAAAAAAAGTAATCAAGAAAGCAAAACGTCAGATGGAGGAAAGGATTGCCAAGGAGGTAAAGCGAGGTGACAACACATTTTTCAGATACATCAGAGAAAGCAGAAAGGTCCATAGTGGTATAGTGAAACTGAAAGGTGATATGGATCAATGGGTGGAGAAGGGTGAAGAAATGGTGGAAATATTAAACAATACTTCAGTTCAGTGTTCACTAAGGAAGACCCTGTAGAAGGACCGTCACTTGTTAACAAAACTGTAGAAGGGGATGGAGTAGACAAAACTCCATTTATGGAAGAGAATGTATGGGAAGAGCTAGGAAAGCTGAAATTGGACAAACCATAGACTCTGATGAGGTTCATCCTAGAATACTGAAGGAGCTCGGAGATGTGCTGGCAGGTCCGCTATGTGACCTGCTCAACAGATCCCTGGAAAAGGGAGAGGCGCTTCACAAGAGTGGGAGTAGAGAAGAGGCTGAAAACTACAGGCCGGTTAGCATCACCTCGGTAGTGGGAAAATTAATGAAGATTCTGCTGAAAGAAAGGATAGTGAACTATCTACAATCCAGTGGGTTGCTCAATCAGAGGCAGCATGGATTCACCAGGGGAAGGTCCTGTCAGATGATTCTGATTGATTTCTTTGATTGGGTGAACTGGATCAGGGAAGAGCACTCAATGTAATATACTTGGATTTTAGTAAAGTTTTTTTTTTAAAATTTTCTCTTTATTACATTTTTCAAAAAATTTACAAAGTATCCACTTTGAAACAGAAATATGGTATTATTTTACATGGATAATCATATTTTTAATAAAGGAAAAAATAAATATACCAAGAAAATTATTCTTTTTCCAAATATATAATACCCATTAGACCCCTATACTTGGGGGGGACAGAATAACTGCACATTTAGGAGATTACAGAGGAAACAACATTAACTCATTTAAACATATGAATCTCTCAAACCATTGCTTTTAATCAGAGTTACTATTACTCAGTTGTAACAAAGCTTTTTCCCTTCTATAAAGCTCATCAGGTGCTCTGGCTGGTAAAATATATGTGTCTTCTTTATTTTTTATGGTACATTTACATGGGAAGTGTAGATAGAAAGACGCTCCCAATGCTAGTACCTCCTGTTTTACATCAAGAAATGCCTTCCTCCTCTGTTGTGCACTCTTTGTAACATCAGGATAAATTCTGACCGCTGCTCCCATGAAAGTTGCTTTAGGCTTTTTAAAATAAGCCCGCATAATGTCCCCTAAATCTTTTTCATTAAAAAAAGAAATAAGGAGTGTTGTTCTCTCTGCTATTTCATATGCAGACGATTCAAGGAATTCAGTAAAATTTCCAAGAAAATTAGGAGTTATTTGTTTTATCTGGTCTTTATGTATCGGGAGAAAGTGTACTTTATCCAGAGGCGGAGTTTTTTCAGAGGGAATTTCAAGTACATCCATGAAGTATCTTTTTATAGTTATATGTGGTAATTCTCTTACTCTGGGAAAGTTTAAAATCCTAAGGTTTAGATGTATCATCACATTCTCCATATATTCAGTTTTTCTGTTGATAGCTCCATAGTTCTGCATCATAGTTGATTGCACCATTTTAACTTGTTTAATTTCTTCTTCAATTTGTTGGAATTTCCCCACTGTTTCCTGTTTTGATTTTTGAAAATTCTCATTTAGCTGGCACATCTGAGAGGAGCGTACACTTAAATTAACAGAGCACTCCAATAGAGACTTAGCCAAGGTAGATGTTAAACACCATAGGGATTCTAAAGTCACTATCTCCGGTCTCTGCATGCTTATTACTTCGCCAGGTTTAATAGGGGTAATGGAATCTAGGTTCTCACCACATTCACTGGCTTGATCTCCTGCCGTCCCCAGCTAAAAGCCACTGGCGGTATTCTCTCCGGGCTCTCCGGGGGTCTGAATTGCATTTCCCTCCGAATTAGCTCCCTCTGCCACAACACCATGAAAATCCACTTCGGGACTTCCTGTCAGGCGCGGAGTCAAAGTACTCTGTTCAGCCGGAGGTAGCCTCTGATCCAAGGGGCTGAGGGAAACTTCTGAGGTCGAGTCATGGTCTCCTTCCACCGGCTCGACAGCCAGACCACTCAAGCCCTCCTCCTTAGGATTGACGGCACATTGAGGAATGGTTTTCTGCCCGGGGGGTAGCGAGGACGTCGAGGGGTAAGTCCTCTGCTTCCCTTTTCTTTTTGTGGACATGTTTTCTTAGGAAATCTTATAGAAGAAAAACACCCGAGCAGTCTCAGCGTGCAGCCAGTTGAGACACCATCTTGACTCCGCCCGCAGGCAGGATTTTAGTAAAGTTTTTGATATGATCCCACATAGAAGACTCATCAACAAATTGAGAAGCTTGGAAGTGAGCTCCAAGGTGGTGGCATGGATTACAAACTGGTTGATGGATAGAAGACAATGTGTGATAGTAAATGAAACTTACTCTGAAGAGAGAATGGTGTTAAGTGGAGTGCCACAGGGATCAATATTGGGACCAGTTCTGTTCAACATCTTTGTGAGCGACATTGCGGAAGGGATAGAAGGTAAAGTTTGTATATTTGCAGATGATACTAAGATCTGAAACAGAGTGGACCCAATGGAAGGAGTAGAGAGAATGAGATGGGATTTAAGGAAGCTGGAAGAGTGGTCAAAAATATGGCAGCTGGGACTCAATGCCAAGAAGTACAGAGTCATGCATTTGGGGTGTGATAATCCAAAAGAACTGTATGTGTTGGGGGATGAAGGGCTGATGTGCACAGAGCAGGGGAGAGACCTTGGGTGATAGTGTCTAATGACTTGAAGTTGGCGAAGCAATGTGACAGGGTGATAGCTAAAGCCAGAAGAAAGCTGGGCTGCATATAGAGAGGAATATCTAGTAAGAAAAGGGAAGTGATAGTCCCCTTGTACAGGTCCTTGGTGAGGCCTCACCTGGAGCATTGTGTTCAGTTCTGGAGACCGTATCTCAAAAGGGACAGAGAAAGAATGGAGGCAGTGCAGAGAAGGGTGACCAAAATGGTGAGTGGTCTCCATCAAATGAATTATGAGGAGAGGCTGAAGAATCTGAATATGTATACCCTGGAGAAGAGGAGGAGCAGGGGTGATATGATACAGATCTTCAGATTCTTTAAAGGTTTTAATGATCCATAGTCAATAACAAACCTTTTCCATCGGAAAAGATTTAGTAGAACTAGGGGTCATGATTTGAAATTCCAGGGAGGAAGACTTAGAACAAATGTCAGGAAATATTTCTTCACAGAGAGGGTAGTGGATGCCTGGAATGCCCTTCCAAAGGAAGTGATGAAGGCTAAAACTGTGAAGGATTTCAAAGGGGCATGGGATAAACACTGTGGATCTCTAAAGGCTAAAGGATGGGAATAAATGAAAAGAGGAATGGGGGCTAGAATGGTGGTACCTACCCTTATCCAATAATCCTTCTTATGGTTAATGCAACTTCAACATTTCTCCCTGCTTCAATGGCAAGGGGAAATGTGGAAAAGAGGAGTTACATTCAGACAACTAACAAGGACACTGAACTGTACAGCCTGGGAAAACAAATAAGCATGGGGTAACTTGCTTGATGCGTTGGTTACTACTCTTAACCAATAAGCCTGATACTTCACTTTTGATGCAACTCCAATATTACTCTCTGCTTCAATGGCAGGGGATGGCAGGAAATTGGAATCAAACAGTAACCAAGGACCCTGACCTTGGCGGTCTGCAAAACTGATAAGTATGGAAAACTGATAAGAATAAGAGCTTGCTGGGCAGACTGGATGGGCCATTTGGTCTTTTTCTGCTGTCATTTCTATGTTTCTATGATTGTGGCATTTAATTCCAGAAATAAGGCACACTGTGGACTACAGGCTGTAAGGAGACAACTGGAAGACCTAAATAAAAGTTATTACAGTATGAGTGGAAAGACAGACACTTTTACAATGGTATAAAAATAAGAGTCATGTAGAATTTTCTTTAAATCAGAAACAACTCATAGTTTGAAGAACCCAGATCTAATGACCGTTCTGATGTGTGGATGGAATGAGAAGTTACATGTATACATGCTATAGCATGTAAATGATATGTTTTCACAAGAAACCCTTTTGAAAATTCTCTTCTTAGCATAATCATCCCAGTCAAAAACTCCTATGAGCCCTGAAGAAGTGTTCTCTGTGTGGAGGCTTTCAAAGATGTGCTCTGCCACAAACTTCATAACGTCTCTAAAATAGTCAGCCTGGTTGCAGTAGTGACATCAACAGGGCAGAGTTATGATCAGGGGTGGATTGTAGGAATATATCGGCCTGGGGGGGGATTTTTTTTAAAAACAGACAACATTCCCCCTACGGCTTAATTTAATTTATTTTTTGATCATGATCGGCTAATGTGTACTTTTGTAAGAAATAGTATGTTGTTCCAAGGTTACATTGTTATGGTTTTACTTTATTTTATTCTTCATACATCGTTTTGTTTTAATGTTTTATTGTATCGCCCATCTGAGTTCTTTGTAAACCGGCATGATGTGCTGCACGAATGTCGGTAAATAAAAGTTAATAAATAAATAAATAAATAAATGTGATTCAGTGACTCCCAAAAGCACACCAAGCTGACCTTAGAGAAGTACATTATGTGACCTGGAACACATATATCTCTACTTTCAGACTTGAGCCAAAAAATCTCCAGCAACAGGGATGCTGCTCGCCCCTTCCCCAATTTCACACTTACCTTCACCCAATCCTCAAATTCCTGCTTTTGTTTTTGCAGGTAACCTTAACTTACCTACAGGCTACAGATGGGGCATTCAGCTGCTGGGCTCTGCAGCACTTTGTTGTCCTGGTGATAGTGGGAGAGCTGCAATGTGATGGTCCCAGCCAGTCCCTCTCTACTTCACAGCTTTTTTTTTTTTTTTAAGCTTTACTGGATTCACTGAGGCCAAGAAAAACTTAGTTTCTTGTCCCAGGGCAGTGCTGTTTACAGTCACAGTGTTGCCTGCCAGTGCCTACACAAAATTACTTTCCCTTCTTCCATCTCTGAGGCTACAGGCAGACAGTTTCAACCGGATGGAAACAGAGCTGTGTTACCACGGGACCCAGAGGGCAATAGGACAGCTTTTATTTCTCCATAGGAAGGGACCTGGGGCTTGACAGCTCATCCAGTTAGTAAAACAAAAAAAGGAGGTGGGAGAGACAGGAAGGTGGGCTGGGGCCAGGACACTGGAGCTCCGACTGGAGCATAAAGAGAGGTAGGCAGTGCTCTGACTGGAAAACAGAACAGAGTTTAATATTTTTTTTTCAAATATATGCAGCAGGCAGGGGTCATCAAGGTACCAGTACCAGTCTGCCTTTGTTTCCTCTGAAATTGGATCCCAGCACATCTGCACACAAACACAAGAACTAACTGCTAGTGCAGTTGAGCCACAAATAAAGCAGAGGAATCTGAGAGGAAATGACACGTGACCAACCTAATCAGCCCACTGGGGCTGCCCGATCCCCCGATAGGCCAATCCACCCCTGGTTATGATTGGTTTGACTCCTGCTGGTTCCCCTGTCTCACTGCAAAATCTGGATGATATATGGCTCTGTTAGAGGATACCGAACAGGAGGCAACAGAAAGAACAAATCAGACTGCACCCTTTGCTTTTCACTTGGCTAGGGATTTAGTGTTGTGTTTTTTTCTGTAAATACAGAAATGTTTCTTTTTTGGGTGAAATGGGTACAGTGTTCCTAAAGTAATCCTGAAGCACTCAGAACACCTAGAGGGCCATATTCAACTGCTGTGCTCCTCTGCCAGTTAGTCAGATAAATGTATCTGGCTAACTAGTTCTGTATATTAGGGGTGGGCATTCATTTGCAATGAAGTAAGAAATGTGACAATATTTCCTATTTCATTGCATTTCATGGATAAAAAAATTGAAAAAAACAACAAAAAAACCTGAACCCCCTCCCCCCCATACACACACACACACAAAATGTCATGTGTTTTTTTCTTTTTCTTTTTTTTTTTAAGGTGTACTGTATTTAATATTTTAAAAAAAGGTGTCCAGAACCTGCCCCAACTGATCCCTTTTATTAAGAGATTAAATTCCAACCAACTTAGTCCACCCTCCCAAGCCTCCCTGGACTCACCAAAATGTCCCTGGTGGTCTAGAGGGGGCACAGGAATGATTTGCTCCCTGACCGGTGGCTGCTATTAGTTAAAATGGCTCCATCTGCCCTTTGCCCCTATCATGTATCATGCCATTGGGTAGCCCCTGTCACATAATGGGGCAAAGAGTGGCAAGCACCATTTTGAATAATGGCAGCCGCCAGCCCGGGAGAGACATCACCAGGGATATTTTGTCTTGGGAGGGTACACTAGGGGGGCTCAGATGGTTGGGGTTGAACCACTTAATGAAGGGGAAGGGTTTGGGATGGGTTCTGGGTTTTTCTTCATAATTAAAACAAACAAAAAAAAAAGATCCAGGGGTGGACCCAAAATGGTCCAGCCCCCGAAATGATAGACAAAACGCAATGAAACTTTTTTGAGGTATCATCCCTATTGTATATTCAGTGGCACAGCCATGCCATTTAATATTTATTTTTATTTTATTTTATTTATTAACTTTTATTTACCGACATTCGTGCAGCACATCATGCCGGTTTACAGAGAACTCAGGTGGGCGATACAATAAAACAGTAAAAAACTATGTACAAAGAATAGAATAAGAGTACAAAATTCAAAATAACAATGTAACCTTAGAACAAACTCCTATTTCTTACAAAAAGGACACATAAACAGATCATGGTTGAAAACGAGATAACTTAAGCAGTAGGCGGGGATGTAGTTTCTTTTAGGGTATCCAAGGGGGGGGTGGGGGGGAAGCGGGGAAAAAAGGGTGGGGTGGAGAAAGTTCAGAAACAGCAGGGGCTGGGGAGAAATTAAATTTGGTTTGAGTCGGGATAGGCCTGTCGGAATAGCCATGTTTTGACTCCTTTCTTGAAAATTTGCAGGGATGTCTCTTGGCGAAGGAGGGTGGGGAGGGAGTTCCAGAGGGTGGGGCCGGCGACGGAAAAGGCTCTCTCTCTGGTGTGAGTCGAATGTGCTGCCTTTAGAGATGGGGTGTGTAGAGTACCTGCTTGGGTTGTTCTTGTGGGTCGGTCGGAGGAGCGGTAACGAGGCGTTTCGTCGAGCCAGGTGTGATTATGTTTGTGTAGGGACTTGTGAAGGATGGTGAGGGTTTTCTATTGCGAGCGGAAGGAGATGGGTAGCCAATGTAGGTCTTTTAGTATGGGGGTGATGTGGTCCCTTTTTTGTGTGCCTGTTATGATTCTAGCCATGGAGTTTTGTAGAATTTGGAGGGGTTTGATGGTGGAGGCGGGGAGTCCTAGTAATTAGGGATGTGAATCGTTTTAGGACGATTAAAATTATCGTCCGATAATTTTAATATCGTCTTAAACCGTTATGGAACACAATACAATACAGATTCTAACGATTTATCGTTATAAATCGTTAGAATCGTGAGCCGGCACACTAAAACCCCCTAAAACCCACCCCCGACCCTTTAAATTAAATCCCCCACCCTCCCGAACCCCCCCCCAAATAACTTAAATAACCTGCGGGTCCAGCGGCGGTCCGGAACGGCAGCGGTCCGGAACGGGCTCCTGCTCCTCAATCTTGTCGTCTTCAGCCGGCGCCATTTTCCAAAATGGCGCCGAAAAATGGCGGCGGCCATAGACGAAAAAGATTGGACGGCAGGAGGTCCTTCCGGACCCCCGCTGGACTTTTGGCAAGTCTCGTGGGGGTCAGGAGGCCCCCCACAAGCTGGCCAAAAGTTCCTGGAGGTCCAGCAGGGGTCAGGGAGCGATTTCCCGCCGCGAATCGTTTTCGTACGGAAAATGGCGCCGGCCATACGCGTACGAAAACGATTCGCGGCGGGAAATCGCTCCCTGACCCCCGCTGGACCTCCAGGAACTTTTGGCCAGCTTGTGGGGGGCCTCCTGACCCCCACGAGACTTGCCAAAAGTCCAGCGGGGGTCCGGAAGGACCTCCTGCCGTCCAATCTTTTTCGTCTATGGCCGCCGCCATTTTTCGGCGCCATTTTGGAAAATGGCGCCGGCTGAAGACGACAAGATTGAGGAGCAGGAGCCCGTTCCGGACCGCTGCTGGACCCGCAGGTTATTTAAGTTATTTGGGGGGGGGTTCGGGAGGGTGGGGGATTTAATTTAAAGGGTCGGGGGTGGGTTTTAGGGGGTTTTAGTGTGCCGGTTTTTCGATTTTTCGATTTTTCGATTTTTAACGATGTTCCGGCGAGGGATGGGGTTCGGGAGGGTGGGGGATTTAATTTAAAGGGTCGGGGGTGGGTTTTAGGGGGTTTTAATGTGCCGGTTTTTCGATTTTTCGATTTTTAACGATTTTTAACGATTTTTCACGATATTTTACCCCCCCAAACGGCAACAATACGATTCCCTCCCCCTCCCAGCCGAAATCGATCGTTAAGACGATCGAGGACACGATTCACATCCCTACTAGTAATAGTGAATTGCAATAGTCTAGTTTTGTAAGCATTGTGGTTTGTACGACTGTGCGGAAATCGTGGGTGTGGAGGAGGGGTTTGAGTTTTTTTATGATGTTAAGTTAAAGAAACCCCCCTTTAGTAGATTTTTGATGTGGGGTTTGAAACTTAGGTGTTGGTCTATGTAGACACCCAGATCTCTTACAAGCTGGGTCTGAGGGGTGGCTGTGGTAGTATTTTGAGGAGTGTTCTGTCGCATTGGGAGAGTGAAACGTTCAGGTTGCTTGGAGATGACAAGTAATTCTGTTTTTGACAAGTTTAGAGCTAGGTGGGATTCGGATAGTGAGGTATTTATGGTGGCGAGGCAAGATTCCCAGCGTTGCAGAGGTTCTTTTATGGATCCCTGAAACGGGATGAGAATCTGCACGTCATCTGCATACAGGAAGAATTTTAGGCCAAGTTTGGAGAGGAGGTGGCATAGGGGTATGAGATAAATATTAAATAGGGTGGAGGATAAGGATGATCCTTGGGGTACGCCTTGCGTGATAGGTATGTGTGAGGATTCGTGCTTGTCGATTTTTACTAGATACTTTCTGTGTGTGAGGTAGGAGGAGAGCCATGAGAGGGCTGTATCGGCGATACCTATTTCTGTTAGGCGAGTCATTAGTATCTGATGGTTGACAGTATCGTAGGCAGCTGAAATGTCTAGTAGGGCGAGTAGGTACGAGTTTCCGTGGTCCATACCTTTAAGTATAGTGTCTGTCATGGCTAGTAGTAAGGTTTCAGTGCTTCGGTCTTTACGGAAACCGAACTGTTGAGTGTGGAGTACATTGTTGTCTTCTAAAAACTCCGTTAGTTGTTTGTTAATAACCCTCTCTAGGACTTTGGATAGGAATGGGAGATTGGAAATTGGACGGTAATTGGCCGGGTCTGTGGGGTCGAGGGTGGGCTTCTTTAGGAGGGGCTTGACTATGGCCAGTTTGAGTGGGTCGGGGACACTGCCTGCAGTAATAGAGCAGTTGATAAAGTCCTTAATATGTTTGGTGATGGTAGGGGTGATGGAGAGGAGGGTTTTTGAAGGAATGGTGTCTGAAGAGTGTGAGGATGGTTTCATCTTTTTTAGGATAGCTTCTACTTCTATGTTGGTGGTGAGGTCAAATGTTTTAAGGGTGATCTTATTGTCATTGGGGATGGGGGGGAGGGGGGTAGTGTTGTCTGGGAAGCGGAGAAGAATATTGTCGATTTTATTCTTGAAGTATAGGGCTAGTTCTTCGCATTTTTTGTTGGAGATAGTATCGTTCATAGTTGGTGCATTGGGATTAGTTAGTTCTGAGACATATGTGAATAAGGCGTTTGCATTGAATTGGTAGTCGTGGATCTTTGCCGCATGGAAATCACGCTTGGCTTGGGTAATTGCATGACGGTATGTGTGTAGAGTGTTGTTATAGGTGGCTTTGAGTGAAGCTGATGGTTGTTTGCGCCAGGCGCGTTCTTTGGCTCTTAGTTCTTGTTTCAAGGTTTTTAACTTGGCGGAGAACCAAGGTTTCCTTTTCTCCTGTTGTGTAGAGGGTATTTCTTTGTGGATGATGGGGCATAGATCGTTGGCTATGGTTGTAGTGAGATATAACTGTCTATCTTAAAGTTAGCCAGATAGTAACTTTATGACATCTCTAATAGCTGACCAGAATTAGCTGGATAAGTCATCTGGCTAACTCTGAATTTTGGAGTTAGCTGGATAACTTTTCAGGCTAACGCAATTCCTACCAGTTATGTACCCAGAACACCCAGAACTTATCTTATGGCCTGGATTGGCTAAATTCTAGCCAGATAACTTACTATCCGGCTAGATTTTAGCCAGATAAGTACCAGAATTTTCTCTTTGCTGGCTAAATTCTCAGCCAGCTAAATGCTTTTGAATATGGACCTCCAGGAAAATATTTATGGATCTGTGACAGAGTGTCCATTTTTTTTAACTATTCCCTTAAATGCATTACCAGATATCAGGGTAACACATTTATTTCTGAGGAACCAGGTCAATTTCTTATGAGGCAACTTGAGTAGGGATATACAGAGGGAAAATTATTTGTTACGCTCCATTAATCATTCATTTCATTTCATTAGTTTAAAAACAACAAAATATATATTTGCAAATTTGTTTAATTTGCTTTTTTTAATATGAAGTAAGTGGGGAAAGGCCCCATTCACTTCAGTGTAAAAGAAAAACAATACTGGAGAAGAGACGACTGAGGGGGGATATGATAGAGGTGTTTAAAATCATGAGAGGTCTAGAATGGGTACATGTGAATCGGTTATTTACTCTTTCGGATAGTAGAAAGAGTAGGGGGCACTCCATGAAGTTAGCATGGGGCACATTTAAAACTAATCGGAGAAAGTTCTTTTTTACTCAACGCACAATTAAACTCTGGAATTTGTTGCCAGAGGATGTGCTTAGTGCAGTTAGTATAGCTGTGTTTAAAAAAGGATTGGATAAGTTCTTGGAGGAGAAGTCCATTACCTGCTATTAAGTTCACTTAGAGAATAGTCACTGCCATTAGCAATGGTAACATGGAATAGACTTAGTTTTTGGGTACTTGCCAGGTTCTTATGGCCTGGATTGGCCACTGTTGGAAACAGGATGCTGGGCTTGATGGACCCTTGGTCTGACCCAGTATGGCATTTTCTTATGTTCTTATGTTCTTATGGGTCCAGATGCTGAGGCCCAGGTCTGGGCCTTGGATTAGGCTCAATGCCAAGGCCCTTCCCAGGGCCATGATCCTGTCTACAAGACCTAGGCCTGGGTCCAATGCTGGGGCCAGATGCTTAGGCTTGGACATTGGCCTAGGCCTAGGCTTGATGCTGAGGTCTGGCTGAGGCCAAATCCTGTTGCTGAGACTCAGGCCCAGGCCCAGGCCCAAGACCTAAGCCTAGGCTTGGGTCCAATGTAGAGATCCAGCCAAAACCTGGGCCTAGGTTAGTCCCAGACTCAAGGTCTTGTGCTGGAAACCCAAGAGCAGGTATTCCAATGTCTTCATACATGATGCAGCAACTAAAAATGATGCATTGTGACCAGAGGACCTACTGCAGTGACGTTACTGCAAAACTTTCTTCCAGAGTAGACAGTACCATTTTGTAATACAGCCATCATTTATAGTCTTGGATTATAAAGAAAATGCTAGGAGGCCTGCTCCTGGGCCTCCAGGCTTAAGCCTCAGGCATGGGCTCAGCCTAGGACCAGGTTCAGAGTCCCAGCCTCGGCTGTTCCCAAGCATTAGGCCTGGGTCTAGGTATGGGTCTTTGCCTGGGTTCTAGTAAAGGGACTCATCCTCACCTGGGCCCTGGTGTCAGGAATTTGACTAGGCGTTGGGCCTCGGACTAGGCCTGAGTCTCAGTGATAAGATTTGGCCTCGGCCATGCCCTAGCAATGGGTTTAGGTCTGGGTCTTGGAGACCAGGACTGGCCTTGGTCCTGGTTCTGGTATTGGGCTTAGGCCTTAGAGATGTGACAAGGTATCAGACCCAAACCTAGACTTCAGACTTGACCGGAAACTAGCTTTGGGACAGGATCTGGCATTGGGCCTAGTCCTAGGACCAGGCCTGGGCCATAGTGACTAGAACTGGCCTAAGTTAGGTGCCATCATCAAGCATGGGCCTAGGCTTTGGTGACCAGGACCCAGCCTTGTGCCTGGCCCTGGTATCAAACCTAGGCCTGGGCCTTGGCAACCAGAATCCTTCCTCAGCATCAGGCCTAGCCCTAGATACAGGCCAGGACCTCAGCAATTGGACCCAGCCTAAGGGCCTTATTTTCCAATATCGCATTGGTAACGCATTAGGGGGCGTTACCAATGCAAATGAGGCTTCTTTCGTGCAGTGGGGAAACATCGCGTGCGGCGCACGATATTTGCCTTTGGAGCCAGTTTCTGTTATCACTGTGCACGATATTTGCCTTTGGACGTCAATAGTCCCAGACAGCCTGTTTCAGGCTGAGAGAGAGAGAGAGAGAGAGAGAGAGAGAGAGAGAGAGAGAGAGAGAGAGAGAGTGAGAGAGAGAGAGAGAGACTTACTATACTGCCTATGCCTTACATAGGTATTTGAATCCCTATGGGAGGGCTACCTACTAACTCGGGGTGGAGATTAGGTATGAGCGTCGGGGGTTGGGGGCCACTTTTGCATTCCACATGAGACCTACGGACAGAACAGTGGTCTCTAGTGCAGATTTTCTGGCCGTCGGAGTGAGGACACTCACTCCAAGAAGTGGTTTGGGCAACTTTCTCTCTACCTAGCTTGATGGACACTCTACCTGGGCAACAACATGCTAGGTGGAGAGAATGTTGGCCAAATCTCCGCTTGGAGTGAGCGTCCTCACTCCGACGGCCAGCAAATCTGCACTAGAGACCACTGTTCTGTCCGTAGGTCTCATGTGGAATGCGAAAGTGGCCCCCAACCCCCGAAGCTCATACCTAATCCCCACCCCGAGTTAGTAGGTAGCCCTCCCATAGGGATTCAAATACCCATGTAAGGCATAGGCACTATAGTAAGTCTCTCTCTCTCTCTCTCTCTCTCTCTCTCTCTCTCTCTCTCTCTCTCTCTCTCTCTCTCTCTCTCTCTCTCTCTCTCTCTCTCTCCCCACCCCCCCCAGAGCCTGAAACAGGCTGTCTGGCACTATCGTGGATGGTGATAATCCTTTTCTGGCCCGTAGCGCAGTCCATGACGCGAGGTTGGAGTTGTAGTTATTAGCCGCGATAGCAGCCGCGCTAACACTGCGGCTGTTTCGCCGCACACGATACACAGGTTCCCGCTTTACATATACTCCGCCCCCTGCATACCAAATGACTAATTCACGTTAACAGCTGTTAACGCGAATTTATCGCATGCGGTAAAGTGCTTGTAAAATGAGGCCCTAAGTTGAACAAAAGAACATAAGAAATTACCATGGTGGGTCAGACCTAGGGTTCATCAAGCCCAGCATCCTGTTTCCAACACAGGCCAAAATGGCCACAAGAACCTGTCAAGTACCCAAATACTAAGAAGATCCCAAGCTATTGATGCCAGTAATAGTAGAGGCCATTCCCTAAGTGAACTTGATTAATAGCAGTTAATGGACTTCTCCTCCAAGAACTTATCCAAACCTTTTTTAAACCCAGCTACACTAACAGCACTAACCACATCTTCTGGCAACAAATTCCAGACCTTAATTTTGGGTTGAGTGAAAAAGCATTTTCTCCGATTAGTCTTAAATGTGCTACTTGCTAACTTCTTGGAGAGCCCCCTAGTCCTCCTATTATCCAAAAGTGTAAATAACCGATTCACATCCACTCATTCAAGACTTCTCATTGTTTTAAAGACCTCTATAAGAACATAAGAACATAAGAACATGCCATAAGAACTGGGTCAGACCAAGGGTGTATCAAGCCCAGCATCTTGTTTCCAACAGTGGCCAATCCAGGCCATAAGAACCTGGCAAGTACCGAAAAACTAAGTCTATCCCAAGTAACCGTTACTAGTAATAGCATTGGCTAATTTCTAAGTCAGCTTAATTAATAGCAGGTAATGGACTTCTCCTCCAAGAACTTACCCAATCCTATTTTTAAACACAGCTATACTAACTGCACTAACCACATCCTCTGGCAACAAATTCCAGAGTTTAATTGTGTGTTGAGTGAAAAAGAACTTTCTCCGATTAGTTTTAAATGTGCCCCATGCTAACTTCATGGAGTGCCCCCTAGTCTTTCTATTATCCAAAAGCGTAAATAACCGATTCACATCTACCCGTTCTAGAACTCTCATGATTTTAAACTCCTCTATCATATCTCCCCTCAGATGTCTCTTCTTCAAACTGCAAAGGCCTAACCTCTTTAAGTTTTCCTCACAGGGAAGCTGTTCCATTCCCCTTATCATTTTGGTAGCCCTTCTTTGTACCTTCTCCATCACAATTATATCTTTTTTGAGATTTGGTGACTAGAATTGTACACAGTATTCAAGGTGCGGTCTCACCATGGAGCGATACAGAGGCATTATGACATTTTCTGTTTTATTCACCATTCCCTTTCTAATAATTCCCAACATTCTTTTTGCTTTTTTGACTGCTGCAGCACACTGAACCGACGATTTCAATGTGTTATCCATTATGACGCCTAGATCTCTGTCTTGGGTAGTAGCACCTAATATGGAACCTAACATTGTGTAATTATGGCGTGGGTTATTTTTTCCCTATATGCATCACCTTGCACTTATCCACATTAAATTTCATCTGCCATTTAGATGCCCAATTTTCCAGTCTCACAAGGTCTTCATGCAATTTATCACAATCTGCTTGTGATTTAACTACTCTGAACAATTTTGTATCATCTGCAAATTTGATTACCTCACTCGTCGTATTTCTTTCCAGATCATTTATAAATATATTGAAAAGTAAGGGACCTAATACAGATCCCTGAGACACTCCACTGCCCACTCCTTTCCACTGAGAAAATTGTCCATTTAATCCTACTCTCTGTTTCCTCTCTTTTAGCCGGTTTGTAATCCATGAAAGGACATCGCCACCTATCCCATGACTTTTTACTTTTCCTAGAAGCCTCTCATGAGGAACTTTGTCAAATGCCTTCTGAAAATCCAAGTACACTACATCTACCGGTTCACCTTTATCCACATGTTTATTAACTCCTTCAAAAAAGTGAAGCAGATTTGTGAGGCAAGACTTGCCTTGGGTAAAGCCATGCTGACTTTCTTCCATTAAACCATATCTTTCTATATGTTCTGTGATTTTGATTCTTTAGAACACTTTCTACTATTTTTCCTGGCACTGACATCAGGCTAACCCATCTGTAGTTTCCCTGGGGCCCTTTTTAAATATTGGGGTTACATTAGTTATCCTCCAGTCTTCAGGTACAATAGATGATTTTAATGATAGGTTACAAATTGTTACTAATAGGTCTGAAATTTCATTTTTTAGTTCCTTCAGATCTCTGGGCTACATACCATCTGGTCCAGGTGATTTACTACTCTTCAGTTTGCCAATCAGGCCTACCACATCTTCTAGGTTCACCGTGATTTGATTCAATCCATCTGAATCATTACCCATGAAAACCTTCTCCAGTACGGGTACCTCCCCAACATCCTCTTCAGTAAACACCTAAGCAAAGAAACCATTTAATCTTTCCACAATGGCCTTATCTTCTCTAAGTCCCCTTTAAACCCTCGATCATCTAACGGTCCAACTGACTCCCTCACAGACTTTCTAATTCAGATATATTAAAAAAAAATTTTACTGTGAGTTTTTGCCTCTACAGCCAACTTCTTTTCAAATTCTCTCTTAGCCTGTCTTATCAATGTCTTACATTTAACTTGCCAACATTTATGCATTAACCTATTTTCTTCTGTTGGATCCTTCTTCCAATTTTTGAATGAACATCTTTTGGCTAAAATAGCTTCTTTTACCTCCCCTTTTAACCATGCTGGTAATCGTTTTGCCTTCTTTCCACCTTTCTTAATGTGTGGAATACATCTGGACTGTGCTTCTAGGATGGTATTTTTTAACAATAACCACGCCTCTTGTACACTTTTTACTTTTGTAGCTGCTCCTTTCAGTTTTTTTCTTTTTTTCTCATTTTATCACAGTTTCCCTTTTGAAAGTTTAGCACAAGAGCCATGGATTTGCTTACTGTCCCCCTTCCAGTCATTAATTCAAATTTGATCATATTATGACCACTATTGCCAAGCGGCCCCACCACTGTTACCTCTCTCACCAAATCCTGTGCTCCACTGAGAATTACATCTAAAATTGTTCCCTTTCTCATCAGTTCCTGAACCAATTGCTCCATAAAGCTATCATTTATTCCATCCAGGAACTGTATCTCTCTAGCATGTCCCAATGATACATTTACCCAGTCAATATTGGGGTAATTGAAGTCTCCCATTATTACCGCACTACCAATTTGGTAACCTTCCCTAATTTCTCTTAACATTTCACTGTCAGTCTAACCATCTTGACCAGGTGGACGGTAGTATACTCCTATCACTATAGTCTTCCCTGACACACAAGGGATTTCTACCCATAAAGATTAGAGATATGAATCGGAACCGGAATCGATTCGGATTCTGGTTCCAATTCACATGTGGGTTTCTTTCAATCGGGCCCGATCGCGATGTTGTTTATCAGCTGCACCTGAGCCGATAAACAAAAAACCCACCCCGACCCTTTAAAAGTAACCCCTTAGCTTTCCTCACCCTCTTGACCCTCCAAAAAACTTTTTACAGGTACCTGGTGGTCCAGTGGGGGTGCCGGGAGCGATCTCCCGCTCCGGGCCATCTTCCCGCTCCCGGGCCGTCGGCTGCCACTAATCAAAATGGCGCCGATGGCCCTTTGCCTTTACCATGTGACAGGGTATCCGTGCCATTGGCCGGATCCTGTCACATGGTAGGAGTACTGGATGGCTGGTGCCATCTTGTGCTTTTACCATGTGACAGAGGCTGACCAATGGCTCCGGTAGCCCCTGTGACATAGTAAGGGCAAAGGCTATCGGCGCCATTTTGATTACTGGCAGCCGATGGCCCGAGTGCAGGAGATCGCTCCCGGACCCCCGCTGGACCACCAGGACTTTTGGCAAGTCTTGGGGCTACCCTCCTGACCCCCACAAGACTTGCCAAAAGTCCAGCGGGGGTCCGGGCGCGACCTCCTGCACGCGGACCGTCAGCTGCCAGTATTCAAAATGGTGCCGATAGCCTTTGCCCTTACTATGTCACAGGGGCTACCACAGTGCCATTGGTCAGCCCCTGCCACATGGTAGGAGCACAAGATGGCGCCGGCCATCCAATGCTCCTACCATGTGACAGGATCCGGCCAATGGCACGGATAACCTGTCACATGGTAAGGGCAAAGGGCCATCGGCGCCATTTTGATTAGTGGCAGCCAACGGCCCGGGAGCGGGAGGACGGCCCTGAGCGGGAGATCGCAGGAGATCGCTCCCGGGACCCCCACTGGACCACCAGGTACCTGTAAAAAGTTTTGGGGGGGGTCGGGAGGGTGGGGGAAGCTAAGGGGTTACTTTTAAAGGGTCGGGGTGGGTTTAGGGGTTATTTTTGTGTGCCGTTTTTCCCGCCCTTCCCCAAAACGATAAAGGAACACCCCACGATCAATATCGTGGGGTTTTCCTATCGTTTTGGGGGAGCCCCCTATTTCTGACGATTTTGAAAATATCGACAATATTTTCAATCATCCGAAGCCCAATTCACATCCCTAATAAAAATTCAATTGTGCATTTAGTCTCATGCAGGATGTTTATCCTGTTGGACTCTATGCCATCCCGGACATAAAGCGCCACACCGCCTCCCGTTTGCTTCTCTCTGTCAGTGCGATATAATTTGTACCCCGGTATAGCACTGTCCCATTGGTTGTCCTCCTTCCACCATGTCTCTGAGATGCCAATTAAGTCTGTCATCATTCACTGCTATACATTCTAATTCTGCCATCTTACTTCTTAGACTTCTGGCATTAGCAAACAAACATTTCAGTGTGTTTTTTGTTGTATTTTCATTCTGCTTTTTAATTGATAGGGATAAGTTAGAATTTTTTTAGCTCAGGTGAGTTTTTAGTTACAGGCACTTGGACTACTTTTCTTATTATTGGATCCTCACTGTCGGGATGCCCTAATTCTAATGCATCATTAGTATCATTTGAAGATATCTCTCTCCGAACCATGCGCTGCTGAGCGACTGTTGGCTTTCCCCTATATTCTAGTTTAAAAGCTGCTCTGTCTCCTTTTTGAAGGTTAGCGCCAGCAATCTGGTTCCACCCTGGTTAAGGTGGATCCCATCCCTTTGGAAGAGACTCCCCCTTCCCCAAAAGGTTCCCCAGTTGCTAAAAAAAATATCATATCCCCTCTCAATCATCTCCTCGCCAAGCTGAACAACCCTAACCTCTTCAGCCTTTCCTCTTAGGGGAGCCATTCCATCCCCTTTATCATTTTGTTCACCTTTCTCTGTACCTTCTCCATCACAACTATATCTTTTTTGAGATGTGATGACCAGAATTGTACACAGTATTCAAGGTGCAGTTTCACCATGGAGCGATACAGAGGCATTATGACATTTTCTGTTTTATTCACCATTCCCTACCTAATAATTCCTAACATTCTGTTTGCTTTTTTGACTGCTGTAGCACACTGAGCCGATGATTTCAAAGTATTATCCACTATGATGCCTAGATTGTTTTCCTGGGTGGTAGCTCCTAATATGGACCCTAACATCGTGCAACTACAGCAAGGGTTATTTTTCCCTATATGCAACACCTTGCACTTGTCTACATAAAATTTCATCTGCCATTTGGATGCCCAATCTTCCAGTCTTGTAAGGTCCTCCTGCAATATATCACAATCGGCTTGTGATTTAACTAGTCTGAATAAGTTTGTATCATCTGCAAATTTGATAACCTCACTCGTCATATTCCTTTCTAGATAATTTATAAATATATTGAAAAGCACCAGTCCAAGTACAGATCCCTGAGGCACTCCACTGTTTACCTTTTTCCACTGAGAAAATTGACCATTTAATCCTATTCCCTGTTTCCTTTTAACCAGTTTGTAATCCACGTAAGGACATTGCCTCCTATCCCATGACTTTTTAGTTTTCTTAGAAGCCTCTCATGAGGGAATTTGGCAAATGACTTCTGAAAATCCAAATACACTACATCTACCGGTTCACCTTTATCCACATGTTTATTAACCCCTTCAAAAAATGAAGTAGATTTGTGAGGCAAGACTTCCCTTGGGTAAATCCATGTTGACAGTGTTCCATTAAACCATGTCTTTCTATATCTCTGTGATTTTGATCTTTAGAATAGTTTCCACTATTTTTCCCGGCACTGAAGTCAGGCTCACTGGTCTATAGTTTCCCAGATTGTTCCTGGAGCCCTTTTTTAAATATTGGGGTTACATCATGCCTGGCCTAGGCCTCAGGTAGCAGAACCCTGCTTCAATGCACAATTAAACTCTGGAATTTGTTGCCAGAGGACGTGGTTTGTTCACTTAGTATAGCTGTGTTTAAAAAAGGATTTGATAAGTTCTTGGAGAAGTCCATTACCTGCTATTAATTAAGTTGACTTAGAAAATAGCCACTGCTATTACTTGCAATGGTAACATGAAATAGACTTAGTTTTTGGGTACTTGTCAGGTTCTTATGTCCTGGATTGGCCACTGTTGGAAACAGGATGCTGGGCTTGATGGACCCTTGGTCTGACCCAGTATGGCATGTTCTTATGTTCTTATGCCAGGCCCCGGCATTAAAAAAAACAAAAAGAAAAGGGACCACATTACAGGAACACTTGCTGAACTACACTGGCTCCCAATTGAACAAAGAATACAATATAAGGCATTGTGTTTAATCCATAAACTAATCCACGATGAAAAAGCCGACTGGCTCAACACACCACTGTGCATACATGTTCCACACAGAAACCTGAGATCTGCTAATAAGGTGCTATTAACTGTCCCCTCTGTTAAATCAGCATTCCTCACTCAGGTAAGAGAAAGAGCATTGTCGCTGGCAGGACCTGTACTATGGAACACCATGCCACTCGAAATAAGACTGCAGAGTAATTTGAAAATATTCAAAGCTAACCTTAAAACCTGGCTCTTTAAACAAGCTTTTTATAAAGACAAAGAGAAGGAGAAAAACAGTTGATAGATAAGGACACACCAAGTAATCAGTTGTTTTTGTTTTTTACCTACAAATGCATATTAATGTTAGATTTGAACCGCTTAACAATTTACTTACCAACATATAGACTTAACTTAAACAGAGTTGTTTGTATTAAAATATGTTGCCATACTATGATGGCACATGCTTAATTTCTTATCTATACCACTTAGATTTTTCTTTAGAGTGCCTTTCTGTAAACAGTTGTGATGGTTATCTAACTTAACGACGGTATAGAAGAGTTTTAAAATAAATAAATAAATAAATAAATAAATAAATAAAATAAACCCTGACCTTGGCAATTGAGACACAGCCTCTTGCGTAGACCTGGGACTTGGCCTCTTGCCTGGCCTCGGCATTGGGTATATTCCTAAGCCCTGGCCTGGGTCTCAGTGACTGGACTTGGCTTTTGCAGGCCCTAATGTCATGATGAGGAATCAAAGCCAGATACATCAGAAAGTGCTATGGGAGCAGCTACAAGACTAAAACAGAGCATGTTGTGCTTTATACAAACCAAGAACAATATGATTCTTAATACAGTTCTACAACATTCAGTGGTGCTGTTCACTAAAGACTGCACACAAAAAGGCCAGGCAACCAAAATGCTAATTTGGCAACAAATTGCCACTGATGTCACTACCCTTGGAGCTCCCTACTGGAGTGCAAAACAACTAAAACATTGATATTTAGACTTCAAAATTCCTATCTAGACTTCTAGGTCTAACATATGACCTCACAGCTGCCTTAGAACACACATATGACCTGGGAGATGAAGTCCTGCATCATGAGCACCAGGATGAATGAGCTAGCCAAAAGAGTTCACAAACAGAAAAAGGCATCTTATCAGAGGGTTCCTTCTTTAGCTCCAGCAGAGGTGTTCCTGTTACACTTGGTAGGAATCTGCTAGCCGTAAGCCTGGAGGACACCAAATGTGAAGGCATAGAAGCACCCAAGAAAGAGCTATGCCACGTCCATAAAAGCACTGAAATCCTGAACATTGTGTTTGCTAAAAGCTTTGATAATCTGCAGGCCTCAGCTGACAAACTGCTGCAAGGATAGACTTCATGAAAATTAAGATACCACTACCCCCCAATCCTGAAAACAAGGTCCCTCTTCTTTCTCCCCATCCACTCCTTCCACTCCATATAAAGCACTCACCATAGAGGGCCTAGCATAAGAGGTGTCAGGGTTGGACACAGCCATAACAGATCTGGGACCAAAATGCATCCTTCTCCACCTTCCTATTAGATCCACCTGTATACTTTAATATTGGCACTTACCAATTGATAGCTGCAGCATTTTCAAAATATACAAAACATTCTCCTCACCTCTCTAATGTAATAGATGTCTTAAATATTGATAGTGCCATGAAAGCAGACTGTCTATAAGACACAAAATAGCTTTGTACCTCTATTTCTTTTGCAAGCTTTAAACAGACACTTTCAACATCAAACTATACTTACACGTCCTGCTCACCCACCAGCAGATGCTGCTTCTGCAGTCAGTGCTCCAACAAGGCTTTCTATAGGGCCAGAGTCTCTCTGGTATCATCTTCTGCATCTGCCCCTGCCATCTCACCCTTCTCCTCCTCCTTTCTCTCTGTTCCTTCAAACTCCCGCACTTCTTCTGTCTCTTTCTCCCCCCCCCTCTCAATTTTCCACCTTCTTTCTTATGTGCTTCACTAGTGATCACCTGCAATTCTTCCTGCTCTAAAACTCACAACTTCATTTTGAAATTTACTATGCATACTTACATAGCTGAGCTCAATTGGTAACACCTAATATGAGGCATAAGGACAAGAATGAGGGTGGCAAGCCTGGAGGAAGTAAGATGGTTAATTCTGCTTGACTTTGCTTGGGGAGATTTTGTGGGAATTCAGGTGAGTGAGAGGGGGGGGGGGGGTTGGAAAGAAGAGTGTCAGGAGGACTGTCACCCACATGCTACCAGCTCAACCTTTCAATCCCACAGAGGGTGAGAGGATCCAGGTGGCCAGATTTAGGGTTGATCTGGTAGCAACAAGGTTTGGTCATCCAATTTAGACAGCTAGCACTAAAATTCAATGTCCAAGTTTTGACATATAAATTTAGGTGACAAATGAAAATAGATATACAAATGAAGGCAGCCAACTCATGTCAGTGTTTAAAATAGCCAATTTGTGTACCTAATTCCCAAAGTGAGGGGATAAAGCCTTTGAAAATTGATACCCTGTGTCTTCTACATTGTGAGGTATCTATAACAACACTTGAACACCAATTGCTATATATCATCCTTTTGTTTGAGAAGATATTTTTGTATTTTATCTGTGTGATTTATTTCATATTAGCATCCTCTTTCAGCCCCAGTGCTTGCTGGCAGTTCATCCCTTGAAATAACATACATGCTAAAAAGTTAACAGCTGGCTTCAGGCAGATGTTAACTTCCATCATTATCCAGCACAAAGTAAATAGAATGTGGATGACAGCATGCCATGCTATCTCCCATGTACACATTAAAGCATCATTTGCGTATGATGCTCTTTCATGGACATATTCATAACCGTATTTTAGTGCACTCCCGTTGATGTCTTTTCAGACTATTTTAACATGCATGATTGGATCTTATTGCATAACATGCACATTAATCTTTATTTCATAAGTCCCTAAGTACTGTTTAATCATTTGAGATAATCATATTTATTTATTTATTTATTTAAACATTTTTATAGACCGACATTCGTTGGGACCATCACATCGGTTTACACAGAACAAAATGCAGCAAACAGGCTTTACAGGGAACTGGAAACTGGTTTTCAAACAGCTTAGAACTAGCAGTTTAAAACGGTAAGTAAGTGAAAGCTTGTCAAGAAAATCAAGGCATATATAGTCATATATAGTGACAACATATTTACAGTCAAAATGATGTAGTGCCAAAATATTTACAGTCAAAAAATAGCACAGGGAACGGTGTCCTGAGAGGGTAAAGGGCTGTACACGAGTCAGCATGGTGGAGGGTGCAGGAAAATCTACATGGAAGTATCCTTATAGCATGTCATGTGACTAGCCATTTAATAATAATTACAGCATGACCTGCCTCTTTTATATCACATTAAACATTTGATATATACATAAATGTATCAGTCAGAATTATGGTTTGTCATTTCAACATTAAAAGCACTTCTTTTGAGAAATAATATTGGTAAAGATAAAAATGTTCCTCCATAAGATCTGCAAATGTATATTGCATGTTATTCATCATTTTATGATAGCATTAAATGTTCAGCAATGTCTGAGAACATTTCAATTACTGAACAGGTTTCTTCAATTTTCTACTCTCTTTAATACCATACCTACTGTACCCCAAACAATATTCCTGCCATTCCCTATAGTTTACTAATATAATTCCAATTGATTTCTAACAGTGGCTATTTAGAACAGCTGTTATAATTTGCCTATAATAGAATCATTAAGACTAAAGGCAGCCTTCATTATGCTTAATTCTAGTATTAGCAGACTAGTATATTTAATAAAGATATGAACACATTCTCTACCACTGAACAGCAAAGGCCAGGTTTTGTAAAAGTCCTCCAAGAGAGCCTGCAAATTTATAAGTGATTAATTACACATGGCAAATTACAAGCAATTATATTTTTCTTTACAAAAAATATTAGTATTGCACACAGAAAAATTCTGACAATTGCTATTGCTAGTAGGGATGTGCAGAGCAAAAGTTTATGTTCATAAGTCCATAAGTCGAAAGGGGGTCCCATTTGCGGTCAATATGGACATATGGAGAATTCCATAAGTTGAGTCTATGTCCATATGTGCAAATAAAAATTTAAACCCCTCACCCTCCTTAATCCCCCCCCTCCAAGACTTACCAAAACTCCCTGGTGGTCCAGCGGGGTCAGGACGCCATTTCTGACCTCCTTTGCAAGGAGCACGTGACGTCGGCGTCACGTCGGAGTGACGCGGCGTCACATGATTCCCCGCGGGTTCGCTCAGGGACCCTCGTTCGACCCAAAAGGAACTTTTGGCCAGCTTGGGGGTGTCAGGAGGCCCCCCCAAGCTGGCCAAAAGTTTCTTTTGGGTCGAACGAGGGTCCCGGAGCGAACCCGCGGGGAATCACGTGACGCCGCGTCACTCCGACGTGGCGCCGACGTCACGTGCTCCTCGCAAAGGAGTTCAGAAATGGCAGAAATGGCGTCCTGACTCCTCGCTGGACCACCAGGGAGTTATGGTAAGTCTCTGGGGGGGGGGGGGGATTAAGGAAGGTGAGGGGTTTAAATTTTTATTTTGGATCAACAATCGCGATTTCCAACGTATTCAACATAGCTATGTTGAATAAGTTGGAAATCAGATCGTTTTCGCCTCATCACTTTTTTAAGTTAAAAAAAAAAAAAGTAGCGTTTTACATTTAAGTTCAAAACGAATGCACACCCCTAATTGCTAGTAATATTGAATGAAGCAGTGCAAGACTTCTGTTAACTATACCATTCCCTTCTGAATATCCCTGAGCAAAATGTTATACATATTGACAAATGTAGAAGTGAGCCCTATTACTTCTCTCATGCAATTACGGTACTTCTTGATCAAATCGCTTGTTTTTTTCCATCTTGGGTGTTAGAATAGTATTTTAACTTTGTTTCAAAAAATAAAATTGTTTAACCTTAACTCAGTGTTAAGTTAATGCCTTAACTTTTCAAGCCCAAGGTAAACCTACATTTACAAACATTTGTGTGGCACATCAGCCTGCATGGCACAGGTATGGTGAGGACTCATGGTCAAAAGAAACCTTAGGGAAACACTAAAAGTCCCACCAGGCCCCCTGACAAAATTTTAAAACAAAGGGAGAAAGGGGACAGAGACACAGGAATCTATCAGAATGGGCCAGTTCACTCTGTACACAAGTGCAGGAGAAGGGAGAAGTTGAAATAATGTGGGAAACCAAATTAATTACCTTGGCTGCTGCATATGGCTACCAGACCTCTTTCATTCCTACTGCTCCAACTCTCAGAATGAGTCACATTCAATGTTCACTGAGTACTCTCCCTGTCTCACTCAGCCTGGTGTAAAGATAAAGGATGGAATGGCTCAAAAGTGAAGCTGAAGAGTTGCTGTGTGCACTGTAGGTGCTGCATAAAACATGACTTGGCTATCTCTGCCCTGCATACTGCCCATTAATTACTTCACAGAAGCGGTATGCATGATTACATATGCTCTAAAAAGGAGTTCCTCCATGCTTATGAGCCACTGCTGCTGACCCTTGTTTCTGTGAGATGCTGAGAGCAAAACCCAGGTGCTGGTTTAGATCTGAGCATCAGAGAATGGTGACTCCTCCATGGCATGCCTGATCAGATCTGTAGACACATCAGTGTGCCATGGAACACTAGTTGGGAAATACTGCCTGAACTCATTACCCTACCTCTGTTTCTCCATCCAATAGACTGTTGAATTGATGGTTCTTCCATGTTTTCTTTTGTTTTTATTGCTATTCCTAATGCCTTACTCTCCATCTCCCTTCTCATTTATTCATTATGTGTTTCTTGCAGTTTTCACTCATTTATTCTCATGACAATTTATCATTTTACAATCTTTCCCATGTGTTCAGTTCTTGGTTTAGACCCTGGTTCTTTCTAGGATGAACTGTCTTAACTGTTTCCTGGTCTTCCTTTTTCTGCTTTCCAGCCCCAATTGTTATGCTCCTGCCCACAAGAAGCATGGGCAGGCTCTTACCTTCTCACAGACAGCCAGCCAGGCTGCTGACGCTATTGCTTGCTTTCTCCCTGAATCAGCTGGGGCTCCTCGCAGCTGTTGCCATGCGGTCGGCTCTTCCTGTTTCTGCCTTCCCCGACGTACTGCTGTGATCCCGGGACCTCCAGTCAGAAGGCCGTCTCTGCCGGTGCCTGCTCAGCCCGGGTCCTTGCCTGGCTGGGAAGCCGTCCCTGCCAGTGCTTGCAGTCTTACCTCTGCTCCTGGGGCTGTCTTCACGGCATGGAGCCATTCCTGCAGTCAGCCCTTCCCCCGCTTCCTCTGCAGCCAGTCTTACCTCTCTCTGCTTCTGTCCTTGCAGCTGGGAGCTGCTCCACTGACCTGCCTTCACCCAGCTCCAGCCCAGGGCTGCTCCACTGCTTCCTTGGGTCCTCCACGTGGCTGAGGACGCCACCAGCTGCCAGCTCTTCTCTCCAGCCTTCTAGGGCGCGAGCGCGTGCCTCTCTGCTCCTCTTAAAGGGCCAGCCAGGTGTGGCCCCTGCTGACCCCTCCCTGGGCATTGTCCACCTCAGCCCTACTAAAGGGCTCAGCTTTCAGTGTGTCTTTGCCTTCGCAAGGAGTTGGTCACTCCTGAGATCCTTCGCTCCAGGAAGTCGTCCGTGTTCCAGCACTTCTGCAAGGTCCTGTGTTTCGTGTTACCTGTCGGAGCTCCTCGTCCAGTCCTGATGTCTGCCTGCCGTTCCAGTCCCAAGGTCTGTCTCTTGATCCAGTCCTGATGTTCCTGCTGTTCCTGATGTCCATGTTCCAGCCCTGAGGTGTGTCTCCTGTTCCAGTATCTGTGTTCCAGTCCTGATGTTCCTGCTGTTCCAGATATCCTTGTTCCTGATCCTGATGCCTAACCTGCCTTGTGCTACCAGGAGAGCAGCGTATTCTTGCCTTGTGCTGCCAGGAGTGCAGCGAACCTGCTTCCTCTTTCCTGTGCTCTACCGCTCTCTGCGTGGTCCGCGACCAGCCTTCCAGGGCTGAGTAGGGCGCGCATGGGACAGGGTGGTCCGCGACTCAGTCCCGCGGGTGGTCTGAGTAGGGCGCCCTGAGGGACGGTGCCCATGTCTTCCTTCAGCCCTCATTCCTGACTCCACCTCTGTGCATCCTGCACCTCGTCCTGAGTCCACGTCTGTGCCTGTCCACGTCTATGCATCCTGCACCTCGTCCTGAGTCCACGTCTGTGCCTGAGTCCACGTCTATGCATTCTACACCTCATTCCTGAGTCCGCATCTTTGCCTGAGTCCACGTCTAAGGATCCTGCATCTATGCCCGAGTCCACATCTATGGACCCTGCACCTCGTCCCGAGTCCACGTCTATGCCTGAGTCTACGTCGTTCCTGAGTCTCGTCTGAATCCATGTTCCAGTCTTCGCTGCCCTGGCCTCCATCCGGCCTGCCGCTTCGTGCCGTACCCTGCGGCAGGTCCGAAAGGGCTAGGAACGGTCGGAGGACTGTTCACAAGACCAACATTGCGTTGTTGGGTCTTCCGAAGCGTGCAGGTCCGGAGGAGGGCCTGTCTTCCATGTCACTCCAGCCCTGCTCCCGTCCAGCTCATGCTCGGGCATGCCACGCCTCCCACGGCAATTCTTCAGAGTCCTCTGGGGTCGAGCCGTGGCCCAAGGACACACATCACCCAGGAGTGGGATCGCTCTCCTAGCGCTCCACAACACCAATTATACATCTTCAGAATCTCTAATTTTCTCCATAATTTTCCTTTTCTGATTCACCTTTACTGGCTTCAGTCTACTTACTGAATCCATATCACTCATCACATGTCACCTATTCTCTCCATTTGATGCTAAGTTTTCCTTCTCCAGACCTTGATTTCTCTAATTTTAGGTTCTTCTGTTTTATTTTAGATCTTCGTATTTGAGCTTGCTTAAAAGCAGATGAAAAATAAGTGAGTAACTCACCTGGATTTTCAAAGGGAAACTCCTCATAGAATTTCAAATTTCCTTTGAAAATTAGCTTGCAGTTTCATGGATTTATTATTAGTACCCTCAAAAGGTCTATCCAAAAAAGCACTTATTTTAGAAAGCTGGAGTGTAAGGAACTCCAGGTATGTTCTCAGAGCACTGAAATAAAGCTCTGCCCACTGTAGGATAAGTGAATGAATGAACTGCTACAGACATAAAACATTCAGGCTTGCCTTTTTGTCTCAAGCATAGGCAATGAGGAAGAAATAAAATGAATGTGACATCAACAGGTGTGAAGTCAACTTATGCACAATATCATGAGATCCTGTCTAACTTCTGATTGCAAATCATAGATGTACTCTGGGTAGACTCGGGACATTGTTGTCCAAACTAGTGGATAGGATACTGACTAGAACTGATAATGTATGAACAGAAAAAAAAGTCACCTTATTCCCAGGTTCATATACTTTCAAGCAACATGAAAAACAAATCTTCATATGCCTCTCTACCATATATAGGATACATAAAAATTTGCATATATGACCAGAAGTAGCCTGTACTCATGCATTCCATTTTTTATAAAACTGGAAAATTTGTGCATATATTGGATTATTTGGTAAACTGGTTAATTTCATTTACATGCATATTTTAAAACTGGCTTACTTTCTCACAATTTTTAAAATAGGTAGGAAAAATATATGAGTTCAATGCATTGATGGACATGATTTTAATGCATTGCATGTATTCATGTGTAATCCTACGTATGTGCATAAGTTGAGGGGTAATGATATGCTTATTTTATAAAGTGTACGTATATCATACGCTTGGGTTATAAAATTCTTGTGTATATCTGTGTGAGGCCATTATAAACATGTCTATGCCACTTCCTATATTTGTTTGAAAGTTATCCTCAAACAGGTGAATTTTCAAAGGAGTTATGTGTGTAAATGTAGCATACTTTGGGCCTAATTTTAAAAAGCATTTACTCGAGTAAAAACCAGGTTTACTGGAGTAAATTCTCTTTACTTGAGTAAGTGGGTTTTTGAAAATTGCTACAATATATGCCATTGACTTGTCTATAGGATTTACTCACATACGTGCACTTTACTTGAGTAAATGGCTTTTGAAAATTGCTACAATAGTAGCTACATTTACGCATGTAACTCCTTTTGAAAATTACCCCCTATCATAGCAATTTTCAAAATCCATTTACATATGCAAAGTGTACTTACACAGGTAAATCCTATGGACAATTCAATGGCATATATTATAGCAATTTTCAAAAGCCCATTTATATAGGAAAAGTGCCTTTACACATGTAGAGGTGAATTTTCAAAGGAGTTGTGGAAGTGAACCCTTGAGCTAAGGGAGATTTGGCGCAACCTGCAGGGCTCCTCCCTGCAGGTCCCCACTGTCGGCAGGCAGAGCTTGCTGAAGCAGAGACCCAACTGGAGCTTCACCACTACCAGCCCTCACTCCCCTTAGGTTGAGCCTTGGGTGCTGTGGCCAGCTGGACTTAGGAGCAGGTCTCTGTGGGGGTGAAGATCTGTCTGGTGAAGCTGTGGAGGTCAGCACAGGAAAGCGGAATCTATTCAGGCAGAGGTCGGGACAGGCAGCAGGCAAACAGAGTCACTTCAGGCTGAGGTCGAAGCAGGCAGAGTACACTCAGGGTCAAGGTCCAGGTGGAGGGTCAGGCCAGGCGGCATTCAGTCAATAATAAAAAACAGGCAGGGGTCAGAGGTAGATGTAGGTCAAGCAATGTCAAGTCCAATATGAGGTCAAGCCAGAAGTCCAATTTGAGGAGATGAGGAAACAAAAGCAGGGTGAGAAGCCACAGGAACAAGGAGGAACACTTAAGGCAGACAAGGAGAATTGACCGGGAAGATAAGGACCCAAGACACAGGAGTACAGGAGCACAGCTGAAAACAGGAACAGATGTCAAAAGAGAAGAATGCAGAGGCAAAGCACTACTCCAAAGAGGCAACCTATTGCTGAGGCATTGGAGGGCGTCCAAGAAAGCCTTTTATCTTATAAGAACTGTGATGTCATCAGGAAGCATCTCTGATGGATTCCCTTCCACTGGAGCTCAGTCAGGTGCACGCATGTCTATAGGAGGCCTGGGGAACAGCGCTGGTAGAAGGCCTTCGGCATTGGAAGGGACAGCCTCAAAGCCTGTAGAGCCCAGCAAACTAGAGTATACTGAAGCAGGGGCCTCCCCCGACGTTGAGAAGCATCGTGTCAGGCCCGGGGCTGGCAGTGCCTCTGCTTCAGCATGCAGGGAGTCTCCACCCACTCTGGGATGTGGCGCACTTGCCCAGCTGGCCAGGGGGGAGAGCGGTGATCTGCGTAAATAGCCCACGGACAGCCAAGCATAGCAGGAGTCAAGCGTGTAAATGTAACTTCTATTGTAGCAATTTTCAAAAGTCATTTAATTGAATAAAGTATATTTACATGGGTAAATCCTATGGACAATTCAATGGCATATATTGTAGTAAATTTCAAAAGCCCACTTACATGGGTAAAATGCATTTACACATGTAAAACTCAGTTTTAAGCATGTAAATGCTTTTGAAAATCAGACTCATTAAACCAGTTTTTAAGTGCATTAATGTTTTTGAAAACAGGCCCTAAGTATAATAGAAACTCCCAAGGGTAGGCCAAGCAAGGATCAATACTAAGTCTGAGGAAATGTGTGTATGGTAGTAGCTGAGGTATCAGAGTTTGAAACCTCAGAACTGAACTTGATCACTTAAGAATGAACTAAAATAAATGTTATAAGATATAAAGAATGCTGGTGATAAATATAAGAGAAAACAAAAATCACACTCAGAGACAGAGTAAATTAAAAAGAAATCAAAATTGGGTCACAGCAACCACCACTGCTAGCTTCTGTAGAAAAATATTAAGCTGTGGAGAAGACAAACAATTTTGAAAACAGAAAAGGGATATTCGACATTAGAATTTTCAGATTACCTAAAATGGACAAGAATGAAGACGTAAAAAGCTTGATCAAAGAAATCCACATGAGCATTATGGGAGCAGATGGGAACAAGAATTTTAAAATGGATATAGTGCGGTATATAAGAATTGTAAATAAATAAATAAATAAATAAATTACTATGTAAATTAACCTTTCAAAGTTATTATGTATATTTATCTTCCTAACTTTATCATTTAAGTTACTATGTTACAATGTAAAATAAGCAGCCTCTGCATTATTTATGTTCAGTTACATGTAAACCGATGTGATATCTTGATCGAATGTCGGTATATAAAAACTAACAAATAAATAAATAAATAAATATTTAGGAGAGAAGAAACTGTGCCCAAAATAGGGCGATCAATGCATGTTTCCATTCATTCAAGAAAAACAGAAGCTTCTGAATAAAATAAGAAGGGAAGTATTTATCAATCCTCAAGTAGCAAATATTTCAGAATTTATTGCAATGCACATTAATCAGAAGACGTTTCAGATTTCTGACTACTTTGTTGAGGGCAAGGGAAATATGTTATAGATGGAGGCTCCTACTTGCTCTACATTTCCATAATAAGACACAGAAATACTTTATAACACTGGTGCAGGAATGCCTGGAAATGTATGCGTTTCAGATGGGGGAATCAGAAAGAGATTCACCAAGCAAAAAAAGGACAAGAGAGTGAGACTGACTGAAGTGACATTGTTTCTAAACAACAAAGTTTGTTGTAGAGAAGAAAGAAAAAATTGAAGGAGACTCAGGATGCTGGAAATTTGGAGAAGGCATTCCTGCTCAATGGCTTAATGCTAGCAGCCGCCACTTTACCCACGTGGCCATCGTTCCTACCTTCTGGCCCCTTACCGTACCTTAGACAAAATTATGCTTTCGTTTTTGTAAACATGGAAAATGCAAAAACTGTCGTTGGTATAATAAGGCCGCAGGTTTTATTTAACACATCATGAAAAACTTCCCTGGGTACCCGAGCAAGTGTGAAGTCTCCACTACTGCCCACTGTAGGGACCAAGCAAAGCAGCCTTACTCCATGGGCCCCCCGCCTTGTCCCCAAGCAAAGGGGTCCAGACCATTGGCACATTCCGCACCCCCACTTTTTGCGCCATCCAAGACGTTGATCGGCTACCACGTCGTCCTGTGATGTCACCGGCACCACTTGCAATATGCCCAACTGGCCCGGGTAACAGCCTCCTCCCTCTCAGCTGTGACATTAACCCACAACAATGAATAACATTTTGAACTGTACAAACTAACATAAGTATGCTATCTGCTGAATATGTTAACCTGTTATAACAACAGGCGCGCGATTGAGAGGGGCTCTTGGGCCTCTGTCACGGCCCTTTAAAGGGACAATGATGTCATCGGCCAGTGCCACCAATGCTCCCTCCAGGCACTAAAGCCCGGGACGGGGCTTGGTGCCATGTCATTGCGCTCGCGCGGGGGATGGTCCCGATCGGAAATCACGTGCCGACGCTCCCGCCTGCGTCGCTGCGTGCCTCTCTTCTCCCCTTTCCTGTCATGCCGCCATCAATTCTGGGGGGCCGGCGCATCAGTCAAGTGTGGGCTCTGGCCAGGAGGCACAGGCCCACCTATTATTTATGTATTTATTTATTTAAAAGTCTTTTATACCGATGTTAGTCGAAACATCACCTCGGTTTACATGGAACAAGAGCAACGGAAATTACAAGTAACAGGGGAAGGGTAAGGGTACAAAATTAATTTATTTTATATTACTGTTATATTATATGTTATATATTATATTATTTTATATTACTGTTAAACTAATCTGACTGATTCCTTAAGAAGACATACATAGTTTGAGGATGACTGAGAAAAAGGGAGTTGAGAATTGAATGAATGTAATAGGAGCTTTAACGATTATAGCTGGAAAGAGGCTATTTTGGTTTAGTAAAATAGGTAAAATCATTTAAATATTATCAGTAATAGCAAAAAAAGTAAGACGAGAAAGAAGAAAGACTAAATATCACTGAGTCATACAGAGGTCTATAATTAGCCAAGATAATGTGCCATTGGTTTGATCTTTATCTTTGCAGTAGGAGGGTTTTTTTTGTTCATTTTCCTAATGCTAAGAACATAAGATATGCCATACTGGGTCGGACCAAAGGTCCATTAAGCCCAGCATCCTGGATAATCCTGGTCACAAGTACCCAGCTGGTTCCTGAAGTATAGGTTCAATTCTTCTTGCTTATAACCAAGGATAAGCAGTGGCTTTTTCAAGTCTACATGGCTAATAATGGTTTATGGACTTTTCCTCCAGGAACTTCTCTATACTGTTTTTAAACACAACTATGCTAATTGCTCTCACCATTTTCTGGCAACAAATCCCACAGTTTAATTGTGCAGTGAGTGAAAATAATACTTTATCCATTTTATTTTGAATGCACTACCTATTAGCTTCATGGAGTGTCTTCTTCTACTAGTATTATTTGAAAGGGTAAATAATCATTCCCTGTATATCCATTCCATTTATTCAAGATTTTAGAGATCTCTATCACATTTCCTCTCAGACACCTCTTTGTTATGGTTGGACGATAGCCAGGTGTGGTGAACACCACCTGCAGGGGTGGCTTAGGACAGGAGAGTAGGAACCACAGCAGAATCTCTGGTAAGGCTGGTTAGAGTTTCTGGATCTGGGTGCAAGATGATATGAGTCTCTGGTGCTGGGTGCTGGCTGAGAGGAGTCTCTGGTGCTGGCTGGAAGAGTCTCTGGTGCTGGATGCTGGCTGGGAAGAGTCTCTGTGCTGGGTACTGGCTGATAGGGATGTGAATCGTTTTAGGACGATTAAAATTATCGTCCGATAATTTTAATATCGTCTTAAACCGTTATGGAACACAATACAATAGAGATTCTAACGATTTATCGTTATAAATCGTTAGAATCGTGAGCCGGCACACTAAAACCCCCTAAAACCCACCCACGACCCTTTAAATTAAATCCCCCACCCTCCCGAACCCCCCCCCAAATGAGTTAAATAACCTGCGGGTCCAGCGGCGGTCCGGAACGGCAGCGGTCCGGAACGGGCTCCTGCTCCTCAATCTTGTTGTCTTCAGCCGGCGCCATTTTCCAAAATGGCGGCGAAAAATGGCGGCGGCCATAGACGAACACGATTGGACGGCAGGAGGTCCTTCCGGACCCCCGCTGGACTTTTGGCAAGTCTCGTGGGGGTCAGGAGGCCCCCCACAAGCTGGCCAAAAGTTCCTGGAGGTCCAGCGGGGGTCAGGGAGCGATTTCCCGCCGCGAATCGTTTTCGTACGGAAAATGGCGCCGGCAGGAGATCGACTGCAGGAGGTCGTTCAGCGAGGGTTCCGGCGCCTCGCTGAACGACCTCCTGCAGTCGATCTCCTGCCGGCGCCATTTTCCGTACGAAAACGATTCGCGGCGGGAAATCGCTCCCTGACCCCCGCTGGACCTCCAGGAACTTTTGGCCAGCTTGTGGGGGGCCTCCTGACCCCCACGAGACTTGCCAAAAGTCCAGCGGGGGTCCGGAAGGACCTCCTGCCGTCCAATCGTGTTCGTCTATGGCCGCCGCCATTTTTCGCCGCCATTTTGGAACATGGCGCCGGCTGAAGACAACAAGATTGAGGAGCAGGAGCCCGTTCCGGACCGCTGCCGTTCCGGACCGCCGCTGGACCCGCAGGTTATTTAAGTCATTTGGGGGGGGTTCGGGAGGGTGGAGGATTTAATTTAAAGGGTCGGGGGTGGGTTATAGGGGGTTTTAATGTGCCGGTTTTGCGATTTTTAGATTTTTAGATTTTTCACGATTTTTCACGATTTTTCACGATATTTTACCCCCCCAAATGGCAACAATACGATTCCCTCCCCCTCCCAGCCGAAATCGATCGTTAAGACGATCGAGGACACGATTCACATCCCTACTGGCTGAGAAGGAGTCACTGATGCTGGGGGCTGGCTGAGAGGAGTCTCTGGAACAAGATGCGTGGGGGTAAGGGTGAACTTCGTGAAACACTGGAACAGCATGGGGGTATGTGTGGATGTGAATGCAGGTAAGCGTGATCTTTACACAGGAACTGAGTGTAGGTATGGGTGGAATCAGGATAGCATGCAGGTAAGCGTGAGACTGAATGTAGGTAAGTGGGAGCTGGATGAGAGAACCAGGGTGAGCAGGACAGATAATGATTGGACTAGACAAACCAAGACAAGACTTACACTGAACAGGAAACACAAAAGCCCGAAGGCAGCGAGGCAAGGAAGCAGGGGGAAGTAGGACAGCAACAGGGAGGGCATCAGGAACAGAGGGGAACAATGAAGCAGGCAAAGCAGAATGCCTACAGGACCAAATTAATAGAGGTCCAAGGCAACAGAGCAAGACAGGTAAGCGAGAAGCCCGGAGGCGCACAAAATAAGAAACAGGAGGCTAAAGCAGGGAGCCCAAGGGAACTTGATGTCGAAGCACTGAGGCATGGGCTAGGCGGGGTTAAGAAGGGATTTCGAGACATGGAGCAGATAGGCAGGACAGACTGGGCCAGCCAGGGGAGCGTGCTCATGAGGGGCCTCTGGTGGTGAGGAGGCTGCACAGCAGCCATAGTCGTAACACTCTTCTCCAGCCTGAAGAGCCATAACCTGTTAGCATTTCTTCATATGGGAGCTGTTGCATCCTCTTTATAGAAAGATAACAGCAGAAAAAGACCATATGACCCATCCGGTCTGACCAACCACCAAATTAATTTAACTGTATAATTCTCATCACTTCCTTAGAGATTCCTTGTATTTATCCGATTCATTCTTACCTGCACTGCGAAGCCATTCCATGCATCTACCACCCTCTTTATAAAGCAATATTTCCTAAAATTACTCCTGAGTCTACCCCTTTTTACCATAATCCCATAATCCCTCGCTTTAGAGTCTCCTTCCATTGAAAGAGGTTTGCCTCCTATGCATGAAAACCAGTGAGATATTTAAATGTCTTTATCATATCTCCCCTATCTCACCTTTCCTTTAGCGTGTACATGTTTAGATCTTTACGTCTGTCCCCATATGCTTTAGAATGAAGATACCTGACCATTTTAGTAGCCACAGTCTGGACCTACTCCATCCTGTTTATATCTTTTAGGCTGTCAGTCTCTAGAATTGTACACAGTATTCAAAATTAGTCTCACATGAGACCTATACAGGGACAATATCACCTCTCTTTTTCTGCCCTAGGCAGTCAATCATCTTTTTTACTTTTGTTCTTGCTTTATCCACCTGTTTGGCCATCTCAAGATAGTCAGATACAATCACTCCCAGATCCCATTCTTCCTTAGTGCTTAGAAGAATTTCACTTCCAGCACTTTACCTCTCCTTTGGGTTTTGCACCCTAAATGCTTTACTCTGCATTTTTTAGCATTAAATCTTAGCTGCCAGACCCTAGAACATTCCTTGAGCTTCACTAGATCCCGCCTCATGTTTTCCACGCATTCCTGGCTGTTCACCCTGTTACAGATTTTGGTATCATCAGCAAAAAGACAAACCTTTCCCGACAAACCTTCTGCTATGTCATTCACAAAAATGTTAAAAAGAACAGGACCAAGAACCAATCCCTGAGGCACACCACTACTAACAACCTCTCTTCAGAGAAAACTCCATTTACCATCATTCTTTGTTGCCTCTGATCCAGTCAGTTTCTTGCCCTGTCAGTCACTCTATGCCCCATACAAAGGGCATTCAATTTATGTATGTCTCCTATTTAAAACCATATCAAAGGCTTTACTGAAATCCAAATCATTACATCTATTGCTCTCCCTTGATCCAATTCTCTGGTCCCATAATCAAAGAAACTGATCAGATTCATCTGACAAGATCTACCTCTGGTAAAATCATGCTGCCTTGGATCGTGATATCTATTGGACTCCAAAGACTGCACTATCCTCTTATTTAGCTGTAATTCCACTTATTTGCTCATCACAGAGGTCAGACTAACTAGGCTGTAGTTCCCAGCTTCCTCCTTACTTCCGCTTTTAAGATGAATTTTAAAAGTGGTATTTGCACAATAAGAGCTGCATAAGCATGTATGTGACCCATACGTAAATACCATGTATTTTATAAAGGGTTCATATACATGTCCATTATGTGCAAGTGTGAGCAAAATAACGTGCGTAAAAAAGGGGCAGTCCAGGGGCTTTCCTAGTCAGGTCCAACATTTATGCATTTAGGGCCTGATTTTAAAAAGCATTTACATGCTTAAAATTGGGGTTTACATGTGTAAATGCACGTTAACTGTATAAGTGGCTTTTGAAAATTGCTGCGATAATATTTACACTTACACATGTAACTCCTTTTAAAATTATCCCAAATGTGCATGCATGTGCTCATTTTTACACATCATCTCCTTTAAAATTCACCTTTAAATGAATAAGCTGCCTAGTTGTTTTCTTTCAAGGATCCCTGATCTTTTCTCTTTCAATAAGGGGGTGGTAAATCTCCTGAATGCAAATTTTGATGTCCAGTGTGCCTAGAGAAAATAAATGAAGAGAAATTGTGATAGCGTTACCTCTTGCTCTAGATCCTGCCTTTCTAAGAGAATTAGATCTAGAGTAGTTCTCATTGCTTCCAGGACCAAACGCACCATAAAGCAGTCATTTATGGCATCTAGGAACTTTACCTCCCAAGCATGCCCTGATGAGACATTTATGCAATTAATAATAGGATATTTGAAATCTATTATTATTAGAGATGTGTATCGAACCGGCAATCCAGTTTGGGTTTTGTAGAACCGCGGAAAAGTTTGTTTCCCGCTGTTCTGACCGATTTTTTTTCCGGCTGTCCCAATCCGGAAAAAAAAACAAAACACCCCGATCCTTCAGATTTAATTATTCACAATCCCCCACCCTCCTGACCCCCCCAAAACTTGCCTAAAGTCCTTGGTGGTCCAGTGGGAGTCCCGGGAGCGAATTTAAAAATGCATATACTCTTATACATGCTATTTTATGCACGCACGTGCATTTTTTATACATGTTATCTTTTGAAAATTCACTTCACAGTGTATGTGTATGCATTGATGACTGAGTCCTGCATACTCCCAAAAAAACAATCTGTTAGAAAGAAAATCAAGAAGGCTGGCAAGGCTTCAGTCTCTCTGCAGTGCAATCTGCTCTCTTGTGCTGCATCAAACAGATGGAGACACAAAAATATATCAGTGTTCACTGGTTGGCACTGCTTTAATCTCCAGTCCTAACCTGCCTTTGTGAACAGACAGAAAGCTGTGCTTCTGTCTCTCTGTCACAGCCAGTGAGAGCAATGAATGGCACAGGGAAGATCAGAAAAAGCCCTTTCGCAATGCCAATGCCTTCTTTTTTATAAGCATAACTTTTCTTCCACTCTGAGAGCTTCTGAATGCAAAATCCAACAGAACAAATGGAGTTTCTTTGCACATACTCAGACCTTTCAGGGGGAGAACGTCAGCTTCACTTGATCTAGCTGGCAGCTCAAGGCTAGTTAAAACAAATTTGTCCCCATAATTGGTCCTCCATCCTATTTTCTTGGGTCTCCCTCTTCAGCACCAACCAGCAGGCCGATACAGTACAGTGAGCTCCGATGGAGCTCCAATGGAGAGCACTGTTAGCCGGCATTTGGACGCACGTTCTTGACGCACTAGCTTTACCCCTTATTCAGTAAGGGGTAATAGCATGTCCAAAACACGAGTCCAACCCTCCCAAACCTAATAGCGCCCACAACATGCAAATGCATGTTGATGGCCCTATTAGGTATTCCCGCGCGATTCAGTAAGTAAAATGTGCAGCCAAGCCACACATTTTACTTTCAGAAATTAGCGCCTACCCAAAGGTAGGTGCTAATTTCTCCGGGCACCAGGAAAGTGCACAGAAAAGCAGTTAAAACTGTTTTTCTGTGCACCCTCCGACTTAATATCATGGCGATATTAAGTCGGAGGTCCCAAAAGTTTAAAAAAGTAAAAAAAAAAAAAAAAAAAATTGAAATAGGCCCGCTCAATTTTGCCAGCGTCCGGTTTCCAAACCCATGGCTGTCAGCGGGCTCGAGAACCGACGCCGGCAAAATTGAGCGTCGGCTGTCAAACCCGCTGGCAGCCGCCGCTCCTGTCTGAAAAGAGGCGCTAGGGACACGCTAGTGTCCCTAGCGCCTCTTTTTACTGCTGGACCTAATTTAAATAAATTTATTTACTGTATCGGCCCGCAGGCTCCTATGTCACATGCAGGGGTTGTTTGCTATAGTTATCAGATACTAGAGGTGTGAATCGTGTGCCCTATCATCTTAACGATCTAAATCATCTGGCAGGAGAAGAAAATTGTGTTTGGCACGATTTTTTAGTTAAAAATCGTTTTTTCCGATTAGTGCGCACTAACGGGAGTTAGTGCGCACTAACCATTGTTAGTGTGCACTAACGGGAGTTAGTGCGCACTAACCATTGTTAGTGTGCACTAACAGAAAATGATACAATTTGACACTTTTCAGGTCAGTTAAGGTCAGTTTAGGAATGAATATGTATTCCTATTGGCTGCCCTCTTATTTATTCATGTTACCAAGGTTCCCACTGACAATATATGGGGGATGGGAAATGGAAACAGTTGGTAGCTTGACAAAAAAAGTAATGTGATCAGTCAATGTGACTAGAACTTGTGCCCTAACCCTGATACCAGGGGTGTTGTGATCTTCCTGCACACAGTGCCCTATCCCTGATACCAGGGGTGTTGTGATCTTCCTGCACTCAGTGCCATATCCCTATTAATACCAGGAGTGTTGTGATCTTCCTGCACACAGTGCCCTAACCCTGATACCAGGAGTACTGTGATCTTCCTGCACACAGTGCCCTCACCCTGATACCAGGGGTGTTGTGATCTTCCTGCATGCAGTGCCCTAACCCTGATACCAGGGGTGTTGTGATCTTCCTGCACAAAGTGCCCTATTCCTAATACCAGGAATGTTGTGATCTTCCTACACAAAGTGCCCTAACCCTGATACCAGGAGTGCTGTGATCTTCCTGCACAAAGTGTCCTATCCCTAATACCAGGAGTGTTGTGATCTTCCTGCACAAAGTGCCCTAACCCTGATACCAGGAGTGCTGTGATCTTCCTGCACAAAGTGCCCTATCCCTAATACCAGGAGTTCTGTGATCTTCCTGCATGCAGTGCCCTATCTCTATTAATACCAGGAGTGTTGTGATCTTCCTGCACACAGTGCTCTAACCCTGATACCAGGGGTGTTGTGATCTTCCTGCACAAAGTGCCCTATTCCTAATACCAGGAATGTTGTGATCTTCCTGCACAAAGTGCCCTAACCCTGATACCAGGAGTGCTGTGATCTTCCTGCACAAAGTGTCCTATCCCTAATACCAGGAGTGTTGTGATCTTCCTGCACAAAGTGCCCTAACCCTGATACCAGGAGTGCTGTGATCTTCCTGCACAAAGTGCCCTATCCCTAATACCAGGAGTTCTGTGATCTTCCTGCATGCAGTGCCCTATCTCTATTAATACCAGGAGTGTTGTGATCTTCCTGCACACAGTGCCCTAACCCTGATACCAGGGGTGTTGTGATCTTCCTGCACAAAGGGCCCTATCCTTAATACCAGGAGTGTTGTGAGCTTCCTGCACAAAGTGCCCTAACCCTGATACCAGGAGTGCTGTGATCTTCCTGCACACAGTGCCCTAACCCTGATACCAGGGGTGCTGTGATCTTCCTGCACACAGTGCCCTAACCCTGATACCAGGGGTGTTGTGATCTTCCTGCATGCAGTGCCCTATCCCTATTAATACCAGGAGTGTTGTGATCTTCCTGCACACAGTGCCCTAACCCTGATACCAGGGGTGTTGTGATCTTCCTGCATGCAGTGCCCTAACCCTGATACCAGGGGTGTTGTGATCTTCCTGCACAAAGTGCCCTATCCCTAATACCAGGAGTGTTGTGATCTTCCTGCACAAAGTGCCCTAACCCTGATGCCAGGAGTGCTGTGATCTTCCTGCACAAAGTGCCCTAACCCTGATACCAGGAGTGCTGTGATCTTCCTGCACAAAGTGCCCTATCCCTAATACCAGGAGTGCTGTGATCTTCCTGTTCCTTAATTCCAAGTATTTTTTGTTGAAAGTTGTAATTCAGGGAATCCATTTTTTGTTCTAGTCTTTTCATAGCCTGTCCTTGACCTGCCACCAGGTCCCAAAGCGACTCGAGTGTCACTGCCTCCGGCCTAGGTGGAAATCCCTGGGACTCACCACCCATGCCGATAGATGTTTGATACTGACCTCGGTCTACCGAAGCTCCCTCGATTCTCTCTCCGAGGCTAACTTCCTGACTCAAGGTCCCCAGGGCTCCCACTCCAGCAGAACCTTCCGTTCCTGTCCGGGGGGACTCCCTCATTGTCGGCATGTTTCCTGGGTCGACTTCCACCGCCCCAGTTGCACTGACAGCGTCATCGACCTGTGACCGGGAAGTCTCTCCATCGGGGTCACGTTGCACCGGGGGCAGTCTGATGTCCGGGCTGAGAGAAGCCTCGTCTGCAGGAGTCCCCTGCTCTCCCCCTCAGGGGCTCACATCAGATTCACCGGTACTCTCCACTTGTTCTAGCTGGTGCATGAAATGGATGATATCCAGTTGCCCCATGGAAGGTAAGGTCTCAAGCGGAAAGATCCTTACCTTCCCCTTTCTTTTCGAAGGCATATCGCTTGAAAATGAATAGATCAAGGGAAAAACTCGGGCAGCCGGCGTTCAGCTCCGTACCTATGCCGCCATCTTGCCTAATGTTTTTTATTACAATTTGTTGGCACCCTCCATTAGTTTTGGGGGTCCATGAATGAAATGAAAATGGTCTCATTCATTGCCTTTTATCCATTCCTTTCAAAACACATGCACATCCCTTTTGAGCATTGGCCTGAGCCAACATTTTGTTTCTTATGTTTTTAAGGATCCACTGTGCTTATTCCATGTGTTCTTAAATTATGTTAACATTCTTTATTTCTAATGTTAGTCCTGATTCTAGCCATTTTGAAAAAAAAATGCATTCCTAGAAAGGATTTAAATGATTGTCTCTCACATGACTGGCAACATTTACCAATATATTAAAAAGGAACTGCAAGAACTTGCAAATCTACTAGTGTACAATGTGCTGGGATTTATTCCACACCACTTGGTAGAGATGTATATTCCCTTTAAACAAATGTGAAAACGTAAAAAATGAGGCCATTTTAGGTTCATACACTTGAGATGAACTGAAAATAGGCCTCGGATAAAAATACCCCAAAATGTTTTTGTATTTGGGCAAAAAAAAAATCCACTGGCCTATACTTAGGCCTAAGCTTGGGCCTCAGTGACAGAACCCTACTTCAGCGGGGCCCTGACATCTGACTCAAGCCTAGGCCTCGGTGATTTGGGCCAGGTCCCAGCATCAGACCTAGACCAATACCCAGGCCTGGACCTCAGCAACATGACCCAACCTTGGCCAGGCACTGGCATTGGATCTGGGCCTAGACCTCTGGCCTAGGCATGTGCCTTGTAATTGGGACCTGGAGAAAAAAATGAAATTAATTTACAAATATATTTTTGTTCATTTTGATGGTAATGAAAAAAATTGAGGAGTCCCATAAACAAATTAACAAACTGAAGCAAAATCTTTCCCTCTGTACATGCCTATCTTGTGATTTACTCCTATGCAAAAACTCCAAAACGATATTTGCCCAAGTTGTGGAATATTGATGATGGTGTGATTTCTATTTTTTAGGTACTTGAAGTGATCATATAATATAATGACAAATATGGTTATCTCTAAATTTGACATACTCCATTAACAATGTCATGTTATATAATTATTATGCTACCCTTTGAAATAATGACAATAATGTGTCTGGCTTAATTGTGATCCTAAAGAAAATACATTAGAATTTCAAATTGTGTGAGCCTTTGTCTTAGTTGTCATTTCATCTAGCTGATGCTATTTGTCACCGCTGCCTGCCTGAGGGATTTACCTTATGAATGCAATTTTCTTACTTTTTGTGCTTTTTTTTTCTATGTTTTTTTTTTTTTTTGTTAATATTGAAAGGAGAAGAGCAATTCTATGACTAGTTCAAGCTACAAATATGTCATAACATGAAAAAAATAACAATGTAACAAAATAAGAAATAATGTTAAGATGATAAACTGGAACTCAAGTGAGTCAGATATTCAAAAAGTCTGTAGTCTTCAAGTAAGACTTTACCCTAGAGTTAGAATGGAGGCGACTGATACTAAATTTCCATTAGACTTAGGTCATGAAAATATCCTCTACCATGGCTCAGTGTAATAACATGCTGACACGTTATACACCCTGAAGAATTTTGACATTCTGTATTGCTCAGATTGAGCATGAGAAGTACAGATTTTCCCACTAGGGCTCATTTGCATTGCAGTGTTTCCGAGCACTTTAGTGTCTCAAAAGCCAATTTTTCAAAGCTGTCACATTTATGATGTGCAATGAAGATTGTTGAAAAGTTTCCCTGTAGTTCAGTGGCAGTATAAAGCAAAATTCTGCTGAAGTTTTAGTAACAGGACAGGTTTTCAACAGTGCTCAATGTTTGAAAATAATTGCTTGCCTATAACAATATTTTTTTCTTTCTAATTAAAATTCATAAAAAAGAAAAAACTTTGACATCATATATATGTGTAGAGAAGAGAAACATTCCCATATAAATTCTTCTGGGTATAGTGTTGACCTTTTCCAAACTATTTTGTGTCAGTTGAAATTCTACTTAAATGATGGTCTGGTCAGAAAACATATCTTCATACAACTATATATTACAAGCAAAACTTGTATTTTTTCAACTATACAGGAGAAATGTGTACTGAAAAGCTGGAGAATATTGATGAGATAAATCAACCCTTTTCCTCTGAGCAAAAAGTTCATAGATGTCATGTCTGGGAATACCTATTGATCAACTCTCAACAATGTGTCAGGAGTGACCTCCTGCAAGCTGTTAAGCTGGTAAGGCTGACAGCTAGATCTCTTTAGCATAGAAAGTGATGGGTGCAAGGAAGGGTAGAAAAAAACAATAATATGGTGTAGGTAAGGAAAATTCAACAAAGTGAGAGGGTCAAATAGTCCTTATCTGCTGATTTTCAAGTGTAAGCCCACCCCAGTGTGCCTATCCTGCAGAGGTGGGGGCCATAAAATAATTTCTTTCTCTTCAGGGTTAGAATATAACTCACCGGCTACCTCTTTCACATTGACACTTATTCCCAGGGACGGATCCTTTGCAGGTAGGGGGAAGATATACGTCATGGCCAAATGTGACAGGAGTGACCTTTTTACCCATTGTGTTCCCTCTGGGAGGATACTTCTCCTTAAGGTGGGTGCAGTTAATACTAAATAAATACTCTGGAGTTGCTGGGTTAGTGTCCAAAATTAAGGTCTTTTCTGTTCAAATAGAAGTGATGAATGGCACAGTAATTCAAACTGCAGCACCACAGAATTTTCTTGTTTTATTTTCTTTCAGTATCTTCCCTCTATTTGTGCAAGACTCACATATCAGGGCCAGGAAAACATCCACTCTTGGATTAGGTAAATTGGAGTTCCAAGGTGGGCAAGTGGTCAAAAAAAACCTTCCAATCTGATAAAAATGGTAAAAGTCTATGGTACAGAGACTCCCAGGGTAGTGAAACACCTGAAGGGTGTCATCAGTGATCTCTTATTTCCCATATTCATGTTTAGCAGATCTTCAGGATCTTTTTAATTTTTATACAGTCTCTTGATTTCTTCTTTCTGGATCCCTGATGGGAGGAATACCCTTGAAGCAAGCAGCTCTCTTTGCTTCAAACAGAAAGGGAGGGCAGCCAAAACTTTCTCCTGGATCTTGGAATCAAAGTCTGTTTTCACCATCAGAATTTAACACCAGAGTTCCCCCTCAAAATGGGTCACCACCACTTTTAGGGACATGTCTTCCCTATCCCTGGGCATCCCAGACATAGAATTCCCTGTACCCTGAGTCCAAGAAAGGCCCAGGTGTCCAGTAAGCTCCTATCATTTAAAATCTGAAAAACAGACCCAGAGGGAAAATCCTAGGGATGTGCAGACCAAAAGTTTAAGTTCATAAGTCCATAAGTCGAAAGGGGGTCCCATTTGCGGTCAATATGGACATATGGAGAATTCCATAAGTTGAGTCTATGTCCATATGTGCAAATAAAAATTTAAACCCCTCACCCGCCTTAATCCCCCCCCCCCCCCCTAAGACTTACCAAAACTCCCTGGTGGTCCAGCGGGGTCAGGACTGCCATTCCTGAACTCCTTTGCAAGGAGCACATGACGTCGGCGTCACGTCGGAGTGACGCGGCGTCACGTGATTCCCCTCGGGTTTGCTCCCGGACCCCTCGTTGGGCTCAAAAGGCACTTTTGGACAGCTTGGGGGGGCCTTCTGACCCCCCAAGCTGGCCAAAAGTGCCTTTTGGGCCCAACGAGGGGTCCGGGAGCGAACCGAGGGGAATCACGTGACGTCAGCGCCACGTCAGAGTGACGCGGCGTCACGTGATTCCCCTCGGGTTCGCTCCCGGACCCCTCGTTGGGCTCAAAAGGAACTTTTGGCCAGCTTGGGGGGGCCTCCCGACCCCCCCAAGTTGGCCAAAAGTGCCTTTTGGGCCCAACGAGGGGTCCGGGAGCGAACCCGAGGGGAATCACGTGACGTCGGCACCACGTCAGAGTGACGCGGCGTCACGTGATTCCCCTCGGGTTCGCTCCCGGACCCCTCGTTGGGCTCAAAAGGAACTTTTGGCCAGCTTGGGGGGGCCTCCTGAGCCCCCCAAGCTAGCCAAAAGTGCCTTTTGGGCCCAACGAGGGGTCCGGGAGCGAACCCGAGGGGAATCACGTGACGCCGCGTCACTCCGACGTGACGCGGACGTCACGTGATTCCCCACGCGTCCGCTCCCGGACCCTCACGGAACTTTTGGCCAGCTTTGGTAAGTCTTGGGGGGGGGGATTAAGGAGGGTGAGGGGTTTAAATTTTTATGTAGATCAACAATCGCGATTTACAACGTATTCAACATAGCTATGTTGAATAAGTTGGAAATCCGATCGTTTAAGCCTCATCTTTTTTTTAAGTTAAAAAAAAAAAAAAAGTTGCGTTTTCCATTTAAGTTCAAAACGAATGCACACCCCTAGAAAATCCTAACCAGCCACAGCCAGTGAGTGGACTGGAAAAGGATATCCCTCCTAACCCTGGTCAGGACCACGAAGCAGGGTTTGCCTGGCTCCTCTGACTGGGCCTGAAAAATATCTTAAGCAAAACTCTTCTCTGCCTCCTAACTCTCAGCAAACCTAAAAGGACTGCCTCCCAAACTCTCTGTAGGGAGCTGTAATATAGACTCACCGGGGGGATACTAACCTGCACTGTCTCCAGCTGAACTAAAGGCTCACCCAGGTCTTCATGGTGACATAATCGTAGGGTCCATCAAGCAAGTATGGAATATACTATTTGTAAGGAAGTCACAGAAAACAAGAGAAGCTAATATAAAGCAATGGGAATATATATATATATTAGAACTGAATAATTCTCTTTACTGGAGTGCAAAACAAAGATATAATAATTTATACTTTCAGATTTCCAGGATGGGACTTGGGCATAAGTAAGCTACTAACCAAGTTAAAATAAACATCTAAGTCATGAGCAGGCAATTCTGACCCTGGAACGCCACCAACAGGTCTGGTTTTCAAGATGTTTCATGCATGTTCATTGCAGGTATGCTGAAAACCGGACTTGTTTGTGTCACTCCAGGACAGGACCTGCCTAACTCTGATTTAAGCAATAATCAGATGGCAGCCCTAATCATGTCTAAAGGAGTCTGAGATCTGTGCTAAAGTGTTGTTTATATATTGATACAATAAAAGTATTACTATTAATAGTTCTTAGAAATGTTTGGGAGTAATTCATATTATTTCAGATTTTGATAAAAGAAGGGCTATTTAATCTTGAAGACTGTTATAGTGCAATATCTTTTTAGGCTGGTCTAATAAAATGGATCATAACCTACTGATTCGAGTTTTTCCCAATATCATGGATTTTCTCAAGGTTGCTTCAATTTGCAGTGTGAAGGAGCTTGGTATGGCTGGAGGCCAAGCTCGTTGAGGACTCTTGGTAGAGGGGAGGCTGCAAGACAGGCTGAGTCAGGAGGCCATTGAGGAGATGGCTTGGATAGCTATAGTCAGAGATCACTGGAGTCCTCTGAATGTTGGGAGGCGTCATAGTAGTATTCACTGTACAATTAGGATGCATAGCAGATGAAATTGTACCACCCATTAATTTTTAGCTACTTTCTTAATAAATGAAATTTCGAAAGTCTCTTTTGCCTGTATCTTTGACTTGATTAGATTGTAAACCCTACTGAGCTATCTCTCTTATAACTTTTTTTTTTTTTTAGATCATGGTTTACCTTGGTGTATGGGTACTTGCCAGGTTCTTGTGGCCTGGTTTTGGCCACTGTTGGAAACAGGATGCTGGAATTTATGGACCCTTGGTCTGAACCAGCATGGCAATTTCTTATGTTCTTATGTTCTTACATTGTTGTGTACTAGCTCCTGAAGGAGGAGGCATTAGCAATCTGTTATGCTCTCCTTCTCCAAAGGGGAGGAGTTAGCAATCTGTTACACTCTCCTTCTCCAGAAGGAGGAGTTGGCAATCTGCTGTTGCTCACTCCGCCAGGAGGGCGGAGTTGGCAAGCTGTTCTGCTGTGCTCCTGAAAGGGGAAGGAGTAGCGATATGACATGAACTGCTCCTCCAGAGGGGAGGAGTTTGCTATCTGTAATTCTGTTAGCGAACTCCTGTTAGATACTCTTATAAGGAAAGGAAGTAGCAAGCTGTCCCAATCTGTTAAGGAGTAGCAATCTGTTATGGATCAACTCTCCAAGGAGGAGGAGATGGCAATAGTTATATAGTACTTCACTATTGAGATAGAAATCTATCATGCCCCCACTATGGAGTAGCAATCTGTATATATATATAAGTTGCTGGCAAGTCTAAGAGAAAGAGGAGTAGCTGTCTAAATAATACTTCCGTGAGCGGAGTTAGTGGTCTGTAATGGTTGGCTCCCACAAGGTGATAATAGTGAAAGGAATGACCACTTGAGAAAATGGTGATTCCCTGGGCCGTTGGCAGATGACAGCGCCCCCCAGGAGGAGATCCTGAGAGGAACCACCGGCTAGACTAGAATATGAGATAAACACAATAGTTCTTTATTAAATTGGAAGCTGGACTACCAGAGGTGGCAGTAGTGAGTTGCTGTGTCTGGCAAGGCTGAAGTCCTTTTGATACTGGAATATAATCTCTGGGTTGCTGAGCTATAGAGAGAGACTAGAAGTAGTGAGTAGACAGGGTATATTTTATTTATTTATTTTGGATACAAGATGGTACACTCACAGGATCCATAGGCGAGCACTGGTTCCCACAAACAGTCTGTAATAAGAACTCACAATTGCTGTATATGAAATGGCTTCTAAAGTAGAAGAAAGTCTGTATAAGAATCTAGGAACATTGGCCCTCGTGGAGCGAGTACCGGTTCCTATCTGTAATCTTGCCAATGTAACTCTTGATCTCTGTACCTGCGATAACATCTTGGACGGAAGGGAGTCTTCAGAGCAATAGGAACATAGGCCCTCGTGGAGTGAGTACCAATTCCTATATAATAGACTCACTTTGTTCATGTCTGCGATCGCTTCCACGAATTGAGGAGTCTTCCGAGTGTTCTGGCAATCTGAAATCAAGAAGAGAGAGCAGAGCCCCCATGGAGCGGGTACTCCTGGTAAGTTTGAAAAGGCCGAGCAGTGGGGACGGGCTCCCTGGCTGACTCAGATCATTGTTGCAAGTATCATGGACTGCCGAAGCAAGTCCCATTGGAGTTCCTTGGTAACTCGTTAGAGGTTAGCAAACAAAGACCTTTTAAAGTGCAAACGGATGACATCACTACGGGGGGGATTCCCCCGAGGTTCGCACCCTTGCTGGTACAAAGTCTGGAGCGCGTGCACACGCCCTTATGTCATCGGGAACATAGCGGATCCGTAGCATCAGGCCAGCCCGGGGGAACCGGGACCATGGAGGTGGAGAGAAGCCGTGGCTGCTCTGTCCGTCAGAGCCGAAGGGAGTCGCATCCCAAGTAGAGAGGGTGAAGCAAAGGGGCAAGAAGCGGCATGAACGCAACATACATTGAGTACTGGTAGCAGTATAGAAGTGTTAAATAGTAGTAGTAGTAGTAGTAGTAGTAGTATCTGGCTAAATTTATCTAGAGAAGTTTAACCAAGGATAATCATTGGGAGACTTGACCTGTTGAATATTCATGTTAACTTATTTGTCTAACTTTAGCCAGATAACTTATCCACTCACCGTTTTACGGAACATACATTGTAAAATCTATGGAACACATATTTACATGCTACTTAGCCAGGTAATTTGGACCTACCTGGCTAAGTGACTGCTGCTGAATATCCAGTTTTACCTCTTAGCTGTATAAGACTTAGCAGGATAAATAGTTAGCCATATAGTCAGTGGGTAGGCAGTGGGAATAACATTGTGGGGCTACCTATCTGGCTATCTGCATTAGGGGCTCAAAGCTCGGTAAATGGGGGTTTAACGTGCTAGATACACAAAGTTTATCGTGTCATGTACTAGCATGCAAATATGATCATGAGTATGCAAACACTAGAAAATTATGCAAATGAGGAACTCCTACCGCATTTTGCAGTAAACACACAATGACATGGGATTTAATGTAGGAAATAACACCTTTTTTTTTGAGGTACAGGAAAAAAAATAGTTTTTAACATGTGATAGCAGCCATTATCACGGATTGCAGATATTTTTGAGACTATTATTGCGGGCGATAAAATGAGGCCTTTTCTCAGACACACCTATACAGCCCTGTTGGCCCAATAAAAACACCTTTTGTTACCTGCTTTGTCTTCCGAAAGCTATAACATTTGGGGGAAATCTACTAGTAGTGGGATACTGGCTGCTTCGGGTTGCTCAACAACAACAACAAAAACAACCAAAACAACTACAACAACAGGCAAGGCAGGTTCAAACACTTCCTGGGAAAATACCTGCACCAGAACCAAAGCCATAAGCCCCGCTGGTGGGGCACCCTGGCTTATGCAAGGTTTGTCAAGCAGGAGGGCATGCAAATGATATAGGGATCGTATCTTTCATCCACACACCGCATTGGTGGGCATACCAGAGGAGCATGTTCCTATCAGCTATTGTCTCAGTTCTAAGGCTATCATGGATTTGTATCAAGAACTCAGAAGGGATCTGAATCGAATCACAGAAAGGTCCCATGCTATACCAGGCCTCACCAAAGTATTTTGTGCCTTGCATTTTGTTGCATCTCGCTCCTTCCTAACAACAGTCGGGGTCATCAGGGAAATGTCACAGACCTCTTTTTCCCTCTGTCTGGACCAGGTCATAATAGCTGTACATAACTGCATTAATCATTGAATAAAATTCCCTCATGGAAGCCAGGAGTTGCTGGACTTGAAGAGAGAGTTTTATGCCATTGCCAACTTTCCAAATGTTCTGGGAGTTATTCCCTGCACTCATGTAGCCATCATCTCACCCTATCGCAGAGAGAAGATCTACCACAACCTAAACCTCTTCCACTCCATCAGTGTGCGAGTGGTCTGTGATGCTAAATTGTGCATCCTTGACATGGTTGCCAGGTTGTGCATGATTACTTTATACTTAGGCAATCTGTCCTGTTTGAAAATTTTGAAGACAATCTCTATGGTGACGGGTGGCTCGTAGGTAAGAGCGTTGCTTCTTTGTATAGTCCCTCTCTGGCTATATCTTTACAGCAAATGCCACTTGCATGGGAGACTTTTGGGAATGTGACTGCATCAGTTACATGACAATTGACTTGTACAGCTAGGTCTACAAACCATAGTGCCAGGGCCTGGCTTTCTCTCTCCATGCTGGAGAGGCATGTTAATGTTGGGTGCCCAAACAATACACTTGCTGCAAAGCTCTGTGTGTGACCCAGCACTACAGACTTTCAACTTGTTAACTTTAAGCAAGTGACTGTTCATGTCCTCTCTCTTGGAGCTTTTGAAATGACACTTGTCAACCACAACCTTTCTGTGTCCACAGCATAGGGACTCCAAGGTCAGGTGTGCCCTGTAAGTTCTCTGTCAGCCAGGATGTGAGCTGCAGGTTATCTTGACCAACACGAGGGAACACAAATTCTATTGAAGCTAAGGGCTGTGCTTTTTAGCCTTATCATAGTCATTGGGTCATGTCAGACAAATGTGTATCTCTGGAGGACATCTTGCAGAACAGCTGTGGACATACACAATCATATATAGAAATATAGAAATGATGGCAGAAAAGGACCAAACGGTGCAGCCAGTCTGCCCAGCAAGCTTATGGTAGTATTTGCTGCGCCATACAGATCACTCCCAAACATCAATTTCCCAGACTGTAAAAGTCAGGGCCCTTGTAAATGTTATTTAAAATTTCAACAGCAACAATATGTGTACTATGAGCCGTCCCATTTCAGAGCATTCTTGGATTCCCACCCCTACAGTTTTCCAATGTAGGTCTGATATGAAATAATTGGTGTGGCCTCTGTTCAATAGGTCTTTTTCCTGAATTATTTGTTCATGAAATTAGGTAACGCTCTTTTGTTGCTGCTTTCTCCCCCATATTTCTTTTATTATATAACAATGTAGATTAATATTATTTCTTGTGTTATAATTTATAACAATATTGATTTATGTTATATTTATTACATACTACATTGTAATTTTTCATAACAAGTGGATACTTGTAAAATTTATGTTAAAATAGATAAATTAAAAATTAAAAAAAAAAGGAAAATATTATAATGCCTCTGTATCTCTCCATAGTGAGACCACACCTTCAGTACTGTGTACAATTCTGGTCACCGCATTTGAAAAAAGATATAATTACACTGCAGAAAGAACAGAGAAGGGAGACCAAAATGATAAAGAGAATGGAACTATTCCCCTATGAGGAAAGGCTAAAGAGGTTAGGACTATTCAGCTTGGAGATGAGATGGCTGAGATGGGAAATGATAGAGGTGTTTAAAATCATGAGAGGTTTAGAATGGGTAGATGTGAATCGGTTATTTACTCTTTCGGATAATAGAAAGACTAGGGGCACTCCATGAAGTTAGCATGTGGCATGTTTAAAACTAATCGGAGAAAGTTCTTTTTTACTCAACGCACAATTAAACTCTGGAATTTGTTGCCAGAGGATGTGGTTAGTGCAGTTAGTATAGCTGTGTTTAAAAAAGGATTGGATAAGTTCTTGGAGGAGAAGTCCATTACCTGCTATTAATTAAGTTGATTTAGAAAATAGCCACTGCTATTACTAGCAATGGTAACATGGAATAGACTTAGTTTTTGGGTACTTGCCAGGTTCTTATGGCCTGAATTGGCCACTGTTTGAAACAGGATGCTGGGCTTGATGGACCCTTGGTCTGACCCAGTGTTGCATTTTAGGAAGCACATTTCAAATATCATGGCAATCCCAAATTTCTAACCAATCATTGCAAGCTAGCCTATCTCATAGGGGTTGCTTACTTCCATGCTCAGCTGGGTCCAGCTACACCTAGATAACCAAACTGTCAACTTTCATGTACAGATGGAGAGGGCCTTGGCCTTGGGCTGTCATGTTGGTTATGTTACTTGCTCAGGGAGGCTATACGTGGATATTGGTCTGACTATCTGATGGCTGGATTGGGAACAGGTTGTTGAAACTCACCTCTGAAATGTATAGGTCAGTGTCTTTTTAGTGATGACTATAACAGCACCCACATGTCACAGAATAAAAGTTTCACCTCATTGAACCCAATGCAGAGCTGTTTTAGAAGCTAATAATCTAATCTGACATGTCACAGGTAGCCATTGGGAAATATTTAGATGTCAGGGCACAGCAAGGGCCTTTACCTGTCCAGCTCAGAACTAGTCATGTTTGACACCAGCAATCCTGTGGAAGCACAGGATTGCTGGTGTCAAACATGGGGTAGTACCCATAATGGAGAAGGTTTTCATGGGTAATGATTCAGATGGACTGAATCAAATCACGGTGAACCTAGAAGATGTGGTAGGCCTGACTGACAAACTGAAGAGTAGTAAATCAACCGGACCGGATGGTATACACCCCAGAGTTCTGAAGGAACTTAAAAATGAAATTTCAGACCTATTAGTAAAAATTTGTAACTTATCATTAAAATCATCCATTGTACCTGAAGACTGGAGGATAGCAAATGTAACCCCAATATTTAAAAAGGGCTCCAGGGGCGATCCTGGAAACTACAGACCGGTTAGCCTGACTTCAGTGCCAGGAAAAATAGTGGAAAGTGTTCTAAACATCAAAATCACAGAAAGACATGGTTTAATGGAACAAAGTCAGCATGGCTTTACCCAGGGCAAGTCTTGCCTCACAAATCTGCTTCACTTGTTTGAAGGAGTTAATAAACATGTGGATAAAGGTGAACCGGTAGATATAGTATACTTGGATTTTCAGAAGGTGTTTGACAAAGTTCCTCATGAGAAGCTTCTAGGAAAAGTAAAAATTCATGGGATAGGTGGCGATGTCCTTTCATGGATTGCAAACTGGCTAAAAGACAGGAAACAGAGAGTAGGATTAAATGGACAATTTTCTCAGTGGAAGGGAGTGGACAGTGGAGTGCCTCAGGGATCTGTATTGGGACCCTTACTTTTCAATATATTTATAAATGATCTGGAAAGAAATACGAGTGAGATAATCAAATTTGCAGATGACACAAAATTGTTCAGAGTAGTTAAATCACAAGCAGATTGTGATAAATTGCTGGAAGACCTTGTGAGACTGGAAAATTGGGCATCCAAATGGCAGATGAAAGTTAATGTGGATAAGTGCAAGGTGATGCATATAGGGAAAAATAACCCATGCTATAATTACACAATGTTGGGTTCCATATTAGGTTCTAGAACCCAAGAAAGAGATCTAGGCGTCATAGTGGATAACACATTGAAATCGTCGGTTCAGTGTGCTGCGGCAGTCAAAAAAGCAAACAGAATATTGGGAATTATTAGAAAGGGAATGGTGAATAAAACGGAAAATGTCATAATCCCTCTGTATCGCTCCATGGTGAGACCGCACCTTGAATACTGTGTACAATTCTGGTCGCCGCATCTCAAAAAAGATATAATTGCGATGGAGAAGGTACAGAGAAGGGCTACCAAAATGATAAAGGGAATGGAACAACTCCCCTATGAGGAAAGACTAAAGAGGTTAGAACTTTTCAGCTTGGAGAAGAGACGACTGAGGGGGGATATGATAGAGGTGTTTAAAATCATGAGAGGTCTAGAACGGGTAGATGTGAATCGGTTATTTACTCTTTCGGATAGTAGAAAGACTAGGGGGCACTCCATGAAGTTAGCATGGGGCACATTTAAAACTAATCGGAGAAAGTTCTTTTTTACTCAACGCACAATTAAACTCTGGAATTTGTTGCCAGAAGATGTGGTTAGTGCAGTTAGTATAGCTGTGTTTAAAAAAGGATTGGATAAGTTCTTGGAGGAGAAGTCCATTACCTGCTATTAAGTTCACTTAGAGAATAGCCACTGCCATTAGCAATGGTTACATGGAATAGACTTAGTTTTTGGGTACTTGCCAGGTTCTTATGGCCTGGATTGGCCACTGTTGGAAACACGATGCTGGGCTTGATGTCTGACCCAGTATGGCATTTTCTTATGTTCTTATGCTAATGTGTAGATGGGGAGAAAATAGCCTCACACATTGTAACCAGACTTTCCACCTTGGCCTGACACTGTTTAGTTATTTAGTGAGAGGGGTGTGTGACAATTGCCAGCATTACAGCTCAGATATACAGTATCACTTTGCCAGATGAGTAGATATCTTCCTGTAGTGTATATTTCCTCCCCCCCCCCCCCCTGTTACTAGAGTCTCTCCCACTCAGTAGCTGGAGTGGCCATATTTGTATTGATATTGGGCAGGGGTGTGCTTGACTGAAAGAACTTCAGCAGCTGGGAAGGCTGTGTTGTTTAGGAGGGGAGGGGGATTAAGAGGCTGTCAACTTATTTGGGGGATGCAGGGATGGAAGGAACAGGGAGGGCAAATGGCACAGTCATGCCAGGTTCTTTCATGTTCTATAGATAAATGTGTTGGGGGAAGGGAAGGGTCTGGGCCAGTGTGTTGATGATACCTGGGGGCATGGGGTAGCAGGAGATCTGGCAGGACATCTATTTGATGTTCACTTTTTGAGACAGAGTCTTACTTACCCACGTATCTGTAGAAGATATCATGGCAACTAGACAATGAACCTGCTACACAAGACCACATCACTTGAGACTTATTCTGCCATATGTACATACTGGCAAGTTAGGTCTACAAATAATCCGCCTAATATAGCTAATACATTTTGGATGCATAGCATAGGTGGCACTTTTCTCCTGTTGCTTAAAGGAGACAGGTTTTGCTGCTAACTGGAGCCACACCATTTGTCCATTACTCAGCCTAATGATTATGTATCGCTGTCTACTTGCATCCTGCTAGAACCTCATGTCAGCTGATGTATGACAACTGAGAAAGAATCAGGGAGGTGTGGAGGTTAGAGATTCCACAATGGGCAAGAGCAGGAAATAATGAGGTCTGCTGTTGCTAGGGACCCAGCAGATTTCAACAGACTGGTTCCAAACCCTGCCCTGCCCTGAGTGGTTGATCTGCACAACCATTCACATGAACTGTCATAAATCAAAAGTGTGCCCTCCATTCAGGAGGATAGCACTGGAGAGACTTTGTTCTGGTCAAAACAGAGGCATCATTTGAAGATGATTTTGGAAGGAAAAGGACTTTGGACAGATATCTGAAATACTGGTCACTGAACTCCAGACCTGGGTCTAGGCCAAGTCTGCGGGCATAGCAACAGGCCCCCTTATGGGTATGGGATCTGGGTCTAGGCCTTGGCCTCAGCCTCAGCCTAGGCCTTGGAATTCTATAGGGATGTGCAGGCAAAAAGTTTTCATTGCGTACGTGATACGTATTCGTGGGGGGTCAATTCCGTTACATGCGGAAGTATGGAGAATTCAATAAGTTGTCAAACTGTAAATACGTTACTACTAAATTAACTATAACCCCCCACCCTCCTGACCCCCCCAAGACTTACCAAAACTCCCTGGTGGTCCAGCGGTGGGGTCCGGGAACTCACTCAGACCCTCGGTGCTAGTTTCATCATGGCGCCGATAGCCTTTGTCACAGGGGCTACCGGTGCCATTGGTCAGCCCCTGTCACATGGCCATCGGCGCCATCTTGTGCTCCTACCATGTGACAGGGGCTGACCAATGGCACCGGTAGCCCCTGTGACATAGTATGGGCAAAGGCTATCGGCGCCATTTTGAGTCCTGGCGTCGGACGGCAGGTCGCTCCGGGACCCCCGTTGGATCCACAGGGACTTTTGGCCAGCTTGGGGGGCCTCCTGACCCCCACAAGACTTACCAAAAGTGCAGCGGGGGTTCCGGAGCGACCTCCTTGCACGCTGGCCGTCCAATCCCAATACTCAAAATGGTGCCGATTGCCTTTGCCCTCACTATGACGGCGATCGGCGCCATTTTGAGTATTGGCAGGATGGCGATTTTGAGTCTCAAAATGGCGCCGATCGCCGTCATAGTGAGAGCAAAGTCGATCGGCGCCATTTTGAGTATTGGCGGGATGGCGATTTTGAGTCTCAAAATGGCGCCGATCGCCTTTGCCCTCTCTATGATGGCGATCGGCGCCATTTTGAGACTCAAAATTGCCGTCCCGCCAATACTCAAAATGGCGCCGATCGCCATTATAGTGAGGGCAAAGGCGATCGGCGCCATTTTGAGTATTTGGATCGGACAGCCAGCGTGCAAGGAGGTCGCTCCCGGACCCCCGCTGGACTTTTGGCAAGTCTTGTGGGGGTCAGGAGGCCCCCCCAAGCTGGCCAAAAGTCCCTGTGGGTCCAACAGGGGTCCCGGAGCAACCTGCCGTCCGACGCCAGGACTCAAAATGGCGCCGATAGCCTTTGCCCATACTATGTCACAGGGGCTACCGGTGCCATTGGTCAGCCCCTGTCACATGGTAGGAGCACAAGATAGCGCCGATGGCCATGTGACAGGGGCTGACCAATGGCACCGGTAGCCCCTGTGACAAAGGCTATCGGCGCCATGATGAAACTAGCACCGAGGGTCTGAGTGAGTTCCCGGACCCCACCGCTGGACCACCAGGGAGTTTTGGTAAGTCTTGGGGGGGTCAGGAGGGTTGGGGGAGGTTTAAATTTTTATTTAGGCCGAATAAAACAGAAATCTGTTTAATATGTGGGGAGTCGCGATGCATTTCGCCTCCCCACGTATTTAACAGATAGGAAAAAATAAGTTGCGGATTACAAATACGTGGAAAACGGATGCACACCTCTAGAATTCTATCTCCAGGCTGGTCCCTAGCATTAGGCCTCAGTCTAATCCTAGGGCTTCTCTGGCACTGGGCCCAGGCCTAGGCCTCAGTGACTGGACCATGCCTCGGTCATGGCCCCAGTATGGGCCTAGACCTAGGCCTTGGCAACAATACAAAGCCTCGGGCAAGGCGCCAAAGCTGAGCATAGGCCTTGGGCAGGCTATATTGACGGGATCCCACATGGACGGGGTAAGTGGGAAGGAGGTTCTTGGCCCTATCAGTTTTTAGAGGGTGGGAGAGATGAGGCACAGATAAGCCTGGAGAAGCACTATTTTTCTTTTTTGTTTTTATTTTGTTGTTAGGATTTTTTAAATGTTTATTTTGTTTCTGCAAACTACAGAAATGAAATAAACATTAAACTGATACCAGAGGGTGGAAAACCCAAAATGAACAAAAAAAGAAACACATTATTTTCTCCTGCATATCCCTAAATGTATATGTGTTGTAATAACCACCTATATAGAGATATCTTACTTATGAGTATTTGTAAGGTTTTGAAACCATAGTACCTTTACACTTTGATTTAGTGCCAAGTCAGAAGCTAAGCATGGTAAGGCAACATCTGAGTACATGAGCTACCTCCAAGGAACACCAAATGATGCAAGAAATTGTCTGGTAGCTTAAGGAATATGCTTTTTCACTGCACTAATTACAAGTCAATGTGCCAGCTTATTACTGAGGGTCAAACAGTAATGTGCTGGAGGGGGATCCTGTACTTGTCAGGATTCCCTTGTTAAATTATTTTCTTTAAAAAATATTTTCTAGCTGAGTACAGCAGATCTGGTGAAAGTCAACCAATGAGAAAATAAAAAGTACATCATTAGGGTGTCATTTTCCACAAGAAAGCATTAAACTGAGCACCTATCCACTCTGTGAAAATTAAAGGTGCCATGATATTTTTTACCTTAATAGAGATGTTAAAGTCTAACGGGTAATATAATTGTTATCTTGAGTTTCATTCTGAAAAAAAACAAAGATTGCACAGTTTTCATTGGTATCATGCTGTATTAATAACAGTTAATGATGTACCTCATTAAAAATTGTCCCATCATGAATACATTTTTAAAGGCATTTTGCATGTAAAAATCACTTGTATGCAAATATTTGACATATGTGCATAAAAGCAATTTTACAAACAATCCAACTTCATTTATACTCGGATGTTCATGCAGCAAAGTACGGGTGAACAATGAAGGCCTGTTTGGGCATGCTTGGATGTTCTCACATAGTTTCCTATTTTATAAAAAATGTGGGGTAGATTTTAAAAAGGTGTGCGCGGGCGAACATGTGTGCTTGCTACCCGGCGCATGCACATGTACACCCAATTTTATAACTTGTGCGCGCAAGTTATAAAATCAGGGGTCGGTGCGCACAAGAGAGTGCACAATTGTGCACCTTGCGTGCGCCGAGCCGCGCTGCCTTCCCCCGTTCCCTTCCCCCTAATTCCTCCTAACCTGACCTTCCTACCCTTTCCCCTACCTTTCCTCCCCCTAGCCCTACTATAACCCCCCCTAAATTTTTATTTTACCTTTTGCGCCTGCCCAGGCGCAAGTTGCACGCACCGGCAGCCTGCGGCACGCGATCCTCCAACACAGCGGCAATGGCCGCTCTATTGGAGGCCTCTGTCCCTGCCCCCACCCCACCCTGGACCACCCCGGACTGCCCCTTTTGTAAAGTCCCGGGTCTTACATGCCTCCCGGGGCTTTACACGCATTGCCGGGCCTTTTTAAAATAGGCCGGTGCGCGTAACCCTTTTAAAATCCGGCCCTGTATGCATAAACTTTTACACTTACTATTTGACTTGCCAAATTAAAACTTGCATTGTCTTTTTTATCCTGATGATTGGCATGCTGGCTTCTTCCAGTGGGTAGACAGGGCTGCAAGCTAGGATGGGATGGAGAGGGGGTGGGGGGCTAACTGAGAATGTATTATTATCCTTCTTGACCAGAAGTGTTTTAGGCTGTCATATTATTTTTGTCAGTATCATCCTTCATTCTGATACTAAATTTGCTTCTATTTTATGGGGGAATGTTTCTGAGAGTGTGTTCTGTGTATATGTGTCTGGTGAATGGGGCTGGCAGGAGGGGAAAAGTATCACTGGAGCTGACTGGCCCATGAAAACTGCCCACATAAAATTACACAGAACCAATATCAGGAAATATTTTTTCATGGAGAGTGTGGTGGATTCCTGGAATGCCCTTCCAGAAGAGGTTGCGAAGACAAAAACAGTGAAAGAATTCAAAGGGGCATGGGCTAAACACTGTGGATCCCTAAAGGCTAGAGGATGGAAATGAACAAAAGAATGCATGGGGATAACTTGCTGGTGCAGCCTTCATATTGTTGATGCAACTCCATCATTACTCTCTGCTTCAACAGCAGGGGGAAAAGGGGGAATTGGATTCAAACAGCAACCAACGAGAGCCCCGACTTTTATGGTCTGGGGAAAAAAATAAATATGGGGTAACTTGCTGATGTGGCAGTTACTATCCTTAACCAATAAGCCTGATACTTTGATGCAACTCCAAAATTGCTCTCTGCTTCAATGGCAAGGCACAATGGGAAACTGGATTCAAAAAGCAACCAATGACGGCCCTGACTTTTTTCATTCTGGGGAACTGAAAAGCATGGGGGTAACCTACATGGTGCAGCAGATACTACCATAACCTTGCTGGGCAGTCTGGATGGATTATTTGGTCCTCTTCGGCTGTCATTTCTACATTTCTGTTTTACATGCTACTTTGTGTGGGGAGAGTTTCCTAAGATACTGTATTTACATATTTACTTTCCAAAATCAAAAAGTATGCACATAAATGGCAACTCTGCCCAGACTCCACGCTTCCCATGTGCTTACATTTACATGCATGTATGTATGCTTATAATTTGACATTCATTTGAGCCAGACAATTTTCAAAAGGGCTATTTATGCAGGTGACGTGCTGTTTTACCTGCAGAAACTCCTGTGAACATTACCTACCCTATGAAGTGGCCATTCAAGCACCTCACTGAAGCTCTAAGTCTAAATACATTTCATCTAGTTTAGTTTTATTGCTTTTATATGGTCCAGCTCTTTCTGTATCTGCTTCTGATGATATTTTAATGTGTATTTAATTTATTCTGAATGGCAATCTTTTGACCTAGTAGTTTCAAAGAATAGCAGTCCTGCCTTTTGCCTGCTTATTGTGTAACTATTTTCTCGTGACTATAATCAAATTTAAAATTGTATGGAAAAGGAAACAAGAAAAAGTACCTTCCAGGATATATATTTTTTTCAATTTATACTGAGATTCTGATAAGACATAAGGGAGAATCCTGATAATAATGGGTAACATCTGTATTGTGGTTTGTAATGAGAGTGTTTTTGCTAAAAAATAAATAAATAAATAAAAATCTTACTTTCAAGTTGTGAACTTTGATTAATAATTATTACATCTACTAAGAAAAATTTGTATTTATAACTATAAGCAAATTGATGGGGGAAACTTACCTTAACAATTAATTAAAAGGATGAAAATAAGACTCATCAAGTGAAAAAGATGTTCTGCTATGTTCAAGAAACCTTGAAATTGGAGTCACTGAACAAGAGAAATACCATAATATTAATATCCAACGAAAACTTTTGAGTGAAAATGGTCTATACCTTAAGGCTTTGGAGTCTGTGGTTTGATTTCATAGGGCTTCAGTAGTGATATGCAGCATTGCCGAAGATCTATCCCATGAGAATCATTGGGAAAATGATGGAACATAAACATAAGAAACATTTATTGTGCAAAGAAACTCTTGTTTATAAGCAAACAAAAAAGAATGTTATATAGTAGTTAGTGACATCCCATATTATATGAATTCAATGAAATTAAAAAAAAGGGACATAATAATATAGAAACATAGAAACATAGAAACATAGAAACATAGAAATGACGGCAGAAGAAGACCAAATGGCCCATCCAGTCTGCCCAGCAAGCTTCCCTCATTTCTTTTCTCATACTTATCTGTTTCTCTTAGCTCTTGGTTCTAATTCCCTTCCACCCCCACCATTAATGTAGAGAGCGGTGATGGAGCTGCATCCAAGTGAAATATCTAGCTTGAGTAGTTAGAGGTAGTAGGGGTAGTAACCGCCGCAATAAGCAAGCTACACCCATGCTTATTTGTTTTTACCCAGATTATGTTATACAGCCCTTATTGGTTGTTTATCTTCTCCCCTGCTGTTGAAGCAGGGAGCTATGCTGGATATGCGTGAGGTATCAGTTTTTTTCTTCTCCCCTGCCGTTGAAGCAGAGAGCTATGCTGGATATGCATTGAAAGTGAAGTATCAGGCACATTTGGTTTGGGGTAGTAACCGCCGTAACAAGCCAGCTACTCCCCGCTTTGTGAGTGTGAATCCTTTTTTCTTCTCCCCTGCCGTTTAAGCAGAGAGCTCTGCTGGATGTGTGAAGTAACAGTTTTTCTTTTCCCCTGCTGTTGAAGCAGAGAACTATGCTGGATATGCATTGAAGTGAAGTATAAGAATGGAGTGATCAAGCTAGTTGAAAGGCATCAGGAATAGAGGAAGGTGGAGGTAGTAATTTGGATATTTGGTTTGGGGTAGTAACCGCCGTAACAAGCCAGCTACTCCCGTCTTTGTGAGTGCAAATCCTTTTTTCCACATTTCCTCTTGCTGTTGAAGCTTAGAGTGATGTTGGAGTCACAGTAACCATGTGTATGTTTATTGAATAAGGGTATTGTCTCCAGGCAGTAGCCATCATTCTGGCGAGTCACCCACTCTTCATTGGCGGCCTCTTGACTTTATGGATCCACAGTGTTTATCCCACGCCCCTTTGAAGTCCTTTACAGTTCTGGTCTTCACCACTTCCTCCGGAAGGGCATTCCAGGCATCCACCACCCTCTCCGTGAAGAAATACTTCCTGACATTGGTTCTGAATCTTCCTCCCTGGAGCTTCAAATCGTGACCCCTGGTTCTGCTGATTTTTTTCTTATGGTAAAGGTTTGTCGTTGCCTTTGGATCATTAAAACCTTTCAAGTATCTGAAAGTCTGTATCATATCACCTCTGCTCCTCCTTTCCTCCAGGGTGTACATATTTAGATCCTTCAATCTCTCCTCGTACGTCATGCGATGAAGATCCTCCACCTTCCTGGTCGCCCTTCTCTGTACCGCTTCCATCTTGTCTTTGTCTTTTTGTAGATACGGTCTCCAGAACTGAACACAGTACTCCAGGTGAGGCCTCACCAAGGACCTGTACAAGGGAATAATCACTTCCCTTTTCTTACTCGATATTCCTCTCTCTATGCAGCCCAGCATTCTTCTGGCTTTTGCTATCGCCTTGTCGCATTGTTTCGCAGACTTCATATCATTAGACACTATCACCCCAAGGTCCCTCTCCTGCTCCGTGCACGTCAGCCTTTCCCCCCCCATCGAATACAGTTCATTTGGATTTCCGCTCCCCATATGCATGACTTTGCACTTCTTGGCATTGAATCTCAGCTGCCATATCTTCGACCACTCTTCCAGTTTCCTTAGATCCCGTCTCATTCTCTCTATAATATAAGAGCATAGAAAAGGGCAGTTTGGGTCAGACCAAAGTTCATTGAGCAAAGCACCTTGTCTCTGGATCACAAGTATGTATTTATAAATTATTTATAGAGTGCACCATCTAAAATTCTGGATGGTTCGCAAACAGAAGCATACATAATAAAAAAAAAATAAAACCATTGCAGACAATAATTACTGCAAATACTTTTCCATTTTTAAATGTATGTGTTTAAATGTCCCTGAAAACTTTCCTTGCACAAAGAAGCAGGTGCAACTTTTTGCAGGATGTTTCCATGGGATAATTTCTAGGGATGTGAATCGTTTTTGAACGATTACAATTATCGTCAGATAATTTTAAAATCGTCCAAAATTGTTAGAGTGCACGATACAATACAAATGCCCCCGATTTATCATCAGGGGCATTTGTATTGTATCGTTAAATAGGGCGCGGGAAAACCGGCACACCAAAAAAACCCTAAAACCCACCCCGAACCTTTAAAACAAATCCCCCACCCTCCTGAACCCCCCCAAAATGTTTTAAATTACCTGGGGTCCAGTGGGAGGTCCCGGCGCGATCTCCCTCTCTCTGGCCATGACTGCGTTAAGAGAAATGGCGCCGGTGGCCCTTTGCCCTTATCATGTGACTGTCGCCCGTATGACATAGTGAGGGCAAAGGTGGGGGATTTGTTTTAAAGGTTCGGGGTGGGTTTTAGGGTTTTTTTGGTGTGCCGGTTTTCCCGCCCTACCCAGATTTACGATTTTTAACGATTTAAAAAAAAACAAAACACGATGATCAGATTTCCCTCCTCCCCCAGCCAAAATCGATCATTAAGACGATCGATCACACGATTCACACCCCTAATAATTTCCAAACAAACTTATGCATGAAAGTTAATGTGAAAATTGGAGTAATTTAGGATTATGCAATGATCATGCTTGCTAGGTAGCGCCCCCCCCCCCCCCCCCCCCCAGCAGAGGTCCTCAGGGAGCCACACTTTCTCCAGTTCCAGCTACTTTCTTGATGATCCCATAACTCAACAAGGCCAGCCCTATTTAACCCTGCCTCTCCCACAACTCGAGGCCTCTCACCTTGGCTCCTTGCATTGGCCCACCTTGCCTTGCTACTATGTGGACCCTGGGGCCTTCTTGTCTCGCTTTGCCTTGTGCTGTGGCCTTCTTGCCTTGTCTTGTAGCCTCCTTGGGCTTTTTGTCCTGCCTTATGGCCTTCAGGCCTGCTAGTCTCACTCTGCTTTGACTTGTGGCCTGCTTAGGCCTCCTTGTCTGTTTCTCCCTTGTCTTGTCTTATATGTACCTGTTTTACATTGGTTTCCTGTCAGTCTGTGTTTGTATATTATTTGCCCTGTCTTCGAGGTCCTGTCCAGACCTAGTTTTGCCTCTCCTGGTCCTTGTGGTCTTGTCTAGTCCTGGTCTTGTCCTGCTCTGTCCAGTCCTGCCTGGTCCTCCCTGGGATCTCTGATCCCTGTGGGCCTTTGGTCCCAGGCCTGGCCTCCTGTTCCAGTCTCTGTTTCAAGTCCCAGGCTTTGCCTCTGCTCCAGCCCTGTCCCCTGTGCCAGTGCAAAGCTCCTGCCTAGTTTCCCTGAGCTGCCTTGCCTTCCCTGTTACCTTTCCTTGGACTGATCTTCTTACTGACTCAGACTGTCTCTGGCCTTGATCTTGCATGTTTGCTGCCTGCCCCGACATCCTGCTTGAACCCTAACTTTGTCTGTTTGCTACCGGCCTTCACCTCCTGCTGGACACTGACTTTGTTTGAACACTGCCTGACCATATCTCTGCCAGCCATATACTGCTCCCAGAAAGCCCTGCCATTCACCAGAACCTGCGGGCTCAATCCAACGAGGAGGTGGATGGTCAGGCAGAAGACCCTGACTGATGATTCCCAAGTGTCTGGCCCTGCTCCTGTTAGGGGAATCCCTCCATCTAGCTTTATCCTCACTCCATGACAGCATATAACAACCTGCAAATTTATACAGGCTGTTATAAAATTAAGTACCCAGCAGATCTCAAAAAGTAGATGTATTACTTGTTACTTACTCCCAGGGATAGCAATAGCTTTGTTTAGTCTACCTGGTAATAATATTTTATGGACATTTTCTCCCTGGAATTTATTCAAACCTCTTTTAAATCCTGCTATTCTAGTCACCATGACCATGTCCTCTGGCAGGAACAGGTTTCAGATAATTGGAAAATTATCCACACATTCTTTGAAGTCCACACTTCTCATACAGTTAAGCATTAATAAGAACATAAGAACATAAGAACATAAGAAAATGCCATACTGGGTCAGACCAAGGGTCCATCAAGCCCAGCATCCTGTTTCCAACAGTGGCCAATCCAGGCCATAAGAACCTGGCAAGTACCCAAAACTAAGTCTATTCCATGTAACCATTGCTAATGGCAGTGGCTATTCTCTAAGTGAACTTAATAGCAGGTAATGGACTTCTCCTCCAAGAACTTATCCAATCCTTTTTTAAACACAGCTATACTAACTGCACTAACCACATCCTCTGGCAACAAATTCCAGAGTTTAATTGTGCGTTGAGTAAAAAAGAACTTTCTCCGATTAGTTTTAAATGTGCCCCATGCTAACTTCATGGAGTGTCCCCTAGTCTTTCTACTATCTGAAAGATAGTTAGGGCACGTTCACAAACCAGACACCTCATCTTTGGAATTCCTTACTTGAGAATGTACACGCATAAATCTTGCAAGAGTGTGTGTATACATGGCTTTGCATGTTCTTTTCTCACCATTTTATAAAATTACATATGTATCATTTAAGTGCTACCTTTGTCCACTCATGTTTGCATAACTGACTGGCAAATAGTCTCAGGAAATGATATAAATTATCTGCATGCCTTTGCAATGCCCAGAATTCCACTTGTGGACTATATAGTGAAATCCTCAGCTCAGTGTACTGCAGTGGTCAAAACAGCAAATGCAATGAGTGGAATGATCCAAAAAGAAAGGGAGAATAAACAGAAAATATCATATTTCTTCTGAATTGATCCATCGTGGGACTGCACCTTGAGTACTATGTACAGTTCTTGTTGCTCCGTCTCAAAAAATACATAACAGAATAGAAAGGTTGCAGCGGAGAGCAACAAAAATAATCAAGGGAATGAAACACCTTTCCTTTGAGGAAAAGGCAAAACCTGTTAGGCTCATCAATTGGGAAAAGAATTGGTTGAGAGGAGACAAGGTAGACATTTATAAAATCATGAGTGGGGTGGAAAGGGTAATTAATGGGCTTTTATTTACCCTTCAAATAAAACAAGGGGACACTCTATAAAACTAATAACCAGAGGATTTAAAACAAACAGTAGAAAGTACTTTTTCCCTCAACATGGAATCAAGCTGTGCAATCTGTTTGGGCATAGTAATTGACAGATGCAGCTCGTTTTCTTAGGAAAACACCAGATGCTTATGTTTGAAGGGTGGGAGGCCTAAATCCTGGATATCTTGCAATATGCAGCAAATAAGTGGCCTTCCTCATGTTATAAATTCATCATCAGCAAGAAGTGAAACTACTATTGAGTAATAAGCTACCTGAAGAGCCACTTTGTCTTTTGGTCTAGATAGTCTAACCCCATCTTCCCAAGTGGTCAGTTTTCTAACCCTGAGAATCACTGGAGTATCTCTAGCAAAGTAAGAGATCACACAGATCATTGAGGGCTGGGTGACAGAAACACCTACAGGACACAAAGTAGGCTGAGGACACATTCCAAAAAAATCCAATGTCCAGATGTCTTCTGTACTCCAATGATTAATTTTTAAAAACAAAAATAGCATAGATGAAACATCAAGTAAGAATTGCAGTCCATTCTCATGTCCATTTCACTGGATCCATAAACTGTTTCTTCCAGCTTTCTATCCTCTTTGGCCATTCCAGAAATGTCTTCTTTGAATTTTAATTTATTAAAATGTATTGCTTAGAGAGGTAACTTAATGTGGTGACCTTGGGAAGACATAAGTCACAGGGCTCATAAGAACATAAGAACATGCCATACAGGGTCAGACCAAGGGTCCATCAAGCCCAGTATCCTATTTCCAGCAGTGGCCAAATCAAGTCACAAGTACCTGGCAGTGGCCAGTACCCAAACATTAGATAAATCACAAGCTACTATTGCTTATTAATTACTGTAATAGCAGTTTATGGATTTTTCTTCTAGGAACTTATCCAAACCTTTTTTAAACCCAGTTACACTAAGTGCTATAACCACATCCTCTGGCAATGAATTCCAGAGCTTAACTATGCACTGAGTGAAAAAGAATTTCCTTCAATTTGTTTTAAATGAGCTACTTGCTAACTTCATGGAGTACCCCCTGGTCTTTCTATTATCTGAGAGAGTAAATAACTGAAGTACATTCATTTGTTCAAGTCCTTTCATGATTTTGTTGACTTCTATCTTATCCACTCTCAGTTATCTCTTCTCCAAACTGAAAAGCCCTAACTTCTTTAGCCGTTCCTCATAGGGCAGCCGTTCCATGCCCCTTATCATTTTGGTTGCCGTTCTCTGCACTTTCTTTAGTGCAGCTATATGCTTTTTGAGATGCGGTGACCGGAATTGCACACAGTATTCAAGGTGCAGTCTCACCATGGAGCGATATAGAGACATTTTGATATCCTCCATTTTATTTGCCATTCCCTTCCTAATAATTCCTAAAATTCTGTTTGCTTTTTATGATCAACACAGTACACTGAGCCAACAATTTCAATGTATTATCCACTATGATGCCTAGATCTCTTTCCTGGGTGGTAACTCCTAAGATAGAATCTAACATTGTGTAACTATAACAAGGGTACTTATTTTTCCCCTAAAGGCATCATTTTGCCCTTCTCCACATAAAATTTCATCTGCCATTTGGAATCCCAATCTTCCAGTTTTGCACTGATCCTACTACAATTCATCACAATCTGCTTGAGATTTAACTACTCTGCATAATTTTGTGTCATCCCGGCAAATTTGATCACCTCACTTATAATACCTCTTTCCAGATCATTTACAAATACATTAAAAGCACTGATGCAAGTACAGATCCGGAGGCACTCCACTGTTTAACCTTTTTCCACTGTGAAAACTGACCATTTAATCCTACTTCGTGTCCTGTCTTTTAACCAGCTTGCAATCCTCAAAAAGGAAATCGCTTCCTATCCCATGACTTTTTCATTTTCTTAGAAGCCTCTCTTGTGGACTTTGTCGAACGCCTTCTGAAAATCCAAATATACTACATCTACTGGTTCATCTTTGTCCACATATTTATTTACCCCCCTTCAAAAAAATGTAGATTTATGAGGCAAGACTTCCCTTGGGTAAATCCATATTGGCTGTGTCCCATCAAACCATGTCAATCTAAAGGTTTTGTGATTTTATTCTTTACAAGGTTCCTTGATTTTTCCCGGCACTGAAGTTAGGCTCACCAGTTTATAGTTTCTGGATCACCCCTGGATCCCCTTTAAATATAGGGATTACATTGGCCATCTTCCAGTCTTCAGGTACATCTAATGATTTTAATGATAGGTTACAAATGAATTGAAATAGGACTGACATGTCTTTTTTTAGTTCTTTCAGAACCCTGGGGTGTATACCATATGATCCAGGTGATTTACTACTCTTCAGTTTGTCAGTCAAGCCTACTACATCTTCCAGGTTCACCATGATTTGGTTCAGTTGATCTGAATCATCAATTATCACCCATGAAAACCTTCTCTAGAATGGGTATCTCTCCAACATCCTCATTATTAATCACGGAAGCAAAGAAATTGTTTAATCTTTCCACGATGATCTTATCTTCTCTAAATGCCCTATAACCCCTTCATCATCCAATGGTCCAACCAATTCCCTCTCAGGCTTTTTGCTTCAGGCATATTTTAAAAAGTTTTTATTGTGAATTATTTGCCTCTATGGTCAATTTATTTTCAAATTCTCTCTTAGCCTGTCTTATCAATGTCTTACATTTAAATTGCCAATACTTATGCTATATCCTATTTTCTTCTGATGGATCCTTCTTCCAATTTTTGAATGACGATCTTTTGGCTAAAATAGCCCCTTTCACCTCACCTTTTAACCATGCTGGAAATCATTTTGCCTTTCTTGTACCTTTCTTAAATGTGTGGAATACATCTGGACTGTGCTTCTATTGCTCCGGTTGCCATCCCCTGATAATCGTAAAACATCCAGATCTCAAGGCACTCTAAAACTCTCCCAAAATATCTTTTGAAATGGGTTTATGTTGATTGGTTGCTACATTCAAAAATTCCCAGGAATGATGCCTGTAATGTTGTGATTCCCGGTCGCGGCCGCCCGCGACCAGAACCCCTACCTTGCCTCCCAACGTCAGGGCCTCCGCCGCTGCTGCAAACCATGGCCAGGGAACATGCTGGGGTCAGCCTCCAGCATGCCCCTTCCTTCTAAACCCCGGGCGCGAGGTTCCACGGGGCATCTGCTGGAGGAAACGCTGCCCGGGCCTCCTCCCGCGGTGTCTGGCCACTCTACAAGGCCCTTCTGGGTGCAGCCTGCCAGATCTCCCCTTAGGCGCGAGGCCGCGCCTCCTGGCAAGATTTAAAGGGGCCTCGTCCCCTAAATTGCTATCACCTGCCCCTAATGGGCTAGGCACTGAATCCTACTTAAGCAGTCCTACTTAAGGAGACTGCCCACAGTTATTCCTTGACTTGGCAACGAGTCTGCTCATTCTGGTGAGTCTCCTAGTGCCTCTGGTTCCTGGTTCCTGCTTCTTCTTGGACGTATCTTCGGTGTGCGACTTCGGACTGGCAAGCAGTGATTCCTCGGTGTGTGACTTCGGACTGGCAAGCGGTGATTCCTTGGTGTGTGACTTCGGACTGACAAGCGGTGATCCCTCGGTGTATGACCTCAGACTGGCAAGCGACGACCCTCTGGTACTCGACTTCTGACTCCTTCCAGACTATCCATCTTCAGGGGCCTACCTAAGTCCCAGCGGCCCGGGTCCCTACAGGCTCCTCTTGGGGGAGCCGCAGACTTCCAGTGGCGAAGATCCAGTTGGTCCTTGCTCCACCTTCACGCCTCTTTGCCCTCTCAGGGGCCCATCTAAGTCTCCAACAGCGAAGATCCAGCCAGACCCAACTTCTCTTCCACCTCGCCACCCGACGGGGAAACCTTAGGAGCCATCACCAACCTCCCATTGGTCCAAGGGTTCACGACCTTCCTGGGCATAACAGATTGGCAAGTCCATGAACCCGGCAGAGGTGTCTGCCCGCCAGGCCATCCCCGGAATGGCTAAATGTATGATGGACCAGCAAAAAACCCTAGATGCCCTTTTCTCCGCAGTGGAGAACCTGAACCAATGCTTCGAGGCACTAGGGCCCATGAACCCCACCTTGCCATCTCCGTCTATGGCTCCCGGGGCCCGCTCGGTGATTCTCCTGCCCTACACCACCATGCTTTTCTGAGGAACCTCTGTCCTGCATGGGTTTCATAACCAGTGCAATATGCACTTCCAACTGCAGCCAACCCTATTTCCCAACGATGCTACCAAAACCACCTTTATTCTCTCTCTCCTCAAAGGGAAGGCCTTAGAATGGGCTTCTCCCCTGTGGGAACGGGATGACCCCGTAAAGTAATTTGAGAGAGTTCTGGGAGCTTTTCCGAATGAGTTTCTGTGACCCCACTCAGGAAGTTCCACCAGGCCCAAGCTTCTTCAACTGCGTCAGGGTTCGAGAATGCTTGCGGAGTTTGCCATTGAGTTCCGGACCCTCTCTTCAGAGCTCGTTTGGGGCCCAGACTGCTTACAAACCATCTTCCTACAGGGACTCAGTCCAAGAATCACGGATGAGCTCGGGAGAGAGGGTCGGGAGGCGGGTCGGGAGCTGCCTAGGTCCTTGAACGCCCTCATCGACCTGGCAGGGCATATTGATAGACGCCATCAAGAACGTCATCAAGAGGCCCAGATGGCCATGAGAACCTCAACCTCCTCTAGACGCCCCCGACGCTCACCTTCTCCCAAAGGTGAATCCGGAAGCTCCCGAACACTGGACTGAAGAACCCATGCAATTGGGTCGAGGGAGAGGCTCTCCACTCAGGAGCGTCAGAGGCGAATAAGAAATGGACTTTGCCTCTACTGTGGCGCGGCGGGTGACCAATTAGCCGCATGCCTCGTGCGGCCGGGAAACTCTTGGTCCTAGGATCTGAAGAAGGACTCTTCCTGGGCCTAACATCACCTGCACCTCCACTAACCCTACCAGTCACACTGACATCTGGGAATGGTGAATTCCATACTTTAGCCCTGGTAGACTCAGGAGCCAGGGGCAACTTTATCATGAAGATTTTAGTGGACCACTTAAAAATTCCACATCTTTGTGCCCAGGCACCATTGTTCCTCTCGTCCATCCAGGGCAAACCCCTCCCAGGGCGGGTGACACACCTCACGGAACCCGTCCAACTTCATGCTGGGCTTCTTCACCTCGAGCGGATTTCATTCCACATCTTGGAACACTCCATACACCCAGTCATCCTGGGGCTCCCCTGGCTCCAAAAACATTGTCCCCAATTTGACTGGAGAGCCTTACAGTTAACCCAATGGGGGCTGACTTGTCATGACACTTGCCTCCAACTGGTAGTTCCAGTGCAATTCTCAACCGCCCTTGCCAGTCTCCAAGGCCTGCCGTCCTCCTATGCAACTACTCTGATGTCTTTTCCAACTGGAAGGCCGAGACGCTCCCACTGCATCGACCATTCGACTGTGCCATTAACCTTCTTCCCAGCAAAGAACCTCCTCGGGGACGCACCTATGCCCTTTCACCCTCGGAGACTCAAGCCATGTCTCATTACATCAAGGAAAATCTAGATAGGGGCTTCATCCGCAAATCAACATCCCCGGTGGGGGCTGGTTTCTTATTCGTAGGGAAAAATGATGGAACCCTTCGCCCTTGCATTGACTGCCTGGGTTTGAATGCCATAATCATCAAGGACTGGTATCCCTTGCCCCTAATCTCCGAGCCATTTGACCGCCTTCAAGGTGCTAAAATCTTTACCAAGTTGGACCTCCGGGGAGCATATAACCTGATCTGTATTAAGGAGGGAGACGAATGGAAAAACGGCCTTCAACACCAGAGACGGCCATTACGAGTACCTAGTAATGCCATTCGGGCTCTGCAATGCCCTAGCGGTGTTTCAAAACACCATGAATGAAATTTGCCGATAGCTATTATACCACTGTGTGGTCGTGTACCTTGACAACATCTTAATATTCTCCAATTCCCTTGCCGCTCACCGCTAACACGTTGTCCAGGTACTACAATGACTAAGAGAAAACCAACTCTACGCCAAGCTCAAGAAATGCCTCTTTGAGAGGGAGGCTCTCCCATTCTTGGGTTACATTGTCTCCAGCGAAGGATTCCGCATGGACCCCCAGAAACTAAAAGCCATTCGAGAATGGCCCCAACCATCTGGGCTGAAACTGCTTCAATGGTTTCTGGGGTTCTCAAATTACTACCGCTCATTTATCTCCCATTACACTTCCATCGTTGCACCCTTGACGGCCTTAAACCAGAAAGGTGCTGACCCCAAGAACTGGCTTCCTGGAGCTGTAGCCACCTTCCTCCGTCTTAAGGAGGCATTCCTTCGCCAGCCCTGCCTTCATCATCCTGACCCTCAACGTCCATTTATTATTGAGGTGGATGCATCCTCTGAAGGCGTAGGAGCTGTTCTGAGTCAGAACTCGGTCCAACACAAGCTGCACCCATGTGCCTTCCTATCTCGCCAATTCTCCCCCCAGAGCGAAACTATGCCATTGGTGATAAGGAGCTTTTGGCCATCAAAATGGCCTTGGAGGAATGGTGTCCTTGGTTGGAGGGAGCTCAACATCTATTCACGGTCTACACAGATCACAAAAATCTTGAATATCTGCATCGGGCACAGCACCTCAACCCCCAACAGGCACGATGGGCATTATTCTTTTACCCGATTCAATTTCGTCCTGCGTTATAGGCCGGCCGTCAAGAACCTTAAGGCTGATGCCTTGTCCCGAGTCTTTGAGACTACAGATACTCCATACCCCCCTCAATTCATCATTGAGCTGTCACGAGTCCTGCTATCCGCCACCACGACTATTCCTCCTGGGAAAACTTTTGTACCACCACACCTGTGGAAACAAGTTTCTGGCGTGGGCCCATGACTCCTGCTGCTCATGTCATCCAGGACAACATCGGACCTTTGCAGGCCCTTTGCCGCTACTATTGGTGGCCCAAGGTCAATAAGGCCATTCAGTCTTACGTGGAATCCTGTCATTTGTGTGCCCGTCATAAGAGAATTCCGGTTCATCCCCAGGCTTACTCCAGCCCCTGCCAGTGCCCACCAAACCCTGGACCCATATATCGATGGACTTCTTGGTCGATCTACCTTTGTCCGGTGGCAACACCATCATTTGGGTAGTCATTGATCGATTCAGCAAAATGGCACACTTCGTACCACTCCCAGGATTGCCTTCCGCACCCCAGCTGGCCCAGTTGTTTGTCCAGCACATTTTCAAGCTGCATGGATTACCCAAAAGTATCCTCTCAGACCGAGGACCCCAATTTACCACAAGATTCAGGAGGGCCCTCTGCCAGAAATTTGACGTCACCTTGGATTATACCTCTGCATACTAGAGGTGTGAATCGTGTAATCGATCGTCTTAACGATCGATTTTGGCAGGGGGGGAGGGAAATCTGATCATCGAGGTTTTTTTTTTCTAAAAATCATTAAAAATCATAAATCGGGGGAGGGCGGGAAAACCAGCACACCAAAAAAACACTAAAACCCACCCGAACCTTTAAAACAAATCCCCCACCCTCCCGAACCCCCCCTTTGCCCTCACTATGTCATACGGGCGATCGTCGCCCGTATGACATAGTGAAAGCAAAGGTAGCGCCGGCGCCATTTTGAAGATTGGCAATACGGCCCGCGTGCAGGAGGTTGCTCCCGGACCCCCGCTCGACTTTTGGCAAGTCTTGTGAGGGTCAGGAGGCCCCCCCCCCAAGCTGGCCAAAAGTCCCTGGGGGTCCAGCGGGGGTCCGGGGGCGATCTCCCGCACAAGTGACATCGGGAGCCAGGAAACAAAATGGCGCCGGCGCTACCTTTGCCCTGTCACATGATAAGGGCAAAGGGCCACCGGCGCCATTTCTCAACGCAGTGGTGACCAGAGAGCGGGAGGAGATCGCATCGGGACCCCCCCCACTGGACCCCAGGTAATTTAAAACATTTTGGGGGGGGGGGTTCGGGAGGGTGGGGGATTTGTTTTAAAGGTTCGGGTGGGTTTTAGGGTTTTTTTGGTGTGCCGGTTTTCCCACGCCCTATTTAACGATACAATACAAATGCCCCTGACGATAAATCGGGGGCATTTGTATTGTATCGCGTATCTATTGATTTTGGACGATTTTAAAATTATCTGACGATAATTTTAATCGTTCAAAAACGATTCACATCCCTACCTAATACCACCCACAAACCAATGGTCTAGCGGAGAGGACAAATCAAACCCTCAAACAGTTCCTTCGCATCTATGTGAATGATAAACAAGATGACTGGGCAAGTCTACTCCCATGGGCCGAGTTCGCCGTCAACTCGCATCCTTCCACTGCCACCGGATCTTCTTCCTTACAGTTGATTTATGGGAAGCAACCCCGTCCACCACTGCTGGTTCCCATTACTGTCACGTCTCTGGTAGACCAACTCTCTGTGGACGAACTACATCACCTCTGGATCTCTACCCGGCACGCCATGCTCAAAGCCAGTCAGATGGCGAAAAAATATGCTGACCGCCGATGAAGACCATGTCCTCAGTTGAGACCCGGTCAGAATGTATGGCTGAGTACACAATTCATCCGACTAAAATTACTTTCAGCGCATCTGGACCCTCGGTTCATTGGACTATTTCCCATCCTCCATCGGATTGGTGCGGTGTCCTATCAGCTTCAACTACCACGGTCACTTAAAATCCATAATACCTTCCATGCCTCACTTTTGAAGCCCTTGGGGCTGCCTGGCCTTCTAGCATGCCTCCAGCACCCCAACCCATCGCTTCTGAAGACGACACCACCTACCAGGTCTGAGAGGTGCTGGACGTTCGAAAACATAGGAAGAGATGGGAGTACCTACTAGCCTGGGAGAGGTTCAGTCCCGAAGAAAAGACGTGGGAACCGCTAGCAAACATCCTAGAACGGAACCTTCTTGCTCAGTTTCACGCCGACCATCCGACCAAACCCAAACCTCCGAGGAGGCGCCCTAAAGGGTGGGGGGGGGGGGGGTACTGTTGTGATTCCCGGTCGTGGCCACCCACGACCGTAACCCCTACATTGCCTCCTGACGTCGGGGCCACCGCCACCGCCACTGCAGCCACAGCAGGGGAACATGCGGGGGTTGGCCTCCGGCATGCCCCTTCCTTCTAAACCCCGGACGCAACGTTCCGTGGGGCTCCCGGCAGGGGGAAATGCTCCCTGGGCCTCCACCTGTGGCATCTGGCCGCTCTACAAGGCTCTTCCGGGCTTAGCCTGATGGGTTTCTCCTTAGGCGCGAGGCCGTGCCTCCCGGCGAGATTTAAAGGGGCCTCGTCCCCTAAATTGCTATCACATGCCCCTAATGGGCTAGGCACTGAATCCTACTTAAGGAGACTGCCCACAGTCATTCCTCAACTTGGCAACGAGTCTGCTTGCTCCGGTGAGTCTCATAGTGCCTCTGGTTCCTGGTTCCTGCTTCTTCTCGGACGTATCTTCAGTGTGTGACTTCGGACTGGCAAGCGGTGATTCCTCGGTGTGTGACTTCGGACTGGCAAGCGGTGATCCCTCGTTGTGTGACCTTGGACTTGCCAGCGACGACCCTCCGGTACTCGACCTCGGACTCCTTCCAGACCATCCATCTTCAGGGGCCCACCTAAGTCCCAGCGGCCTGGGTCCCTATGGACTCCTCCCGGGGGGGCCTCAGGCTTCCAGTGGTGAAGATCCAGTTGGCCCTTGCATCGACCTCATGCCTCTTCGACCTCTCAAAGGTCCACCTAAGTCCCAGCGGTCCGGGGTCCCTATGGGCTCCTCCCAGGGGGGCCACGGACTTCCAGTGGTGAAGATCCAGTTGGTCCTTGCTCTGCCTTCACACCTCTTCGCCCTCTCAGGGGCCCATCTAGGTCTCCAACAGTGAAGATCCAGCCAGCCCCAACTTCTCTTCCACCTCGCCACCTGACGGGGAAACCTTAGGAGCCATCTACTAAAGGTCATACCAACTTCCCGTCGGTCCAAGGGTTCACGACCCTCCTGGGCATAGCATATAAGGGTAAGAAGAAAGGGAGAGAAAAAAATGTGATTAGCTGCTCCCAATATAGCCACTGCAAAGGAGACTGCAGCTGTGCCAGTTTTAGATGAACCCTCAGTGGAGGAGTTGACTGCGGCAGTTGTTGCAGTACTCAATGAGAATAGAAATTAAATACTATATCAGCACAAATAGCTGACCTAAAATCTATGATCTCCAATTTGGGCTCACTTTTAGATAAAGTGGAGGGGTGAGTGTCTGTCATGGAGGACAAGTCAGTAGCAGAAGTGAGCAAAATTGCATTGATGGAAAAACTATTGGCCCAACAAGATGAAAACATTGAAGACTTAGAAAATAGATCAAGGAGGAACGATTTGCTAGAGGGAATTGATGATCGCATTCTGGCAAGCTTCCTGGGCACATGGCTCCCAGAGGCACTATATCTCCTTGATTTGAAAGACCAGGTAGTTGTAGAAAGATGGAATTGCTTGGGTGAAAAATGAGAGGAAGAGGCTTGTCCACATATTGTAATTTCAAAAATTCTCTATTTTGCACAAAAGCAAATTATAATACAAGCTTACTGCAAAAAAAGGAAATGGTTTACCAAAATCACAAGATTCAGTTGTTCCAGAATTACTCGTTGAAAGTATCTATGAAAGCAGATCCACATTATGTTACAGTTTGCGACATGTCTTTGTATTTGTATTTGTACATCTTTTATATACATGATTACAGTATGTTCATAAAATCTGTCGCAACTATAAGCTTGCTGTACGCAGCGTTGGGTGTTTTGACAGCGAGCGTCTAATGTTTACCAGAAAGGGAACTTTTGACAGGTCTATTCAAACAGCCCTATATGGGAGATATAACTGCGGACCTGCGAGGAATCCTTTTCTGATTACAGCACGATTACAGCAGCATTCAGCCGCATTTCATATTGAGAACGCGGCATTCAGTGGCATCCAATATTGAGATTTAAGCTAAGTATCATTCTAATTTACAAGCTAATCAAGTGTCTAGCTTAATAAGAGACATTACACTTTATTCCAAAGCAACCAATGATTATATCTTTCTGAACATAGAAGCTTTCAGCTCTTATGAGTTATCCGGTACATTTCCTGGAACCCAGTGCATTATGATGGCTGCTGGATTATCACAGTAAACTTGTTTCCATATGCCCCCCATTCAGTAAGAAATTAGTATATGTGTGTTTATGATTTGGTTTTTTTCTCACTTTAAGAGGTTTTTTTCAAATACAGTATTGTTACTTTTAAATGTTGCATCTTGTGGCGTGATATTGAAAAGCTTTCAAATGTTGTGGATTTTCATTGATTAAGCATTGTGATTGGTTGATCTATTTTGCATTACCCTCAGAGCAAATTTACAATTGAATTTGTTGACCATTGTCATCACCTCTGTGATAGTATGTGGGTAATGATGATTGCATATTTGTAGTCATGTGCTCCCTGAAGAAATAGTGTTAAGTTAGTCAGCCTAGTCTGAAGCAGAAAATATTTAAGAGTTTTTATTTGATTCAACAGATGTTCTCGCAATGCAGACATTTCTTGCCAAAACTCAGCTGAGCTGGAACTTCCAGTTTGGATTTATTCATTGTGTTTCTCCAAATGAGTGATCACTTGGGATTATCTGCATGTAATTTAACAATTATTTCTAAGGTAAGTAACTATTTTATCATTACCTGCTCATAATGTGGACCTTTATGGTTGTAATTTGAACTTCTTTGGACTTTTTTGTACTAATCATACAATATATTCTGTCCTTTTCATCCGTTGGTGATATTTATTGATGCAAGAAAATGTATTTTAAAAAGTATAGAGTGAGAACAATTATTATAAGCCATAATCTAGCTAGGTATGCATTTTTACCTTCTTTGAGAGATTCTCGGGCGGATTTTAAAGCCCTGCTCGCGTAAATCTGCCCGGATTTACGCGAGAAGGGCCTTGCGCGCTGGCGCGCCTATTTTCCATAGGCCGCCGGCGCGCGCAGAGCCCTGGGACGCGAGTAGGTCCCGGGGTTTTTGGAAGGGGGCGTGTCAGGGGTGTGTCGGGGGCGTGTCGGGGGCGTGTCGAGGGGGCGTGACCCGATGACGCGGCGTTTCGGGGGCGGGACGCGGCATTTCGGGGGGCGGGAACGTGGGCGTGGTTTCGGCCCGGGGCATTTCGGGGTCATGGCCGTGCCCTCCGGAACCGCCCCCGGGTCGAGTCTCGGTGCGCCAGCAAGCCTGCTGGCGCGCGTGGATTTACGTCTCCCTCCGGGAGGCGTAAATCCGTGGATAAAGGTAGGGGGGGGTTTAGATAGGGCCGGGGGGGTGGGTTAGGTAGGGGAAAGGGAGGGGAAGGTGAGGGGGAGGGCGAAAGAAAAAGTTCCCTCCGAGGCCGCTCCGATTCGGAGCGGCCTCAGAGGGAACGGTGACAGGCTGCACGGCTCGGCGCGTGCCGGCTGCCCAAAATCGGCAGCCTTCTTCTGCGCGCCGATCCAGGATTTTAGAAGATACGCGTGTATTTTATTAAATCCAGCGTACTTTTGTTTGCGCCTGGTGCGCAAACAAAAGTACGCCAACGCGCTTTTTAAAAAAATCTACCCCTATGTGTATGTCTCTTGTTACATTTTCTGAGATTTGCTATGAATCCTGTGATATGGTTTTGCAACAATTCTATCATTGCCTTGAATTCCCATACAGAATGCCTGACATAATAATTGAAATAAATGTCACCTTAAGACCTCAGAGTATAAAAATCATGATGCATCAATCAAGTAAGAAATCTCTTTCTTTAATGTGAAAGAGTATAAAAAATGAACATAATTACTTTCAAATTGATATAAAATGTATGCATTTCATAATCTTTATTCTCTCTTTACAAACTATTGCATTTGCTCTGCAGCATTTAAACAATTCTGCAGTATGGTTCCATTTATTATAGTAGTGAATAGTGTGTTATGAGACCAACATTCCTCTTAACTTAGCATCCACTACTCATTTCAAACAATGGCTAATATTGAAAATAAGCCTGCAGCATGAACTTTAACTGGTTATAAAGATGAAATAAAATTATGCAAACTTTATTTTTTATTGAACAAATAGGAATCATCTATCCTCCCTTATTAAGAGCACTGTGATTTACTTGATATTTTCATCTGGTTAGTGTTTTTGTCCCTGTTATGGTTATTGCAAGGGACTGCTGTTTGGAGCCTGACCCTTGAAGTGTCCTCTGGTTTCAACCTGGACAACTCTACCTGGATCCAATACATACACAATAAGGGGTGGATTTTAAAAGGCCCATGCGCGCCGGTGCGCCTATTTTGCATAGACCGCCGGCGCGCGTAAAGCCCCGGGACGCGCGTAAGTCCCGGGGCTTTCAAAAAGGGGAGGGAGGGGGGCGTGTCCGGGGCGTTCCCGAAACGACGTGGCGTTTCGGGGGGTGTGCCCTGGCGTTTCGGGGGCGGGCCCGGGGGCGTGGTGCCAGCCCGGGGGCATGGTCGAGGCCTCCGGACCAGCCCCCGGACCGGAGGATGGAGCGGGGCTGCCAGCGATGCGCGCAAAGTTACGCCTGCTTTCAGCAGGCGTAACTTTGCCGACAAAGGTAAGGGGGGGGGTTTAGATAGGGCCGGGGGGGGTGGGTTAGGTAGGGGAAGGGAGGGGGAAGGTGGGGGGAGGGCGAAGAAAAGTTCCCTCCGAGGCCGCTCTCCGAAATCGGAGCGGCCTCGGAGGGAACATGCAGCTCGCGCTGGGCTCGGCGCGCGTGGGTTGCACAAATGTGCACCCCCTTGGCACGCTGCCGACCCCGGATTTTATAAGATACGCACGGCTACGTGCGTATCTTATAATGGAGATGGAACCAAAAAAATTTCACTATGTAGCAAGATAGAAACAATAAATACAATTTGTAGCAAGATGAAAAGGAATAAAAATTAAATAATGGCTTTACTATTAGCTCCATATTCATACTCATAATAAAAATTCATAAATTAATATAATAATAAAAAGTGATTAGTTTCTGCATGTAGCTCTCACTGTTACATAAACTAGTGTATTAATCAAGGCACTTTGTTTATGCAGTCACCAATTTTGAAAATATAGGAAAATACTGAAGCTAAACAGAAAACAGTTATTCAAAAATGCGCGAGGAATAATGACGTCATATCCTGCAATCATGTTTACCTCAAATAAACTTTTTAATAACATAAATAATCTAATCGATAAACAGAAGCACTCTAATTTATAAACAAACTTTAAAACAGTCACTCCTGTTTTAACTATAACATAAGCTGAAGTACTATGAACAGTACATCTTTATCCGACTAGACACTGTAATTAATACGGCTGTATGTACTGCAACTAAGTCGTCAAGCTTACATAATAGCATAACCAAACAAAGAACGTTGTTTAAAATGTAATATTGTGAATTTTTTTTTTAGATTTTGATGCAAAGTAATTACTAATCAGACTGTATTGTCATATACATATATAGTAATTTTTTTTTTTGAATAACAGAAGTTATATACCTCTAGGTGCTATAAATAAATGTGTGTTATCATTAGGTTCGCGAATTAGAAGTGAGTTTTAAATTAGTTAATAGTCCATTTTTAGTTAATACCTATTATATCTTTGCATATGCCATACAGCGTTACCTGATTATAATATTTCGTGGATAAAGTTTGTTTAACGTTCTTTCAGAATAGCGTCTACAATTTAAAATGGGGTATCGTTAGTAGTGTTTGTAGGCTATGGCCCATAATATAATGATCTAAAAAATTTATGATAACTTTGAGGATATTTGCTAAAAAGCAATGACTTGGACTTTATGTTTTATCAAACAAACTCTCAAAGGGTGGTATCAGAAAAAAGTGCTCACAGTCTCACAGGCTCTTGCCCTATACAGGGCTACAACCCTTCTCATGTGTTGCACTACTAAATCGCGTCATCTACCATTTCCCCTGAGAGCGTTCAGTTTTTTTTGTTACATTTTTTTGTTACATTTGTTATATAAGATTTTTTGGCCCATAATATAATGATTACATATTTTTCAGGACCATTTTTATAGTGTTTTATTTCGGTGTTTAAGTTGTTAAATACAATATTATGCGAGTTTTTTCAACTATAAGAAACGTTTTTGCAGTTTTTTAGACTGCTGTCAGAAACTATAATAATTATTATGGAATATACAATGCTCATGACAGTTTTTCTGTTTAGCTTCAGTATTTTCCTATATTTTCAAAATTGGTTGACTGCATAAACACAGTGCCTTGATTAATACACTGGTTTATGCAACAGTGAGAGCTACATGCAGAACTAAGGTAATCACTTTTTATTATTATATATTAATTTATGAATTGTTATTATGAGTATGAATATGGAGCTAATAAGTAAAGCCTTTATTTAATTTTTATTCCTTTTTAATCTTGCTACAAATTGGGGTAGATTTTCAAAAACCGCGAATAGGCGTACTTTTGTTGGTGCTCCAGGCGCAAAATCCGCCCAAATCCGCCCGGATTTGGGCGGATTTAGGCGAGCAGGGCTCTGAAAATCCGCCCCATTGTATTTATTGTTTCTATCTTGCTACATAGTGACATTTTTTTTGTTTCCATCTCTATTTATGTATTGTGTGTGTTATGACCATGTATATTTTACCTTTTATTACATAGGATATGTAGTTTCCATATAGTCATCAACTGTGATTTGAGTTAATATGAATTTCATATTTATTTAAGTACTTAATAGATATTTGATTTGTATAATTTTAATGTATTTATAAAAAAATTCCTTTTTTAAATCTTTAGCCCCTGATGCAGCCTTAATTGGCGAAACTCGGCCAGAGTACGGGCTTTTTAATAAATCTTTCCACAGTATAAGGTTGTTCCTTTGTTGTTTTTTGCCTTGGCTACGTGGGACCGCCTTCCGATTTGTTTAATTGGACCTTCCCTTGCTCCCACAGTTGTGAGCACATTTTTTGTGTTCAAAAGTTACTCCCGATGCAGCAAGGAATTTTGTGCACAAAAAAATTGTACTGTAAATCTGTATGTGTTGCTTAGTGCCCTCACATTTAAATCCTAATGAAGGCATTAGCTAATATTACCTCCCTATGTAGAGAAGCACACTGGCTTAACTTATGTTTTCTTAGCTCTGGAAAATTTTTCACTTAGTCTGAGGTGAGGAACAGTTCTAGCACTAGTGTTAAGGTAAGGGGCACTAGTAAACAATGAATACCAACAACTAGTAAGATGAAAATACATCTTTAGAGGCCAATATTCAATAGGCTGTTTAGAAGACAAGTTATCTGGCTACAGTTAGCCGGATAACTTATCCAGTAGTCAGTGAGATAAACTTCCTGCTGATTATCCCTGGTTAAAGTTATCCGGCTACAAATAGCTAGATAACTTTATATCCTAAATGGCCAGTGATTGAATATGACTGGTTAGGCCTAAACTCATCTGGCCCTCATGTGACTGTATAACTCACTACTTTCCTGGATATCTTCAGAGACATCCTGTTATGTAGTGTGACTTAGAAAAAATAAAGTTACTGAGTCCACGGGCCCTTCCAGCCTGATGGACCCCCCTCCTCCCACACCACAGTGCCATGTAACCCGTCCCCCCTCAACTGTCCCCACAAACTGGTCTAAACTTTTAAAGATCAGAAAATTTGAAGCTTTGATCTGACGATCACTGCTGGCCTGGGTCTCCCCCCCCCCCCCCTTCCTCCTTCCTCTCCGCTAAAAATACTTTAACTGACCCTCCTCTATCCCTCCACTCACCCCCCTCCCCCACCCCATCTACCCATTACCTCCCACGTCTGTCTTTACAATACACTTCCACCATTATTACCTATGTAATGCTGGAAGGGGCCAGGTCTGGGTGACTCATAACTCTGAACTTTTATTTTTCTTAAGTCGCACAACTTACCCAGATATCTCTGAAGATCTGGGTAAGTAGCGAGTTTATATTGTCAAACGAGGCTGGATAACTTTAGGCCAGCTGTAAAGCAGTTCTAAAACTTATCTGTCTAAACTAGTCAGATACGTCCAATATTTGACTAGGTTAGATGGATAACTCAACCCCTCCCCAGAACGCCTCTGAAACACCAACAGGCCTCTGAAAACACCAACAGTCTAAGAAACAGTCTGAGTTTCTTTTATTTGATTAGAGACCAAGAAGGGTTAATTCTATTGTAGAAACTATAAAATTGGAACAGGGAGCATTTCAGAGAATGCTACCCTGGAGGTTCTGGATTTAAGCTTCTACCTAAGAGCCTAAATTGATCTCCTTCACAGACCTATTATTGTACCTTTATTTACTTTATTTTTACTATATTTATTTTAAACTTCTCCGGTGTGGATTTACAGTTTCTTGCTTAATCTATTCTTCGTTCTCTAAGTGTCTCTCTCTGGTTAACAGCTGCTTATTCTACCCCCAGTTTTAGCCACTGTTTTCCTCAGTTTCTATGTAACCCCCAGTTCTATGTAATGCTTTTGCAATATTGTGTTACACTGTAAACCGATATGATATGTATCTTGCCACATGAATGTCGGTATAGAAAAGTTCAAAATAAGTAAATAAATAATATTTAGTATGACAATATTATGCCGCAAGTTCCAATAATGCTGGCCTCCATCCTGTCTCTTAGGTTGGGTCCCATGTGGGCCCAGGCCATGGAGCAATGGGTTAGATTAGAACTCTTACCCATCATAGGAGTGGGGTCTCTGGCTAGTCTCAAGTTACCTGATAATAAGGGAGGATAATAAGAACAGCCTAAGAGTTTCTTTATTTGATTGGAGACCAGAAAGTTCAGTAGCAACATGAAAGTAGGGTTAATTCTATTGTAGAACTATAAAATTGGTGGTGGATTTATGGTAGGAATGTATCACACATTAATAGCTAGGGGTGTGTATTTGGTCCCTACGTATTGGCAATCCGCAACAGATGTGGCCATATTTGTTGTATTCGTGGGAAGCGAAACGTATCACGATTCCCCACGAATACACAAATCTTCACCGAATTATTCGGCAGCCTAAAGAAACCAATTTAAACAAACCCCTACCCTCCTGACCCCCTCAAGACTTACCAAAACTCCCTGGTGGTCCAGCAGGGGGTCCGGGAGCCATCCCCTGCACTCACACCCTCGGTCCCGGTTTCAAAATGGCACCGATAGCCTTTGACCTACTATGTCACAGGGGCTACCGATGCCATTGGTCAGCCCCTGTCACATGGCCATCAGCGCCATCTTGTGCTCCTACCATGTGACAGGGGCTGACCAATGGCACCGGTAGCCCCTGTGACATAGTATGGGCAAAGGCTATCGGCGCCATTTTGATTACTGGAAGTCGACAGTCTGAGTGCAGGAGGTCGCTCCTGGACCCCCGCTGGACCACCATGGACTTTTAGCAAGTCTTGGGGGGACTCTCCTGACCCCCACAAGACTTCCAGGCCCCTGTGACATAGTGAGGGCAAAGGCAATCGGTGCCATTTTGAATACTGGCAGCCGATCACCTTTGCCCTCACTATGTCGGCCCCTGTGACATAGTGCGGGCAAATGTGATCGGTGCCATTTTGAGTACTGGCATCTGACGGCCGGAATGCAGGAGGTCGCTCCCGGACCCCCGCTGGACTTTTGACAAGTCTTGTGGGGTCAGGAGGGACCCCCAAGACTTGCCAAAAGTCCCTGGTGCCAAAAGCGGGGGTCTGGGAGCAACCTCCTGCACTTGTATCATCAGCTGCCAGTAATCAAAATGGCGCCAATAGCCTTTGCCCATACTATGTCACAGGGGCTACCGGTGCCATTGGTCAGTCCCTGTCACATGGTAGGAGCACAAGATGGCGCCGATGGCCATGTGACAGGGGCTGACAATGGCACCAGTAGCCCCTGTGACATAGTAGGTCAAAGGCTATCGGCGCCATTTTGAAACCGGGACCGAGGGTGTGTGTGCAGGAGATGGCTGCTGGACCACCAGGGAATTTGGTAAGTTTTGGGGGGGTCAGGAGGGTGGGGGGTTGTAGTTAATTTAATTTAATTTTAGCGGGGGGGAACGAATAGAAAACAACGTATTAATGTATTGGGGCACCATACAGCCGAATGCAACGTATCTGCCCCCGACGAATCCGAATCCCAAATGCAACGTATGGCGTCCCTCTGCACATCCCTATTAATAGCCAAGTATAAGACCATAAGAAAGTTAATGTAACTGCAATAATAACAATTATGCACATCAGTTTATTTCCTAAAACTTCAAACCATTACTTAGGAAGTCTGACTCCTATTTTAATGGATAGGCTGCAGTTTAGTTGAAGGAGTAGAAAATATTTGGATAATGAACATAATGACTTTAATTCAAGTGGCAAATATAAAAAGGTCCTTTTTATGTCAACACTTGACACAGGAAGTTTGCAGTAGGGAATATTAACACTGAGTATCATTTGTAGTTTTGAATTCAGCTTGGACCCTAGGGGGAAGGGGGCAAGAAATGGCCAGTGGTCTTTTGTCCACACTGTATGCACACTCCAAAATATGTAAGGTTCAAAGAAGTTAACCAGTTTGTAATTACTTTAGATTAATGTGTTTGTAGAAAATAGATAGGCTTTCAGTACTAGTCCATAAAAGGAGAACAATGCGCAAAAATGCCCTCGTGGGGTTCTAAAGCACCATTAAAGGCAATAGGCTGAGGAGGGGGATTATACCTGAACAAAAACCTAGTGTCACTCCTCACCACTATTATTAGTCTGCTTCTCGACCTTGTTTGCTGTCATCTACTTTACATCCATTATGGGCAGAAGCAAGAGATCCTGTACCAGGTCCTACAGCTGGTATTTATGTGCACAAAAAGCATGTTTTGTTGTGCATAAAATATGATTTATGTGCCAAAAATCATTTCTGTGCACATAAATCATGTTTTATGTACTGAAACATGATTTGCACAAAAAATACGATTTTATGCACAAATTCATGTTTTTTCTGTGTGCACATTTCTTGGTTTGTGTATATTTTTTAATTCACAATGCATTAGCATACCATTAGCTTACTGCATTGGGAGTAAGCAAAAAATAACGGGCAGCTAATTACACCAGCCTGTAGAAAGAACTTAATGGAGACCTGAGTGTTTACTCACATGGATGGAAGAACACAACGGACCGATTTAGTAAAATACGCGGGAGAGCCGGCGCTCCGAGGTGAGTGCCCGCTCTCCCGATGCGCGCCAGGTCACTCTCCTGGGCACGTGATTCTCTATGTAAATGAGGGCCCATGGTAAAAAGGAGGTGCTAGGGATACTAGCGCGTCCCTAGCACCTCCTTATGGCAGAAAAGCAGCGGCTGTCAGAGGGTTTGACAGGCCGACGTTTACTGTGCTTGGCTGCACATTTTACTTTCTGTATCTCATGGGACTAACTAATAGGCTCATCAACATGCATTTGCAGTTTGAGGGAGCTATTAGTTTTGAGGGGGTTGGACACGCATTTCCATGTGCCATTACCCCTTACTGTATAAGGGGTAATAATAACACGTGGAAAACATGCGTCCAAACAGGGGCTAACAGCGCGCTCAGCCTGAGCGCATCCTATGAATCGGCCTGATAGTGATGTATCCAATAATTCCAAAATTCAACTTGCAATAATATGTGAATTAGCAGAAGTTTGAACTTTTGATCAGGAGTGCCAATTATCATGACTTCAACCCTGGCTACTGTCCATTTGTGCATCGTTCACACATATTCATCATTCCATCATCTTAATTTTTTTTTTTTTGTAACACTGAAATCTTTGAACTGCATTTAAATTGCAACTCTTAAGGAGCTGTCTTGGGAAAAGTAAATATCAATAGGTGAAACAGTTAATAGGTGGAAGTGATTGCCCAGAGAAAAGGGGGGAGGAGAGAGGCTGGCTAGGAGAAAAGAATGTTTTGTTTCTTTTTTTCAATAGCTAAGATGCACTTTTGAGGAATGGAGCTAAAATCTCAAAAAAATAAGGCAAAAATCATGCAGTGCCATTGATCCTGCCATGATCCTCATCTCCTTACTACTTGCATTTCAAAATTATTCATTTCTTTTTTAGGTTTTTAGACTGCCTGATTTAATTAAAAGTACTCGTGGTATGCTCATAGCCAAATACAATCTCAGCCATACAGGGAATCCATTTTCTTGGATCTGAAAAGGAATATCCTTGGCTCATATGCAAGCTCTGCAGTGTCTAACTATTAGTACACAGAAAAATAAGTGTGCATATATTGGACATATAGTAATAAACACAAAAAGTGGTTTGAAAATTATGAGCAGTAGCAACAATTGACAAGGCTTCTATGCTGGCTAATGCCCATTCACAAATCATTTACATGCAGGTAGGTATCAATCATATTAAATTTTATTTTTAGCTAAAGTGGAAGAGTATATCTCACATTATACTTACCTCCTGATTGAACCTGAAATGGCTGAACAGCATTAAAAGGTGAATTTTAAAAGCCCGGTGTGCGCCTCTGTTAGGAGATCCACGTACAAGTCGGGTTTCCGCGCACTGATCCTGTTTTTAAAAGCGCCCAAATAAGCAAGTAAAACCTGCTGGATGCACATCTGCAAAGTTTCCAAAATGAGGCCTGGCCAAGAGATGTGCATGAAAATACTTCCACACCCTGGCATGCACCAAGGTCCCCTGCAGTGTACTACTTTACTTCTGCTACGGAAGAGGTATACGTTTAAACATAAAAAGAAAGGGCCATTGCTCAGGGGTTTTAAAGGGTCTCGGGTAATTGGGGGGAGTGCAGACTATCAAACCAGGGGGTTTGGAGGACCTAGCTGTTAACTGGGAGAACTGATGGACAAGTTGGTTAAACTAGCAATGGCGTGGACACATGCCCCTTTAAAAATTCCCCGACTTTTGCGGTAGAAGTGGGATTTGCGCACCCATGCACACATCCACTTAAAATTTGTTGCACATATATATGTGCTGCCAGGCTATTTTATAACATGCGTGCATATATGCACGCATGTTATAAAATGTTCATGTCCCTGGGCATGCACCGATGTACACGCGACAATGTGCACCCGTGCGCAGGTTTGAAAGTTACCGTTTTAGGTCTAACTTCATCAAAATGCTATAAATACAGCAGAAATAGCTCCTGAAATACAAAAAAAAAAATGGGCATGGTTGTGCTATTTGGTTTATGTATATACCAGCTGCCTCTTTGGGGAAGGAAGAGAGAGAGAGAGAGAAAAAGAACTGTAATAGGGAGAATAGGACTCTATATATTTCTCGCACTGTAGATGGGCACATTCAATTCAGGGTGGGTTTAGAGGAGTGGTATTACATATACGGTCAGAGGAATTCATTGCAAATTTGAAATCACTGAAGAATTTCTTTATTTGAATCGATGAAAGGTACAACAAGAGGAGCTGATTTGTATGATGCAATCTCTAGCTGCCTTCAATGTTTGAAGCTCCCCTGGAGAAAAATGGTAAATGTCCTGGGATCAGCAAATTTAACTGGTAAAAAAGGTTAGAATTCTCAAAAGAACAGAGGATAACATAAACGAAGAGGCCCCAATGCAACAACTATATTTCTACACTGTATCTATATAAATAAAAATGTTAAATAGTTTGTACAAAATCGCTAATCTCAGAAACCACTACACCGATTGCTTTTAAATTTGGACACAACCTTCCTTTCACATACAGGAAGGTTCTTCTGTACTTACATTACATATATGTCACACCTGTGACAGGTAAAATAGGTTTAAAAATTGGTTCCACAAAACAGCGACATCTGGTGGACGTCGGACGTCAGCGCAACTTCTTACAATCTTTCACAAACACTCACACACCCCACACACATGACAAATGTATTTAATTCACACCACCCTCTGAAAACACAGAAAATCCACCACTCCTCACACCCCCCCCCAACACACAAGCCAATTGGACTTACTTCACACACCCTCCCAAAACACACCAAAACGCACCAAATTCCAGGCTGCTACACCGGGGGGGGCCACGCACATGTTACATGTTGGCAATTCCCACACCCCCCAAACTCACACAAAACACCCTCCTCACACCCCCCACGCACATGCCTGTTCTACTTACTGCCCACAACCTCCGAACACACACAAAAGCGGAAACAGGTCCGCGCTCCTCCAGCGGGGGGGGCCAAGAATGGTCCGGGACACATATCATACACTACAGCTGTCGACTGCCAGCAATCAAAATGGCGCTGACAGCCCTTTCCCTTACTATGCCACTCGGAGACAACAATGGCGGCAGTAGCCCATGTGACATAGTAAGGGCGAGGGCCCGTCGACTCCATTTTCAGGACTGGCAGCCAGCGGACCTTTGCCCTTACTATGTCAGGGACCCTAGCGCTCCCATTACTCCTCCACAGTGACATAGTCAGGTCAAAGGGCTGTCGGAGCTATTTTCATTGCTAGCAGCCGACGGCCCGAACCCAAGACTTCGATCCTGAACCGAACACCCGCTCCACTGACTGACTGACTGACTGTTTGCACAGGTATCCGGGGGGCTGCACGGTGGGGGGCCGTAGTTATTTTCTTGTGCGCGTGTTCAGGGGGGAGGGGTGTTTCGGTCATCCTGCAACTCTCGCGGGGGCGGGAGGGTGGGTTACTGTATTTCACCGGGGTGGGGTGCGTATTTAAACACTGAGTTTATGGTGGGGTTCTTTTGGGGTGAAAAGACGGAGGGCACACACAAACACAAACACAAAATGTCCCTGATCTCGGAAAGGCACCAAATTAGCCCTCTACAAAACAAATAACTAAATAGAGAGTGCTAACTTGGTTAGGCACTCCCCTATTTTGATACAGAACACGCACAACCTCCCACTGACGGACCACGTTTACCACCACCAATTTCTATTTCGGTGTTTTTTTTCTCAATTGGCATCCTAGCTGCTTCTTACAGTCTGGGTCCTCTTACCTAAGAAAGCATTCATTTCAGGGGAGGGAGAATGAGGGGAGAGGTGAGTGTGAGGGGAGAGAGTTGGAGTGGGGACAGGGGAGGGAAGGGGGGTGAGTGATCAAGGGGGAGGAAGATGAGTGACTGAGGTAAATGAGCAAGGGGAAGGGGGAGGGAGGGTAAAGAACCTGACTCTGCCACTGCAATGCGTGGCCAGGTACCGCTAGTTATATATATCAGGAGGCACTATGCAACAATGTCAAGGACTCGGAGCATGTTGTTCACACAGTAGTGCATACAGTGAACTATATTATGTCAAAGGGACTCACTTATCATCAGTTCATCTCCCTTCTTGATGACACAGTTGCTGAACACCAAGATTTGCTTTACCATAGCAATGCCTGCTGGCTAAGCCTAGGAAAAGTGCTGCTACACTGCTGATTCCTGGGGCTTTATGGCTGGGAATGGCAGAGTCTTGGGCGAGAGCTATGGAAACAAAGAGGAAGACATGCCAAGAATTATACATGTACTGGAATTGTTGCCAGAGGATGTGGTTAATGCAGTTAGTGTAGCTGGGTTCAAAAAAGGTTTGGATAAGTTCTTGGAGGAGAAGGTCCATTAACTGCTATTAATCAAGTTTACTTAGGGAATAGCCACTGCTATTAATTGCATCAGTAGCATGGGATCTTCTTAGTATTTGTATAATTGCCAGGTTCTTGCGGTCTGGTTTGGCCTCTGTTGGAAGCAAGGTGCTGGGCTTGATGGACCCTTGGTCTGACCCAGCATGGCCATTTCTTATGTTCTTATGTACTGTTTGGTATCAGACGCGCATTTTGCATCTCAATCAATGTGAGCATCTTATGCCAAATGATGTGGACAACTGTAGCAGCCTTGCCATTACAAATTAAAGTGAACTTACCAACTCCAGCTCATGTGGTGACATTTACCATTTTTCTCCAGGGGAACTTCAAACACTGAAGACAGCTAGAGACTGCATCGAACAAATCAACTCCTCTTGTTGTACCTTTCATCGATTCAAATGATAGAAATTCTTCAGTGATTTCAAATTTGCAGTTAATTCCTCTGACTGTATATGTAAAACCACCCCCCAAATCCACCCTGAGTTGCTAGATATATAGAGTCCTAGTCTCCCTATTAGAGTTCTCTCACTCTCTTTCTTTCTTTCTCTCTCTCCCCCTCCCCCCCCCCCCCCCCCCGATAATATCTTTGGTTGCACGATAAATCAGTTTCCCCCTCTAGTGCAAAAAAAAAATGTGTTAGTTATTTCTGAGGTTATATCCCACTTTACTGTGCTTTAATCGAACACATTATGTGGTAGAAGACCCCAATTTGCATTAATTCTTCCCACTTTCATAAGAGATTTAAAATTTGCATTCTAACTTGTGTTGCGATATTTATCACATGCGTTAGTCCCAATCAACACATGTTTGGGCCCTAATGCATTTTGATGAATGACCCAGTTAGATTATAACACTTAATATTGTTCATTTGGCTAAAAAATATAGAGTTGCTGGACTAATTGTTTCTTTGGATGCAGACAAGGCTTTTGGCAGGATCTCGTGGTGGTTCTTGTTCACAGTATTGTGAAGGTTTGGGTTTCCTGATCTAGTTATATTCTGGATACAAGCGCTATATAGTAAACTGAAGGCCCTGATCTCTGTTAATGGAGGGCTTTCTGATTTTTTTCAAATTTTTAGGGGCATTAGGCAAGGTTGCCTGCTGATTTCCTTTCTTTTTAATTTAGCTATAGAACAAATGGCAGTACTGGTTCTCTGCGAGGATGGAATTTCTGGTTTTGCAATGCAAAATCACTTTTACAAAATCTCTTTATATGCAGATGACACACTTTTTTCCCTTACAGTGGTCTCCAAGTTAGCACCAGTGCTGTTGGAATTATTTAAGGATTATAGCAAATACTTGGGCTATAAAATTAACCATTCCAAATAGGAAGTTTTTGTATGGGGCCCAAAGTTAGAATACCACAGTGTCCTGGTAACAATTTGTAAGAAAGGATTGGAATCATTTAACTACACAAGGACCTAGTGCAAGCTCTTGCAATCGAGCTAGTAAAATAATAAGATCCACAGTATCAAAGGCAGCAGAGAAATCAAGGAGCCATCCTGTCCCTGAACCTCACCACAGTTGCCTGCCACCTGCATCTGAAACCTTGCCTGGACCTGACTGTTCTTGCTACCTGCCTGCCCAGATCTTGCTCTGTTAACCTGCTGCCAGCCCTGACCCTGTTGTGTTTCTGAACTCTAATTATCACCACCACTACCCTAGGGTCCTGCCTAAGTCCTGCCAGCTGCCAGAACCCAAAGGCTCTACTTGTGAAGGAGGCAGCTGCTGGCAAAGGTGAAGCTCAAGCCTGTTCCTCTACAGGGTGCATTCACCAGCTGCCTGCATAGGCCTCAGGGGTTTGCCCTCAAGTCAGCATCAATTACACTGCAGTACTAAGGTATCACATACCCGCTACCCGTCAAGATGGCCTTTCATATTTGCTGTAATGGAAAAATATCATATTCCGGTCCCTTTCTGAGAGCCCTATATTTGAATCTGTGTGCAAGAATCCTTACCAATGGGAGTATGTCTGCTTTTTTTTCTATTCAGAAAGGGACCAGGCAGGGCTGTCCACTGTCCCCTCTTCTGTTTGATATTGCCATTGACGTGTTGATACAAAAGATAAGAGTGGATTCTGATATGGGGGGAGGGGGAGGGTTTCCAAGTTGTGGGGATTACTCATGTGATATCATTGTATGCTAATGCTGTCTTGCTTTTTCTTTCTCAGCCACACTTCTTTTGGTCCACTGCTGTTGTCTTTGTTACAGGATTTTAGTACTATCGCTGTATAAAGTGAACTTCATTAAATCACACGTTTTTTTCCATTAGTACACGTATACCGGGGAGTTTCTCTAGGTTCAAGAGAACTGCTTCTCATATAAAGTATTTGCATGTACTCATCCCTTGGGAATTTGCTGATCTCTACAGGCTTAATTATGCAGTCATGTTCATTCAAATTCAGAAAGATCTATATGACTGGGATGGGTATTATATCTTCTGGGCAAGCCAGATCAATATCCTTAAAAGGAATGTTTTTCCATGCTTATTTTATTTATTCAAACATGTACTTTATTATCTCCCTGATCACTTCATCTCCAACTTTAATAGACTGCTTCTTAAATTTGTTTAGCATGTTTAGCACATATTAAACTAAGAACCTTCTGGCGTCCAAAGCAGGTGTCAGCATGGCTCTTCTGAATCTTCAGGCATACTGTACTCTGGGCCGCAAGGTTAGAAGTTGTTTGCACTGGCTTAATAGTAATATAGCCACTCCCTAGATCTTGCTGGAAGCTGCTATGGCTAATGATGTTGAGCACTCCATGCTATTAATGCAGCTGCCGACCGTTAATACAGGAAAGGAAGGCATGTCATTTGGGCCCTCATATTGTCTGCACTGTGAAAGTATGGAAAGCTATGTGCAATAGCTTGGGAATTCCTAGGCACTTTCCATCATGCATCTCTTTACTCTGGAAGACTTCCAAGCTGTCCATACATATCTTCTGTGCCAAAGCTCAGGATTGGGGGATTTGGGACTTTTGTTTCTTGAGTCAACTTTATGAGGAGGGAGTTTTAAAATCCTTCCATATACTATGCTCAGAGTTTGTGGTATCAGAGGCCACTTGTAGTTTTTATGATAAATTACTCTAAGCACTGAAAAGGCACAATACTAGACAATGGCACTGGGTTCATCCTTTAGGGGTGGAGGAGATTGTATAGCGGAGGACTTTCCTTTATAGTCCAGCTCTCTTATTTATAAAGCTATGGTGTGGTCAGGGCTGGAGATGGACCCCCTCACTTCCTGTTGACATCCAGGGGAATACTGACCTGGGAGTGCATATTAGACCAGAAGGCTGTAAGCATATTTGGAGAGACACTCATAAGGTATTGATATGCATCCATCAATCCAAATTTATGGTTAAATTAATCTCGCGAATCTACAGGTACCCATTATATTATTTTCTCCATTTTCTTCACAGTTCTGTTAGAAAGATTGTGGGCACATATCTGCATGTCTGGTGGGCAGTTCCCTTTGACTTCCAAATTTTGGGCTAGAGTGCATATGGTGTCTTGTCTAATATTGGAGGGTGAAGTAGTATGTACACCGGAACTCTGATTGTTGGGAAGGTGGAGATCTCTAATCTTAGATAAGATCTAAAAACATGGTTGTTCAACAAAACATACAAACTCACTCAGGGGCAGATTTCAAAAAAATACGCGAGCGCGTACTTTTGTTCGCACACCCGGCGCAAACAAGAGTATGCCGGATTTTAATAGATACGCGCGTAGCCGCGCATATCTTTTAAAATCTGGAGTCGGGGCGCACAAGGCTGCGCAAAATTGGCAGCCTGTGCACGCCGAGCCGCGCAGCCTGCCTCCATTCCCTCCGAGGCTGCTCCGAAATCGGAGCGGTCTCGGAGGGAACTTTCCTTCCACCCACCCACACCTTCACCTCCCTTCCCCTCCCTAACCCACCCCCCCAGCCCTATCTAAACCCCCCTAAACCCCCACTACCTTTGTTTGAAAAGTTATGCTTGCTCGAGGCAGGCATAACTCGCACGCGCCGGTGCACGATTCCCCAGCCCAGGAGCAGTTTCGGAGGCCTCAGCCACACCCCCGAAATGCCCCCAGGCTGGAACCATGCCTGCGGCCCCGCCCCCGGATGACACGCTGCCGCGACACGCCCCCATGAAAGCCCCAGGACTTACGCGCGTCCCGGGGCTTGAGCGTGCTGCCGAGCCTATTCAACATAGGCTCGGCACGCGCAGGGGGAGCTTGGGGCAGGTATTCGGGGGGGGGGGGGGGGGGGTTCGCGTGTATCTTACACATGTACCCCTTTGAAAATCTGCCCCTCAATGAACAACACAATAACATCACCCTCCAATCCAACCTGAAGAATAAATGAAATCTACCACAACTATTATAAATAATAAGTGAAACAGAAAACTGAACATTAACCTTGCATATGATACCCCTATGTTTAACAACAGTTTGAACCTTTTGAAACCCTGTTTAACCCCCCTTATCCCTGTAACCTTGTATTTTGTAAACCGTTATGATGGCGTTATTTTGATGATTCCGAATGATGGTATATAAAACTCATTAAATAAATAAATAAATAAATAAATAAATAAGTTTAAGAAAGGATTATTATAACATCTGCCTGCATGCTGCCCATTATACCACTGCCACAAAGTGGAAATCAGCACCCATGCTAGTTCATTAGCTTAGGCAGGTCCATGAGGTTGCTCTTATTGAGAAGTTGACTTCTCTCTTAAAAAATAATCTGGACTTATACAACAAGATTTGAGCGAGATACTGGAAGTACTAAAACTCCTTCAAACTGCTTAAAAGTGCATATGTGGTTGGAAAGATTGTTTATGGAAATAATCTCTTTCAATTATTCATAGATTTGCTATGTTGTTGCATACCTATGTATCATTCTTTATGCAATCTTTGTATACATGGGTCATTTGTTCTGCTATTCACAGTTATAAATAAAGAATTAAAAACTAAATGTTGAAAAGAACCAGTCCAAGGACTGATTCCTGTAGTACAACACTAGTAACTCCTTTCTCCTCAGATTGAACTCCATTTACCACTACCCTTTGTTGCCTCTTATTCAATCAGTTTCTAACCTAGTCTTTCACTTTAGGGCCCATAACAAGGGTGCTCAGTTTATTTATATGTTGCTTTTGTGGGAACTGTATCAAAGACTTTACTGAACTCCAAGTCACTACATTTAACTCTCTTCTCTGATCCAACTTTCTTCTCATGCAATCAAAGAAATAGATCAGATTTGTCTGATAAGACCTATCTCTGGTAAAAACCATGCTTCCTAGGATCCACTAGATTCCAGAAACTGCACTAGTATCCTCTGTTAAGCTCCAAACTCTCAGTAATGCTGAAGAGCCCCAATGCTCCCTATCCCCAAACTTTCCTATTCCATTTGAAGCATGTAAAATGATGATGGGTCAGGAGAGAGCCTGACTATCCCCTGCCCTACTGACTCCAAGGTGATCTTAAGGTGTCCTCTGCCCTTTCTGCATTTCTAGAGATAGGGGACACCAGAGCTTCTGAACTCATTTGCATTACTCAAAGAATGAGGCAGGGGGAGCTATCAGAACCTCCAATGAGGCTGACGTAGATGTATTGTCAGTGACAGTAATTCATCTGTATTAATCAATGGTTAATCTTTGTTTCAACAAGTAATTTATGAAAGGTTTTATGCCTACATCTTTTAGAAGAATGGGTGTCAAACTGATCATTGATCTTTACATTATAATTGGCAAACTAACATGCTTTAATGGACAATTTAAATGTAATTAGAACATAAACTAAATTGCACAAAGTGCATTTAATCAGCTTTTTAAAATGGAACCCTGTGAGTATATAGAGATCCCTTGGATCCCTACTAGGAAGAAGCGTAGGAGTAAACCACTTTATGTTCTGGGATGAAATATAATAGCAATATTTTGGGGATATAGCTCTCCCATGTGGATGAGATTAAATGGTGTATTCCTCTGCTAAATGAGCTCTGGCCACCATTTTAGGGTGTGGGTTTTTCTGTTTTCTTCCCAGCATTAGCTGTCCCCTAATTTTTGATGTTTTTTGGGGGGGTTTTATTGCCTCCATGGAGCTTATTATCTTTGGATGGGAGTTTCTGTCCACCCTGCCTATCCTCTTTTCCTATTTTTTTAATTGACTATTTGAGTTCTGAATACTAATTAATTAGCAATTTTTTTTTGGTGCTCTAATATGAAAGGGAGAAAGAACCTGCAGATCATCAGTATCCAGAGGAGCCATTTAATGGAAAAGAAAGAGCGAGGGGAGAAAGAAGTTGGGATGTACCCCCTTATAGGGCCCATGAATATCTACTGGAAAATTGGAGGAGTAACCGAAGTATCAATCTGATACCGGAAGGGAGAAGAATTGAATATTTGCTGCCATTCAGGTACTATGAGGAAACTAAGAAGTTCAGAGGAGAAAACTACATGGAGAGGTAGGATATAAATGACTGTGTAAAACTGATTCACCTTTAATACTTTACCAACATTGGAAGAGAAGCACTAACTTACCCTATGCCAAAGGTATGGGAGAAACATCAGAATAAGACTGAATCATTTGGCTTTACTATCTAAACCTTAAACAGGTCTGTAAGAAGTCACAAGTTTATTTAAAGGACATGTAACATCACTATTGAAGCAAAACTTCTGTAAAGAATGTTTTCCTCATTTCACAACATCTCAGAAAAAGTACTTTTGGAAACCAAAATCAGCTTCTAGTGTGCTTTTTGCTGCATAGTGACTTTAGTGCTTATCAGTGCTGAATACAAAAAACTGGTTTCCTACTCAGGGAACTCTGTAGTAAGACAATTTAATATTATAATGAGTTTACACCTAAAACTGTATTGAAGATGTGGCCTCTGGTACCATTATTCTGGCTACAACCAGCATAGGGGTTACAAATATATCTAACATATTGAGGATAATTTTCAACAGTTTATATAAGTCAGCACATACGTATCTAAGAAAGCTAAGCTATACCTGTATTTTACAAACTGTGTGGCAGGAGCCATGAAGTTTATAAAATACTGCATATCTCTGCCCATAAAATATACACAAATATTTCAATACATGTACATATTTTAATACAGAGGGGCACATTCTTTCTTCATGTATTTCACAAAAGTGTGTATATTTTATACATGAAAGAGTTGTAATATGTGGCAAATATTTTATAAAGTAGCTGCATACTCTATTTATGAAAAACTTGTGCATGTACTTTTAAACACTAGTTCACCAACACTTCCACCAGTTCACTTAGACCCTCCAGCTACTTCACCCTGACCACCCACCATGTACTCTAGGCTTCCCACTCATTAAATGCCAAGTGCAATTTCAATTCCTCAAGTCAATTAGCAGGTACAGAAGCATACATCACAAGTTCAGTATTGCATGTCTGTATACTACTCACAAAATAATACTAACTTGTGCACTAAGTTCCAAACCCCACTCTGGAATACACCTAAACTGTTCCTTTATTACTTTTAAAATTTCCTTGAGACACTGTTAGTATATGCATACTTCTGGATTTTTCAAAATGAAAATACTACTTCCGTATGTACATGTCACTTACATACATAACTTCCAATTTTATGTGCTGAAACCTTTTGAAAATTAATCCTATTGTGAATTATTTGTGATACAAAAGTTTTACTTTTCCCACATCCAGGAAAGCATTTTAGCATCTGTGATTTAGTGTTATCTTTTCCAAGAATGTATCTATTTTTATATGAACATTTTTTCATTGGACCGTATTATAAAAGTTTTTGTATGTAAAGGTGAATGAGCTATTTCTTACAATTTCTGCTCCTTTCCACCTCTCCAAGTTTTTGATTCATCTCTTCTCTTATCTATCCTCAATTACCTTTTAAAGAAAGGGTAGCATGTAAGAAAGGTCCCATCTCTTAACTCTCAAAACCATTCAATAAAAGTTAACCATAAAGGAACACAGTATCAAAAGTCATGGACAGCACAAGAGACAACATTAAAATGGATGAGACAGAGTATGTATAACTGACATAAGACAGTACACAAGGAAAGTAGGGATGTGAATCGTTTTTTGACGATTTAAAATATCGTCCGATATATTTTAAATCGTCAAAAATCGTTAGGGCCACGATACAATACCAATTCCCCCGATTTATCGTTAAAAAATCGTAAATCGGGGGAAGGGGGAGGACAGGAAAACCGGCACACTAAAACCCCCTAAAACCCACCCCCGACCCTTTAAATGAAATCCCCCACCCTCCCGAACCCCCCCCCAAATGCTTTAAATTACCTGGGGATCCAGCGGTGGTCCAGAACGGCGGCGGTCCGGAACGGCCCCCTCAATTGAATCCTGTTGTCTTCAGCCAGCGCCATTTTGCAAAATGGCCACCGCAAAATGACGGCGGCCATAGACAAAAATGATTCAACGCAGGAGGTCGTTCCGGACCCCCGCTGGACTTTTGGCAAGTCTTGTGGGGGTCAGGAGGCCCCCCCAAGCTGGCCAAAAGTTCCCGGGAGTCCAGCGGGGTTCAGGAAGCGATTTCTTGCTGTGAATCGTTTTCCGTACGGAAAATGGCGCCGGCAGTCGATCGACTGCAGGAGGTTGTTCAGCGGGGGTTCCGGACCACCGCTGAATGACCTCCTGCAGTCGATCTCCTGCCGGCACCATTTTCCGTACGGAAAACGATTTGCGGCAAGAAATCGCTCCCGGAACCCCGCTGGACTCCCAGGAAACTTTTGGCCAACTTGGGGGGGCCTCCTGACCCCCACAAGACTTGCCAAAAGTCCAGCGGGGGTCCCGAACGACCTCCTCTGTCGAATCATTTTTGTCTATGGCCGCCGCCATTTTGCGGCGGCCATTTTGAAAAATGGCGCCGGCTGAAGACAACACGATTCTATTGAGGGGGCCGTTCCGGACCGCCGCTGTTCTGGACCACCGCCGGATCCCCAGGTAATTTAAAGCATTGGGGGGGGGGGTTCGGGAGGGTGGGGGATTTAATTTAAAGGGTCGGGGGTCGGTTTTAGGGGGTTTTAGTGTGCCGGTTTTCCTGCCCTCCCCCTTCCCCCGATTTACGATTTTTTAACGATAAATCGGGGAAATTGGTATTGTATCGTGGCCCTAATGATTTTTTGACGATTTAAAATATATCGGACGATATTTTAAATCGTCAAAAAACGATTCACATCCCTAGTGTTTAGTCCCAAGGGCACAAAAACTTATTTATATCTGCAGGACTTCTCTGGTTAGTGCTCTTCCCATGGCTTGTATTCTCTATCCCACAGGTGGATTCTTTTCATAGGTGGAAGTTCTCACTTATAGCCTGGACAGTGGAGTGTTATTCCCTGTGTGTGTTGATAGCTGAGCATCCCAAGGGGAGAGATGCTGAGATAAAACAGGTAGGGCAAGGCACTGGGTTATAAATTAAAGTTTACTGATTTGTTAAAAGTTCAAATTAAAGTCCATTTTATATGAAGTTATATGAATTTAGTACAGATATGTAGCTGTCCTTTACTTCAGCAATCTGGGCAGAGCTTCCCATGGTGATATTTTAGTGCACAAAAGCTCTCACAGCAGCCTAGCACTGCTTACCTGGTTCCTGCATTTGGCTAAATTTGAAAAGTCTAATTTAATCTAACTTTATTCTGCTTTTTCCCAATATAATTTGCCTTCTGTTTGCTGTTTAGAACCTATTCTTGTGGTAGGCAGGACTATTTGTTTCCTGTATACATTGCTGTTTTGTTTCTGTGTGTGTCTGAATAATCTTACAAAAACAAATTCTCCAATAGATAGTAATCTTATTTCTGCTGGTTGTTACTCTTTCTGGGGTGTAGTGATATTATTTTGCTAGTTATTATTTTTTAAATCCCTGTGTGTTTTTTAAAAAGGCTACACAGGACTATACCCACCAGACTCTCTGGGTGTGGTATAATCAGTTGCTCAGTAATGGTAATCAAGCCAAGCACTACGAAGGCCAGTTACACATAATATTCTAGCATAGTGTACTTGGTTCCAGTACTGCTTACCAGGTTCCTGCTTTTGGCTAAATTTGAAAAGTTTAGTTTGATCTAATTTTATTCTGCATTTTCCCAATATAATTTGCTTTCTCTTTGCTATTTAGAATCTGTTCTAGAGGTGGGCAGGATTACTGTTTTCCAATATACATTGCTGAATTCTCCTGTTCTGTTTCTGTGCGTGGTTGAATAATCTTAAAAAAAAAAAAATTTCCAATAGATAATAATTTTATTTCTGCTGGTGTAGTGGTATTATTTTGCTAGTTATTATTTTTGAAATCCCTAAGTATCCACCTCCACTCCCACAGAGAAGCCTGATATCCAGGATTCAGAATCCCAGAAATAATTGGTTTACAGTGGGCTCTGGTAGAACAAGACCTGTAACTATGAGATACCCAGTTTCTCTAACTTTGGAGCATCCTGAGTATTTACTCCCACTCCCACAGAGAAGCCAGACATCCAGGATTCAGAATCCCAGGAAAAATTGGATTACAGTGGACTCTGGCAGAATAAGGCCTGTGACGAAGAGAAACATCCTCTCTCCCCACTTGTACCCTTATACATAATGCA